>NC_030825.1:52216468-52526745 GCF_001704415.2 Capra hircus | reverse complement strand
AGCCACTTAGCAGCAGCAGCAGCAGCAGCAGCAGAGAATCAAAGCCACGTCAGACAATTAAACCCAGCTGGAGCCTGCACCAGAAAAAATATCCAGACCAGCCAGCATCTAAGGATCAGCAGGGACCCGGTAGACAGGGATCCAATAGCCCACTGCACAGCAAAGACCCTCCTCACTCAGCAGGAGCCCCTTGCCCATCACCAAGCTGAAGCCCAGCAGGAACCTCGAGCACAGCAAAAATCCACTCTGCATCAGGAGTTTCGTCCGCCGCAGGCCTCTGCCCCACAGACATCATCTCCCATCCAAAGGGTGCCCTTTAGTAAACAGGAAGCTGCCTCACAGCACAGACCTGAGCCAGGAAAAGAATCTAGAACTCAACAGAACCCAGAACTGAGACAGGGATCCGGAGCCCAGTCAGAACCTGGTCCTATAGAGCCTCTTGTAGCCCCACAAGAAGCCGGATCAACCACCTCTGGCCCAGCCTAGACCTCAACCCCAAAATGGACCACCAGCCCAGACTAAACCTATGTCCTGAGAAAGATGGTGAGAGTCGGACCCTGGCTCAGCACACAGCTCCAGCCCAGGGAGCCAAAGGCCAGCCGAGGTCTTTACCACGGAGATTTCTAGCAAAACCAAACCAGGGCTTCCCTGCTGGACCAGTGGTTAAGGAGCCACCTGCCAATGCGGGAGGTTTGATCCCTGGTCTGCGAAGATCCCATCTGTCGAGGAGCAACTGAGGCTGTGCACCGCAACTAACGAATCTATGCTCTAGAGCCCAGAAGCCACAGCTACTGAAGTCCGTGTGCCCTGGGCCCGTGCCCTGCAACAAGAGAAGCTGCTATGATGACAGACCCTCGCACTGCAACTCGAGAGTAACACAGCTCTCTGCAACTAGGGTAGAGCCTGCATAGCAATGAAGACCTGGCACAATAATAGATAAATAAATTAATTAAATTATACATATATAGAACCAACCTACCACCACGCAGAAACCCACTTCAGAGCAGAAGACATTTCTTGAATGGGTAATAGAGTTTGGTGCAGATTTGGATGTGGGGTTTACTTTAGAGACCGATTTGCCAGCCAGGAGGGATGAACAGTGGCCCCCAGAATGAAGCTGGCCTTCAAGGGGCAACCTGGTTATGAAGTGATGCCAGGATTCAGTGGGATACCAACAGTTCAGTTCAGTTGCTCAATCGTGTCTGACTCTCTGCAAACCCACAGACTGCAGCACGCCAGGCTTGCCTGTCCATCACCAACTCCCAAAGCTTGCTCAAACTCATGTCTATCAAGTCAGTGATATCATCCAACCATCTCATCCTCTGTCATCCCCTTCTCCTTCTGCCTTCAATCTTTCCCAGGGTCTTTTCCAATGAGTCAGTTCTTCGCATCAGGTGGCCAAAGTATTGGAGTTTCAGCTTCGGCATCAGTCCTTCCAACGAATATTCAGGACTGATTTCCTTTAGGATGGACTGGTTGGATCTCCTTGCAGTCCAAGGGACTCTCAAGAGTCTTTTCCAACACCACAGTTCAAAAGCATCAATTCTTTAGCACTCAGCTTTCTTCACAGTCCAACTCTCACATCCATACATGACTACTGGAAGAACCACAGCTTTGACTAGATGGACGCTTACTGGCAAAGTAATGTCTCTGTTTTTTAATATGCTGTCCCTTGGACTGCAAAGAGATCCAACCAGTCCATCCTAAAGGAAATCGGTTCTGAATATTCATTGGAAGAACTGATGCTGAAGCTGAAACTCCAATACTTTGGCCACCTGATGCGAAGAACTGACTCATTTGAAAAGACCCTGATGCTGGGAAAGATTGAAGGCAGGAAGAAAAGGGGACAAGAGAGAATGAGATGGTTGGATGGCATCACCAACTCAATGGACACGAGTTTGAGTAAATTCCAGGAGCTGGCAATGGACAGGGAGGCCTGGCGTGCTGCAGTCCATGGGGTCGCAAAGAATCAGACACAACTGAGCAACTGAACTGAACTGAACTGAGGTTGGTCATAGCTTTTCTTCCAAGGAACAAGTGTTTTTTTAATTTCATGGCTGCAGTCACCATCTGCAGTGATTTTGGAGCCCCCAAAATAAAGTCTCTCACTGTTTCCTTTGTTTCCACATCTATTTGCCATGAAGTGATTGGACTGGATGCCATAATCTTAGTTTTCTGAATGTTGAGTTTTAAGCCAACTTTTTCACTCTCTTCTTTCACTTTCATCAAGAGGCTCTTTAGTTCTTCTTCCCTTTCTGCCATGAGGGTGGTATCTCACCAACACCCAGGAAGAAAATCAGCAGCCAGAATCCCAGACAATACCGGTACACAGGTGAGTTGAGCTTGGAGGAAGGGAGAGGGGGAGGGGCTCCAGGGATGGCCACTCCTTCAGTCAAGAAGAACTGAGACCTGCCGGAACGTCAGGTGAGCTCAGGTCACCGTCCAGCAGTCCAGACAGAGAGCCAGAGCCCCCTCTGATGGAGGAGGGAGCCGAGGCCTGGAAGACAGGGAGCCTGTAGGTACCGGGCAGTAGGGGCTGCCGGCGCGCCAGGATCCCCAGCCAGCCTTGGACTCCTTGCCCTGTTCCAGGCCACCTCCCCGCAGGGACACGGGGGAATCAAACAGAAACTAAGAAAGGCTGTGGGCGGGGGCGGGTGCTCATCCCCCGGGCCCAGAACGCTGAGCACCGCTGGGGGCAGGCGCCTCGCTGACCGGGCGGGTTTCCACACAGGCCAAGCCGGACACCGGGCAGGGGCAGCCTTTCAGTTCTCCGGGGTGCCCAGTGGGCAGGAGGATACTCGTCTTGGGGAGTCCCAGTCCTTCCAGGCCCGTGGCCACATGGGGTATGATCTCAGGAAGTAAGTTAGGGGAACGGAGCTGCCTTGGCCACTGGGGCCCTGGCCTGAGAAAGGGCCCAAGATGGGTCCAAGAGCCATAGCCACCACCATGGTGGCTAAAAGGCAAAGCCAAGGGTGAATGGGCGGGGTTGGGGAGTGGCCCTGATGGTACGTACCTTAGACACCCTACGAGAAGCCGGGCAGAGTGCACTGACCCACTGCCACAAGAAGTGGGGAGCCCATGGACTGGCTCACGGGGTGGGTGCGGGCATAATCCATTGAGAGAAGGGGGTGACGTGCCAACAAAGTGTCACACCCAGCACAGAGACTATTGGATCTTGGGAGGAGAGTCCAGAACGTGAGTGTCCCGAACCAGGGTTCCCGCTCCGGCTCCGGACTCGCTGCGTGACCCTGAGCGACTCCTGCCCTCAGTGTTTCCAACGTGGGAAACGGTTCAAGCGCGATTTTCCTGTCTCTGACACTCTTGAGACGGTAATGGGGGAGAGGTTTAGAAGGTCTGGCCCAAAGAGGAAGTTAAGCAGTGAGTCAGGGAAAGGTCGGAGGAAGGGGCACGCCTGGAGGAGGGGTGAAATACAGCTTCAAACAGCCCTGTTCCAGCATTCTTCACTCAATCCGCTTATCTATGCATGATCAGTCCACCAACCTGTTTCCTGACTCCTACTCTTAGGACAAGGGGCTGTGGGTCAACTTGGGACCTTCACTTGGGCTTCCCTGGTAACCCAGATGGTAAAGAATCTGCCTGCAGTGTAGAAGACCCAAGTTCAATCCCTGGGTCAGGAAGATCCCCTGTAGAAGGGCATGGCAACCCACGCCAGTATTCTTGCCTGGAGAATCCCATGGACAGAGGAGCCTGGCAGGCCACAGTCCATGAGGTCAAAAAGAGTTGGATATGACTGAGAGATTAACACTTTCACTTTTAACCTTTACTTGGGAGAAAGGAGAGCTGCCACCTGGGTTCCCTAGGTTGTCACGTTATTTACAAGTCTCAGAAGGCTGGAGAAACTGACAGACAAGACATCCTGCCAGCCTCAGGCCCACATGAATCCTTGCTGGATTAGGAGTGTCGATCCAAGTGAAGACCTATGGGAATTTCCTCTGCAGGAGAGAAGCTGACTTAGCCCTCGGGCCCAGAGACCCCAAACTCATCACCGTCCCTGCCATAGACATCATCAGTAGCCAAGGGGAGAAGTGCAGCTGGCTCCAGACGCACATAGGAAGGCTCAGAGCTCAGACGGGGGCCCAAGGGCATTCCTTGTCACACTGCAGGACACAGCTTCACAGACGGGACCGAGTGCCCAGAGGCAAGACAATGATCAGGAAACGGGCCTTGGAGCCCTGATGCCTTAGGCTGTGAGGGTTGGTACACTGGACCGAGGCTCCCTCCCTCCCTGCCTCAACTTTCCGAGCTATAAAATGGGCATAATTACAGGAGTGCCTATCACTGGGCAATTGTGAGGTCTGGAGAGTGTAGGAGGGTGTTTGGTGCTACAAGCCCTCAGGAGGGTGGAAGTGCTCCTTACTGTCACCCCAGCTAGACTGTGAGTCCCCTGAGAGCTGGCCGTGTCCACTTTGTCTGCCCTACAATTGCAGAGTCTGGTGCGCCAGGCACACAGGCATTCAGACATTCATTTGCTTAATCAGGGAAGGCGTGCATGGACTGTGACTGTCCTGGAAACTCCAGGAGCCTGCACAGCCCCAGACAGACATCAGGGTCAAAGCAAAGGATCAGAGTGACCCACGTGATGTCTCGGGGACAGTCTGAGTGACAGACTCACTCAGAGTATGCTGTGAGGGCTGAGATGGAAGAGTGGTGGACAGATGGTCTCAGAGGGGTTGGCACTGCAGGGAGTAGAGAGGGGTATCAAATGCAGGAATGGTGTCCTGAGAGGCGGGGTGGCAGGACCTCCCCGTCCCAGCACCCCGGGTCCTGATCTGGGGTTGACGGACCTGGGACCCCAGCTGCCCCCTCAGGCCCCGGGAGAACCTGTGCCGCAATGATAGACGCATCTCCCCTGACCCTTCCCAGCACAAGGCCTCCTGAAGTGCCCAGGAGGACTCGTCTCCTTCTGTGGAGGGTCCATTCTGGAAGGTTCCTCAGCAGTCCAGCCAAGGGCACATGCGCAGATCCTGAGTGACAGGGCCGCAGGTTCACAGCCGTTTCCCCAGTGCCCACGCTGGTGGCCTAGGCGTCTGGGCACCCGTGTCCAGCCCACCTGCCCACTGTGCCTGGAGCCGTCCCCCTCATCAGTGACTTGGGTCCTGGGGTGGGCTCCAGGTCACCAGTCCATCTTGCCACCTGCTCCACGTGAGGTTCTTCCTGCAGGACCCTGATGTCTGTCCCAGGAGCTTCACCCAGAGCAAATCTAGAGAGTGTTTGAGGGCTGGTGGTTGTGGCAATGAACACACGGGCATTTGTCTCCGGTGATGGAAAAAGAGGCGCGTGAGTGCCCTCTAGTGGGCTGGTCATGCTAGAAGAGGAGCAAAGAGGACCCTGGGGAGTTGAAATTGGGGCTGACCTTGGACAAAGGGCACATTCAGGTTCAGGAGGCATATTTAGGGGGGATTAATGAAATATCAATAACCTCAGATAGGCAGATGACACCACCCTTATGGCAGAAAGTGAAGAGGAACTAAAAAGCCTCTTGATGAAAGTGAAAGAGGAGAGTGAAAAAGTTGGCTTAAAACTCAACATTCTGGCCTCATCACTTCATGGCAAATAGATGGGGAAACAGTGGCTGACTTTATTTTGGGGGGCTCCAAAATCACTGCAGATGGTGATTGCAGGCATGAAATTAAAAGACACTTACTTCTTGGAAGGAAAGTTATGATCAACCTAGATAGCATATTCAAAAGCAGAGACATTACTTTGCCAACAAAGGTCAGTCTAGTTAAGGCTATGGTTTTTCCAGTGGTCATGTGTGGATGTGAGAGTTGGACTATGAAGAAGGCTAAGTGCCGAAGAATTGATGCTTTTGACCTGTGGTGTTGGAGAAGACTCTTGAGAGTCCCTTGGACTGCAAGGAGATCCAACCAGTCCATACTAGAGGAGATCAGTCCTGGGTGTCCATTGGAAGGACTGATGCTAAAGCTGAAAATCCAACACTTTGGCCACCTCATGCGAAGATTTGACTCATTGGAAAAGACTCTGATGCTGGGAGGGATTGGGTGCAGGAGGAGAAGGGGATGACCCAGGATGAGATGGCTGGATGGCATCATGGACTCAATGGACGTGAGTCTGAGTGAACTCCGGGAGCTGGTGATGGACAGGGAGGCCTGGCATGCTGCGATTCATGGGGTCGCAGAGTCAGACATGACTGAGCAACTGAACTGAACTGAATTTATGGCTGCCTGTGGCACTAGTGGTAAAGAACCTGTTTGCGAATGCAAGAGATGTGAGAGATGTGGGTTTGATCCCTGGGTCAGGAAGATCCCCTAGAGAAGGGAATGGCAACCCACTCCAGTATTCTTGCCTGGAGGAACCCATGGACAGAGGAGCCTGGTGGGCTACAGTCCATAGTGTCGCAAAGAGTCGACACGATTGACATTGATTGACTAACATTTTTACTTTTCACTTTCATTTCCATTTAAAATCAAATAGAAAACTGGAGGTTGCTCCTGGGCCGTTTCCCAGAGCCAACTGCCTATGACCAGCGGCAGGATAAGCTGAGGCTTGGGCTCCCCTGGTCCTCAGGACAACAGAGAAGCCACCCCCACCTGTCCCCCTGAGCTGGCTTTCAGCCACGAAGCCTGAATTCACTGGGAGGCTAATTAGGGGATGCAGGGCCCTGCAGTTGCCCAGGGGGTCTCTGGCTTTTTTACTTGCTCAGTCCAAAACATCACCAGAACCATAGGCTTCACCTCCAGCCCTGTCCAGGACATTGGAAACTCCTGAATCTTAATCCTACTGGAAGGCAGTGATTCCACCCTCAGGTCTCGTGGGCACCCGAACATCTCAAGCACCTGATATGCGCCCCCTGCCAAGATGCCACTGGGAGGAACCCGCCAGTTCCCTCAAGTGGTGGTCGTCAAGCCTTGCAAGCAAGTTCCTACAAACTGCCTGGCGCCGTCACCTGGACCTTCTCCCCAGTACTAGGAGAATCAACTACAGCTCTGGGTTGTGGTCGACTCAGCTTCAAGAGCACCCAGAACCCAGACTGTTGTGCCAGGGAGGCTGTGTGAGACCTCAGGCAACTCAGGGATGGGAGGCGAAGTTATAATGAGGACTCACTCTTCTTTGAGAGCCAACTGGGAGAGCAGGGGGCAGAGCCAGGGCAAGGGACTTCTACATTAAGCCCCTGACTGCAAATGTGTTTATCAGGGCTTCCCTGGTGGCTCAGTAGCAAAGAACTCACCTGCCAGGGCAAGAGACACAATCTTGATCCCTGGTCCGGGAAGACTGCACGTGCCTCGGAGCAACTAAGCTGCAACTACTGAGGCTCTACTTTTTACAGGCCAAGCTCTGCAACAAGAGAAGCCACCACAATGAGAAGCCCAAGCACCACAATTAGAGAGAGCCTGCCCAGCACAGCCATAGCTAAATAAATTAGATTACTTTTTAGAAATGGGTTTGTTTTCCTTGAGACGGGGGCTTCCCTGGTGGCTCAGATGGTAAAGAATCTGCCTGCAACGCAGGAAACTCGGATTCAACCCCTGAATTGGGAAGATTTCCCTGGAGAAGAAAATGACAACCTGTTCTAGTGTTCTTGGCTGGAGAATCCCATGGACAGAGGACTAACAGTTACTTATTTGAGACCACGGGGAGCTCTGAACAGAAGGTTCTGCTCTAGCAACAATGTCTGGAAGGATGAAACGGAAGCCAGACAAGATATTCAACGGTATGTGTGCACTCAGTAATAGACGATCAATAAACATTCATAAAATGGATGAGGGATGCCACCCAATGGTCTACCCCTAGTGTGACACCTAGAGGTCAGAGAATATTTCCTGTGGACACAGGGGCACTGGCATCAGCCTGGGAGGAGACCTGCAAGTGTCTGCGGCTGCTGCTCCACGACAGGACTTGATTCCTCCAGGAATCAGGAGAGAGGACATGCTAAGAGCTAAGTCGCTTCAGTCGTGTCCAACTCTTTGTGACCCTATGGACTGGAGCTTGCCAGGCTCCTCTGTCCATGGGATTCTCCAGGCAAGAATATTGCTGTGGGTTGCCATTTCCTTCTCCAGGGGATCTTCCTGACCCAGGGAGATGACAGGGTCCGCTTAACTGTGAGGAGTCAGACTCCTGCTCATTCCTAGATAATCACACCCCCTTCTATCTCTACTGGGGAAGAATCTTGTAGTCTCCCTGGAGGGCCTGGGCCAGCAGCTTGAGACCTTCCCCTTCTCACGGAGACCTGACCTGGTTCAGACTCCTGATCTTCCATCCCATCGGGAGTCACCCTGGGGAAGGGGGAGCCCCAGTGTGAACTCATGGGAAAAGGGGAGCAGCTCCTCATCACAAGGCCCCTAATCTGTGGGGACACCTGGGTCTGGTCCCTGAAGACATCTAAGCCTCCTCAGGCATCTGGGGGAAGTTGGGAACTTCCGGAGCAGGGTGGAAGAGGGGAGCCCAGCTTCTGCAGTTGCTCCATCTCAGAGGGGCTGGGGTCCCATGGGGGTCTCTCCTCCCCTGACAGAGGAGCCTGTGTGACAGAGTCTCCAGATGGAGCTGCCCAGGTCCTGACACTGTGGGGAGGCCAAGAACAGACCACTGATGGGGACACAGAGAACTAGGGTGCAGCCCCAGTGCTGTGAGAGGGGCAAGAACAGGGCCTTCTGGGGTCCAGCCCACAGGCTGCCACCCTCTCCCCAAAGCCCCAGAGACTCCCCCACAGCCCTTCCTTTGACGTCTCAGTGACTAAGAGCTCCTCCTGAGCACACGTCCACCTGGATGGACGGTTCTCCTAACACAGGGTAATGCCCATCCACTCCCTGGGCTCAACCTGCACTGGGATGGAGTCAAGTAACCTGGGGACCCACAGTGACCAGGACCCCGGCTAACCAGCCCCAGTCTGGGGGTCAGAGCCCACCTCTGCCCAGGGCTCACGGCTGGCTCACACCCTTTGGAGCCTGCCCAGCACACCTGGTACATCCTGACACTGGCCCCAGGTCTGCTCATGAACTCCAGCGGGCATCATCAGGTCATACAGAGAACATACAAGAAATTAACAGGCGAATTTCACTTTGGTTAAGGAGGTGGAGACATTACTTTGCCAACAAAAGTCCATCAAGGACCTTTTTCCAGTAGTCATGTATGGATGTGAGAGTTGGACTATAAAGCTGAGTGCCAAAGAATTGATGCTTTTGAACTGTGGTGTTGGAGAAGACTCTTGAGAGTCCCTTGGACAACAAGGAAATCCAACCGGTCCATCCTAAAGGAAATCAGTCCTGGGTGTTCATTGGAAGGACTAATGCTGAAGCTGAAACTCCAATACTCTGGCCACCTGATGGGAAGAACTGACTCATTTGAAAAGACCCTGATGTTGGGAAAGATTGAAGGCAGGAGGAGAAGGGGACGACAGAGGATGAGATGGTTGGATGGCATCACTGACTCAATGGATATGAGTTTGAGTAAACTCTGGGAGTTGGTAATGAACAGGGAGGCCTGGCGTGCTGCAGTCCATGAGGTCGCAAAGAGTCGGACACGACTGAGCAACTGAACTGAACTGAAGGAGGTGGAAAAGGAGCCTGAAACCCATCCTTCCCTCTAAACAGACCCTCGGGGCCCCTCCTATTGTGCCTGCTCTATGCCACACACTCCTTCTAGGGGCCTAAGGACACCCTGCCATGCCAGCTCCCATCCCTCCTGTGACCCATGGGAAAGGTCACAGTGAGCACAGGAAAATCAGCCAGGGTGACAGGGCTGCCTCTAACGGCACGGAGGAACACGGACAGTTTATGAGCCAAGACTCAGCCAACAGAACAAAGCAGGAGGGTCTCCCCCAAACACTTCCTCCGAGGACCAGGGAGCCCACAGTCAGCCCATCCCCCAGAGCCAGGTTCCTCTCTCCCCAGGACATGCAGGAAACCTTTTCCTTCTCACCTGAGAACCGCAGCTCCTCTGACAGACGCCAGGCTGGTGACACTCGAAAAGTGGAGGTCAGGCCCCCTCACCAGTCATCACTCAGCTGACCCCTTTCCCTCCTCCAGAGTCATCTGTGACCTTAATCTTCTCAGATATTTGAGAACAATGGGAAGACCTGGGGCACCCATCTGGGTTTCTATGTCACCACAGAAATTATCATCAATTTTGGAGATCCCGGGGTGTCTGTGTCGTGCTGACAGACCCCAGACCAGAACACGGCAGAGGCCGACACTGGGGGGTGGGTGGGCCTCTCAGTTGACTTGTCACCATCAGCCTTGCTATTGAAAGTGTGCCGCACCGTCCAGTATGGCCAGCACCAACTGAGAACTTGTTAGATGCAGACTCTCAGGTCCACCCCACATCTGCTGAGTCAGGCTCTGCATTTGAATAGGCTCTGCAGACCCTCCTTGTGCATAGAAGTTGGGGAGAGGCTGCCCCGCCCCATATTATGAAGTCTCAGCCAGGCTGGGGAAGCACATGACCTGAGCGGCTGCTAAGACATTTCAAAGGTGTCACCTGGGGGTTTGCAGTCTTCATGAGGCGCCACAGGTGACTCCCATGCATCGTGGGGATGACGTCCCTGTGATAGAAGTTCCTGATGCGCCTCCCCTGCCAGGCTCCTGCTCTGAAGGGAAAAGCCAGAAGGGGATGAAGGAGGGCTGTGGAGGAGGCTGAGTGTGCGTCTGGTCCAGAGGAGTGGGGACCCCGGAACTGGACACCCCAGGTTTGTGCTTGTCCACACAAGTGTGTGTGTAGGGGTGTGAGTATAGGGGTGTGTATATTGGGTGTGTGTGCAGGGGTGTGTGTAGATGTGTGTTTGTACGTGTGTGTGTATAGGTGTGTGGAGTGTGTGTGTGTAGGATTGTGTGTAGGAATGTGTGTGTAGGTGTGTAGGGGTGTGTGTAGATGTGTGTGTGTGTGTGTGTGTGTGTGTGTAGATGGACAATCACTGCTCTAGAAGGCAGAGGACTCAGCAGAGTTAGGGAACAGAAATACAGACAGAGGGGGGAAGGGGGGAGGAGGAGAGGGGAGGCAGGGGGGGCCCCCCGGGCCACGTGACCCAGCGAAGTGCTTCTGCCCCCGGAGGAAGCCCAGCACACAGGGGAAAGGACAGCAGAGCTCACACAAGGACTGCAGGGTTTCTGAGCGTTTCTGGACCAGAAGTTCTCCTCACAGAGAGAGGGACACAGCAGACCACAGGCACCATGGAGCCCCCGTCAGGCCCTGCAAGCAGGCGGCATGTCCCCTGGAGCAGGCTCCTGCTGGCAGGTGAGGGGGACAGTTTTCAGGGAGGGGGTGGAGACTGGAGAATGAGAGCCTGGCTGGTCCCTGGGGGAGATGAGGCTCTGAGAGGGGACAGGGGGTTCTGTTCAGACCTGAGGGCAGAGGGCAGCGGAACAGGGGAGGGAGGGGGCTCGGCCACAGGAGATTCTGCATGAGCTAGAGCTGGCGAGGGGCAGGAGGACTCAACTGCTGTAGGTTTTATCAGTTATTCTTCACTGAGCAGTTTGTTGAAAACTGATGACGATAATAACAATTTATGTCTGGGTGTTACTCCAGAAACAACACACCAGGACACTAAACAACACCCTTCCCTACAACTCTTAAAAGTTGACAAACACCAGGCTGTAGAGGTTCCTTCACCAGGAATTTGGGTACAAGAAAATCGGACAAGCCCCTGCCCTCACAGAGCCATGCTCTGTGGGGAGGAAGACGCACAAGCAGAGAGATGGAGAGTGTGCTGGCAGGTGCTACAGGTGTCATGCAGGAACCCAAGCAGGGGAGGGTCAGCAGTGAGCACGGAGGGTCTTTACAGCAGCTGGTCTGGGTGAGGGGCATCTCCCAAGAGGCCCTGAGTATGAGCAGGCGTGTGAGGGCAGCGAGGGAGTGAGCCAGGGCACAGCTGGGGAAGCAGAGGAAAAAACAAGCCCAGGGGCGCTGAAGTGACGGGGGTCATGCTGCTGACCTTGAACCAACAGGACATATACATACACGCACACACATGCACACACACGCACACACACACACACAGTATAAAAACACACACCAAGGCTGAGGGATGAAGAGACCTACTCAGAACCCAGGGCACCATTTCCCCATCCCCCACACAGGTCAGAATATTAACTGATGTCTCTCCCTTCCCTCCTAGTCTCACTCTTATCCTTCTGGACCCTGCCCACCACTGCCCGCCTCGCTGTTGAAACGGTGCCCCCACTTGTTGCAGAAGGGTCGGTCGCCGTTTTTAACATCCTTGAAAAGGAAGGGCTTATCATCGGCTATGGCTGGTTCAGAGGGAACAGGGTAGATCAACAAGCTGCAATTGAAGGCTACCAAGTAATTGAAAATTCACATACACCTGGGCCTGCAAACACTGGTCGAGAGACAATAAAACCCAATGGCTCCCTGATAATCCAGTCTGTCAGGAAGCAAGACGCAGGAACCTACACCGTGATCACTGTAAAGGCTGATTTAACTAATGTTTCGGCTTCTGGACAGCTCCAAGTATACAGTGAGTGCTTCCTCTCTGACCTCGGGATGCTGAAAGGGGCGGTTGAATTCTGCTTTGACAGACCCGGATGGCGCCTCCATCTCCCTCTACATTATGTCCCGTGTTGGGGTTTGAACGTTCAGTGCAGGGCACACACTGTGGAGACAAACTCCAAAGGGTCCGACTTCCACTCTGGGGATCTGGGCCCTGCAGACACTGCAGAAAGGAGGCCGGTCTGACGGGAGGGGCTCAGCAGAGGGAGAGCACTCTCAGTCCAGCCCCCCGGCTCCCTCCCTGCGACCACGACCCTGAGGAAGAGCCTGCAGGACCAGCAGGGCCCTGAGGGACCCTGACAGAGCAGCTCAGACCCACGGGGAAGCCCCTCCCAGACCTCGTCCCAGGGTCCCGGCTCCAGCGACCGTGGGGAACCTGTGCCGCTGGTGGGTGTTGGCCTCCCAGGCAGGGCTGACTGGGGCGGATGATTCCCCAGATCCCTGAGGCCAAGGTTTCTCAGCAGGTCACTGGCCAGGGCTCAGTCCCAAGAGCCGCGTCTGAGCAGGGGTGGAGTCCAGTCCTTCCCCTGAGACTCAGCATGGAGAGCAGGTTAGGCCGGGTCCCAGTGCCCTTAGCCAACCCCCTGGGGGTCAGAGGAGACTCCAGAGGAAGGTCAGCATCCCCACGAAGGACCAGAGGAGAGAAGACGCTCCAGCAGCTCCTCACTCCGCAGCGGGCAGCTCAGGGAGCCCTCTCCTGTGGACGCAAATAATAGTAAACAGTTTATTTGGCGACTCTTCTATGTTCAGTTTTAGATAATTAATTATGAATGATTTGGGCTTCCCAGGTGGTGATAGTGGTAAAGAAACGAGCTGCAATATAGGAGACGCAGGTCTAATCCCTGGGTCGGGAAGATCCCCTGGAGAAGGAAATGGCAACTCACTGCAGTATTCTTGCCTGGAGAACCCCATGGACAGAGGAGCCTGGTGGGCTACAGTCCATGGGGTCGCACAGAGTAGGGCAGGATTGAAACGACTTAGCACAGTACAGTAGTACAGTACTATGCGCAGCTTTAGGTCATTGATTATGAATGACTTAAGGACATTTCAGTACACCGACAGTCCAGAGATAATTTACCATTTATCCTATTGTATGGAAAAGAAAGTGAGGTATAGGGGGATACAATCAGTGAATCAGAGCTCTTCACACAGAACATAACTGGCCAATCAGGGTCAGGCCAGCAGCACAGCTCCACCTCTCCTCCATCCCGGGGGCCTTCCTATAATATCTAGGAATGCAGCAGCCAGCTGTTGGTTCAGATCCTTTCTCTTTGGGCATGCCCAACTCAGAGGGAGAGTGACCTGAGAAGTAAAAGGATACAGAGAAATAATTCTGAATAAACAGAATCATTATTTCTCTGTATTCTACAACTAAATTACCTGCATCAACCATCAAGTCAGGGACAGGAATGTCCAGGCCTCCCCTCCTTAGGTAGCCGATGGACAAGCTCCTTGCACTGAGTGAACCAGATATCATGTACTTGCTGGTTACTGGAGGTGCTGGGTGTCACTCCCACTGGAGTAAAATGGAAAGGACTCAGTTCCTCACTCCCCAGTCTATACCTGCAGCCAGCGCAGGGCCTGACAGGCAACGGGCTCTCAGTGTCTCTTTGGGGAGGGAAGGGTGGAAGGAATAAGGACAGATGAATGATCTGTGATCTCTTCAGGCACTGGAATCTGGATGCAGAGTCCTAGGAGGCTCTGGCCACGCCTGCCTCCTGTCTCTCCAGGGAGGGGAGCCGTGTTTTATACCCTGATCACCTTCCCCTAAAGCGCACTGGGAGCCGAGTCTCATGGTGACTGTGGGGCTGCTCCGCCGTGCGAGGGTTTCCAGGAGTGGGGGACAGGGGTCCTGCTTCTGGGCAGTGGTGGGGCTCTTGCACCTCTGGATGTTTGAAGTCACTTGAAACCCCCACTTTGAAGTCGCTTGTAAATGGACATTTCTCGCTCCCTGCTCTTCCTGTCTCTCACCTTCTTTCTCCTTCATTCCGTCAAGGACTGGCCCTGCTCTGCACAGCTTCCCTGCCCTTAGATGCAAACGTGTGCTCAGTCACTTCTAACTCTTTGCAACCCCGTGGAATGTAGCCCGCCAGGCTCTTCTGTCCATGGGGTTCTCTAGGCACAAATACTGGAGCAGGTTGCCATTTCGTTCTCCAGGGAATCTTCCTGACCCACGAATCGAACTCACATCTCTTGTCTCCTGAATTGGCAGGCAGGTTCTTTACCAGCTGGGCCATCGGGGAAGCCCCCACCCCCTGCCCTTAAGCCTTCCACAGATATTTCCCTAATTGACTGACTTCCCTGTTCCCAGCCTGGCTTGTGGCCGGGCGCACCCTCCCAGGTGATAGTAAAGGACTCAGCAATCTGGGAGCAGCAGCCTCTGTGGGGCTCCAACACGAGCCACTTTCCCCAGGTCGCCAGGAAAATGAGCTTCAGCTGTCGTCATCTTGTGATGGGAGTAACTCATTAATGTCTCAGATGCAGAGTGATGGAAAACGAGGGGCGGTTATGGTTGGAAATCTTTCCAACAAGATTGTACCAAGCTCAGAGGGTCACTGTCACTATATACATCTAGACCAGGAGACTGGACATGGTCATCCTCATTCCCTAATAAATTATTTTGTTGTTGTTGCTTAGTTGCTCAGTCAGGTCTGACTCTCTGACTCCATCGACAATAACCCGCCAGGCTCCTCTGTCCATGGGATTTCCCGGGCAAGAACACTGGAGTGGGTTGCCATGCCCTTCTCCACGGGATCTTCTCCACCCAGGGATCTAACCCACATTGCCTGCGTTGGCAGGCAGATCTTTTACCTCTGAGCCTCCGGGAAAGCCAGTAATAAATTTTTTAAAGAGAAGTAATTGCCTTTCCTGCTCTGTGTAAAGTTCCCTTGGCCCCACAGATACACAGGGGTGGCAAAACTGTCTTCCGTAACATACACAGAAGCGTATATAACAAATGAGACCTGAAACTTTTTAGAACCAAAGGAAGTTCTAGGAAAGGATCCATCAAAGTTCACAGGAAGAGTTTCACTTCAGGCTGAGGATGCTGTACACATGGATTGAGAAGGCACTACAGAGATGTCTAATGGAAAGGTCAGGGTCATCCAGGTATTATTGGGGTGAGGGAGGAAAGGGAGCCTTCTCCTCACACATCCTCTCTTGAAGCGAGACCCACAGCCTTGTTCACAGGCTCAGGGTCCTCCTTGGGGTCACCTTCACAGAGCTCACTAGGCCCCGGCAGTGGGTAAGACACCCGAGGAAGGAGCTTGGCCCCAGGCCGCTGACCTAGCCTCAGTCAGCCACCTCCTTCATTCTCTCCACAGGCCCGCTGCGGCAGCCCTCCATCCAAGTCAACGACCCCATGGTCAGGGAAAAAGGAAACAGGGTGGTCATTACCTGTGTCACAAATGAAACGGGCATCAGCATCAAGTGGATCTTCAATAAGCAGCAACTAAAAGCCGCAAAGAACATCTTCCTGTCCAAGGACAGCAAGAACCTCACCATAGACCCCATCAAGAAGGAAAATGCCGGGGAATATCAGTGTGAGATCTTCAACATAGGCACTTCCAACAGAAGTGAGATCTTTGAGCTGAAGGTGAAAGGTAAGTGACCGCTTGCCCCATGCTCCCTCTTCCCAAGAGGATGGCTCCACCTACAGGGTGCACAGTGGATCAAGGTCACAGCAGGCAGACTATCAGTGAGGAGACTATTACAATAAAAAGATGGCAAAATCTTAATAGCTCCATCTCTGAAAAGAAAAGGTGGGGGGCTTCCCTGGTGGCTCAGAGGATGAAGAGTCTTCCTGCAATGTAGGAGATCCGAGTTGGTCCCTGAAAGTTGGGAAGATTCCCCTGGAGAAGGGAGTGACTACCCACTCCAATATTCTTGCCTAGAGAATTCCATGGACAGAGGAGCTTGGTGGGCTACAGTCCATGGGGTCGCAAAGAGTTGGATACAACTGGATGACTAACACGCACACACACACACACACACACACACACACACACAGAAAAAAAAATACAGTAAGTTTCTAATCCTGGGGCTGGCATTTACTCTGTGACCTTGCACAAGATTTTTTTTTTCTGGTACACTATATGGTAAAAAAAAAAAAAAAGTAAGATTTATCATGTAAATAATTTTGGAGTTTATAGCTCAGTGGCATTAAGTAAGTCCATAAGTAAGTTTTGCAGTTGTTACCCACATATATCCAGTAACACCTTGGTGAGTATTGTCATCTAGGCAACATTAAGTCTTCTAGACCATAAACACTTTTCATTTATTCATGTCTTTAATTTCTTATTCTATGTTTCCCTTCGAAAAAAAATGTGTTTAGTTTCTCTTGTACAAGTCTGTCAGCTCCAAAATTCCTAAATTTTATTCTTACTGCTGCTGTTATAAGTGGAATTTATTTTTATAGAAATGATGGTTAGATACTATGATTCAGGTAGCAATTCCTTAACTGTATGCATATTGTCAGGTCCAGAGGCCTCTGCCATTTTTGTCAAGGGGAGTGAGTGTTAGCCTTATCTCCTTCGTACAACATATACAGAGAAGTTTTTAACTTTTCTTTTCATGTTGTTCACTGTTCATATATAGAAATACAGCTGCATTTATGTGTTGGTTTCATATCCTGCAGCTCTATCAAATTTGTTTATTAGACCTAACAGTTTTTCGTGAAATTTTTAGGGTTTTGTTAATATATAAGGCCACATCCTCTGCAAATAGTTAATTTTGCTTCTTAATTTACAATTTCAGTATCTTTTCTATTTTCTTTGGCACCAAATTGGTCCATTACTTTTTAAAAAGTTATTTTTTGTAATTCACAAAGTTTTATTAGAATTAAATGAGATACCTGATATACGTTCTTAATGCAATGGGCACTGTTTTATTAATTAATTTTTAAAATAATTGTTTTACTTATTTTTGGCCAGGCTGGGTCTTTGTAGCTGTGTGGGCTTTTTCGCACAGGCTTAATTACTCCATTGCATATGAGATCTTCTCAGACTGGGGTGGAACCCGTGTCTCCTGCATTGGCAGGCGGACTCTTTACCACTGAGCCACCAGGGAAGCCCTGTCTGTTACTTTTAATATTGTTTTGAATAGAAGTGGCAAAAGCAGGCATCCTTATCTTGTTCTTGATCTTAGAGGGAAAACTTTCAGTCTTTCACACTTAGAATGGTGTTAGGTGCGGGTTTTAATATACAGCCTCTATAACACTGGAGCTTCCCAGGTAGCACTAGTAGTAAAGAACCTGTCTGCCAAGGCAGGAAATGTAAGAGACGCAGGTTCAATCCCTGGATCAGGGAGATTCTCCTGGAGAAGGGCATGTCAATCCACTCTAGTATTCTTGCCTGGAGAAGTCCATGGACAGAGGAGCCTGGCAGGCTCCAGTCCATGGGGTCACAATCTTTGTGATTCCACTTTGGTAGCATCTGTGTTTCTAGGAATTTGTCCATTTTACCGAAGTTATGCAATTTGTTGGCATACAATTATTCATAATACTCCTATAACTCATTATTTCTTGAGAATTAGTAGCAATGTCCCCACTTTCCTTGCTGATTTTAGTAATCTGAATCTTCCCGGTTTTTCTTGATCAGTCTAGTTAACGTTTTGTCAGAATTGTTCATCTTTTCCCCCCAATTATTTATTTACTGTGCCGTGTTGGGCCTTCATTCCTGTGCTGGTTTTTCTCTAGCTGCGGTGAGTGGGGTTTACTCTCTAGTTGCAGCGCACGGGAGTCTCACTGCGGTGGCTTCTCTTGTTCTGGAGAATGGGCTCTAGGGCCTACGGACTTGAGTAGTTGCAGCCCATGGGCTCAGTAGTTGCAACTCCCTGGCTCTCGAGCACAGGCTCAGTAGTTGTGGAGCACAGACTCAGCTGCTCTGCGGTGTGTGGGATCTTCCCAGATCAAGGGTCAAACCCATGTCTCCTGAATTGGCAGACAAATTCTTTACCACTGAGCCACCAGGGAAGCCTTTCTTATTCTTTTTTGAAGAACCAGTTTCTCGTTTTATTTCTCTATTACTTTTCTATTCTCTATTTTATTTGTCTCCACTCTAATGGTTATTATGTCTTTCCTTCTGCTAGCTTAGGGTATGGTTTGTTCTTCTTTTGCTAGTTCCTTCAGCTGTAACGTTTGGTTGTGAATTTGAGATCTTTCTTCTTTTTTAAGGTAACCATTTACAATTATAAATTCTTGCATGAGATTCTTAACTTCACTGAGCCTCAGAGTCCTCAACTGAAATCATACTAAGGTCTCTGCTTCATGTCATTGTTTCAAAGATTTAACATACTATTCAGTTGAACCCTTAGTAAAATGCCGCACGCTGAGGAAATGTTCAATGACTGTTAGATGCTATTATTACTATTACTACCATTGGGCTCTATAAAATCAGGTATTCCTACCGTCAAGGACTACACTAGATCCACCTCTTATTAGTTATATGACTTTGGGTACCTTCTTTTTTTTTTTATCATCACTGGAAGTCTCGGGTTTTTCATCTGTTAAGTGGAAATAATGTTGACCTGCACTCAATATGCCAGCAAACCGGGAAAACTCAGCAGTGGCCATAGGACTGGAAAAGGTCAGTTTTCATTCCAATCCCAAAGAAAGGCAGTGCCAAAGAATGTTCACACTACCATATAATTGCACTCATCTCACACGCTAGCAAAGTAATGCTCAAAATTCTCCAAGCCAGGCTTCAACAGTATGTGAGCTATGAAATTCTAGATGTTCAAGCAGGGTTTAGAAAAGACAGAGGAACCAGAGATCAAATTGCCAAAATCCACTGAATCACAGAAAAAGCAAGAGAATTCCAGAAAAACATCTACTTCTGCTCTATTGGTTACACAAAAGCCTTTGACTGTGTGGATCACAACAAACTGTGGAAAATTCTTAAGTGGTGGGAATACCAGACCACCTTACCTACCTCCTGAGAAATCTGTATGCAGGTCAAGAAGCAACAGTTAGAACCAGACGTGGAACAACAGACTGGTTCCAAATTGGGAAAGGAGTATGTCAAGGCTGTATACTGTCACCCTGTTCATTTAACTTATATACAGAGTACATCATGTGAAATGCCAGGCTGGATGAAGCATCAGCTGGAATCAAGATTGCCGGGAGAAATATCAATAACCTCAGATACACAGATGATACCACCCTTATGGCAGAAAGTGAAGAGGAACTAAAGAGCCTCTTGATGAAAGTGAAAGAGGAGAATGAAAAAGCTGGCTTAAAACACAACATTCAAAAAACGAAGATCATGGCATCTGGTCCCATCACTTGATGGCAAATAGATGGGGAAACAGTGGAAGCAGTGACAGACTTTATTTTCTTGGGCTCCAAAATCACTGCAGATGGTGACTGCAGCCATGAAATTAAAAGACACTTGCTCCTTGGAAGAAAAGATATGACCAACCTAGATAGCATATTATAAAACAGAGACAAACAAAGGTCCATCTAGTCAAAGCTATGGTTTTTCCAGCAGTCATGTATGGATGTGAGAGTTGGGCTATAAAGAAAGCTGAGTGCCAAAGAATAGATGGTTTTGAACTGTGGTGTTGGAGAAGACTCTTGAGAATCCCTTGGACTGCAAGGAGATCCAACCAGTCAATCCTAAAGGAAATCAGTCCTGAATATTCATTAGGACTGATGCTGAAGCTGAAACTCCAATACTTTGGCCACCTGATTTGAAGAACTGACTCATTTGAAAAGACCCTGATGCTGGGAAAGATTGAAGGCAGGAGAAGGGGACGACAGAGGATGAGATGGTTGGATGGCATCACCGACTCAATGGACATGAGTTTGAACAAGCTCTGGGAGTTGGTAATGGACAGGAAAGCCTGGTGTGCTGTAGACCATGGGGTCGCAAAGAGTCAGACACGACTGAACTGAACTGAATGTTGACCTGGCAGGGTTATTATATGAATCATACGTGATATGTGTAAAGTATATAGCAGAGAGTCTGTCATATAATAAGTACCTCATAACAATAGCTAACATCAGCATTCATCTTCAGATTTGAGTTGACTAGTGAGGAAAACAGGAATAAAAAACAAAGTGATGCAAAAAATATTACATATTGGAAGGGAGGGAAAGAATAAAACAAAAGACTCATAGGAACATGTTCCTGACTAAATATGGGAGAGGGAACAAAAAAAGGATTTGACTGCAAGTTTTCTTGTCTGGTGTACTTTTCATCCTTGAGATGCAGCCAAGATGGGACTAGACATAGAAGATATTTACTGGGAGAATGCCTGTTTAGGAAAGTGGGGCAGGCGTGGGAGGAGCCTGGGAAGGTCCTCAGACCACAAGGCATATCTGCCCCAAGTGAAAAAGAAAGAGAAGGAAGGAAGTTTTAGGCTGCAGTGCAGTTTTAAAGAGTGTCTGCAAAGCTGATGGGGAGTCCTTGAGCTAAAGTCACCCATGGAGGAAGATCATTTCTCATCAGTTCAATTCAGTCGCTGGAACTGGAATTAAATCACCTCCACTAGCTTTGCTTGTAGTCATGCTTCCTAAAGCCCACTTGACTTTGCATTCCAGGATGTCTGGCTCTAGGTGAGTGCTCACACCATTGTGGTTATCTGGGTCATGAAGATTTTTTTTGTATGGTTCTTCTGTGTATTCTTGCCACCTCTTCTTAATATCTTCTGCTTCTGTTAGGTTCATACCATTTCTGTCCTTTATTGTGCCAATCTTTGCATGAAATGTTCCCTTGGTATCTCTAACTTCCTTGAAGAGATGTCTAGTCTTTCCCATTTGATTTTTTTCCTCTATTTCTTTGCAATGATCACTGAGGAAGGCTTTCTTATCTCTCCTTGTTATTCTTTGGAACTCTGCATTCAGATGGGTATATCTTTCCTTTTATCCTTTGCCTTTGGCTTCTCTACTTTTCTCAGCTATTTGTAAGGCCTCCTCAGCAACCATTTTTCCTTTTCACATTTCTTTTTCTTGAGGATGGTCTTGATCACTGCCTCCTGTACAATGTCACAAACCTCCATCCATAGTTCTTCAGGTACTCTGTCTATCAGATCTAATCCCTTGAATCTGTTTGTCACTTCCACTGTATAATTGTAGGGGATTTTATTTTGGTCATACCTGAATGACCTAGTGGTTTTCCCTACTTTCTTCAATTTAAGTCTTGAGTTTTGCAATAAGGAGTCCATGGTCTGAGCCACAGTCAGCTCCTGGTCTTGTTTTTGCTGACTGTATAGAGCTTCTCCAGGCCAGAATAATGCAGTGGGTAGCCTATCCCTTCTCCAACAGGTCTTCCCAATCCAGGATTCAAACCAGGGTCTCCTGCATTGCAGGGAGATGAGCTACCAGGGAAGGCCCTATCATTTCTCATAGGATTATTGAATTCACATCCTTACTGGGAGCCAGTGTGAAGGGTGTTCTCTGTGCGAAGGGGCAGTAAATTCAGAGGGCTTTCCATCAATAAATGCCCACCACGAGACACCTGAGAGGCACATATTCATAGCTGTCACACTTGGTACCCAGAGAAAGATGCAGTCATGAAAAGGTGGGAAGTGATGTGTGGGCTGTAAGGTATAGTTCGGGCCGAGGCAGAAAAAGGAAAGACAACCTCAACAGAAGTAGGTTACCTTTATTCAGGCAAGGAGGGGCGACAGTCAGCCTAACGACCAGGCTGAGCGCGGAGAGGGATCAGGGAGGCTCCATATTTATGGGAGGTTTGTGGAAGCGATAAGGGAAACATTAATCAGGTGGGATGTTTTGGGTATTCTTTAGTTGAGATGACATTTGTAGTTGGGCAGGGGGTGATAAGTCTTCTGGGCAGGTGTAGGGGGTAGAAGGTTTCTGGACAGGGGGTGATAAGTCCCAGATAGATGCAGCTGGCCTGGAGCATCAGAGTGGGACCTAAATTTCTGTTTTGTTTTCTCCGAAGTTAGATGATTCAGCAAGGGCCTTTGAAACTGTTGGTTTTTTTTCTAGGCCCAAAAGACTCATTTATGGACTAGTCACTCAGTCATGTCTGACTCTTTGCGATCCCATGGACTGTAGCCCCCCAGGCTCCTCTGTCCATAGAATTCTCCAGGCAAAAATACTAGAGTGGGTTGCCATTTCCTCCTCCAGGGGATCTTCCTGACCCAGGGATCAAACCCACATCTCCTACATTGCAGGCAGATTCTTTACCATCTGAGCCACCAGGGAAGCCCCAGGAAAAGGTGGGAAGTTATAACATACAAAACCATGAAAAGGTGGGAAATAGTTACATACAAAAATAACCATCAGTCCTTCTTACATCTCCAAAGCCTTTGGAAATATATGTGCAGAAAAGGCCAGACTGGAACTGAGGCAGCTCTGGTCACCAACCTGGAAATATATGGAGAGAGAAAAAAAATCACAAGGATCTCGTCACCTAATCACCACACAACAGCTCTCCCACAGAAAATTGATTTTGCAGGCACAAGTAGAGACTACTCAATGTTGACAGCTCTTGCGTAGAGCACCTCCCACTGTAAAATGATGTCACTTTCATTCATTGTATTCTTTTCTTTCCATGACAGACTCTTGGTTTGACCTCACAACTGGTACCATTGTCGGCATCATGATTGGAATCTTGGTTGGTCTGGCTGTGATAGGAGCCCTGATGTATTTTCTTTTTTTCAAATAAACTGTAGGGTAGGCCGCCTCTCCTCTTGTTCTGCTTTCTCCGAGGCTGACTGCCCTGCTTGGGAGAGGGAAGGAGACTTCATCTCCATCTCTGGCCTGGATCTGCTCCTCAGTCTTCCTAAAGCCCTGCTTCTCGGCACTGATTTTTATGGGTCTCCTCTTCCCTGTTCTTCATGCCTCCTGTACCCGCCTCTCTTTTGGACATGGCTGTTCCCACCCACATCTGATTTAGAGGAGTGTCAACTAGAAAAGGTGAACAACGTGAGAGCTGTGAGTTAGGTTTCATTGGGGGCAAAATGAGGACTGCAGCCCGGGAGGCAGCGCCTCAGATAGCTCTGATAGTCTGCTCTGAAGAGGCAGTCGGGGAAGGTCAATATATAAGATTTTGTTGAAGGGGGAGTTCAAGGCAATTAAGTGCTCACGTTATAAGAGGTTTTCTGCTAGACACGAGGAGGTGATGTCATCATGATAGGATTTAGTGCTTTTCTAGAGATGAGATGCAAGGATGGGAATCATGAAATCAGTTTCTGAAAATATCCAGCTACCCCACTAGATTCCTCGGAGCACAGAGTGCCTCATGCCCCCCTGAATTCCCTCAGGGGGTGTTGAAGGTCAACAGCTGCAGGAACACAGGGTTCAGTCTCTGCAGAAAGTGAAAGTGTTAGTCGTTCAGTCGTGTCCAACTCTTTGTGACCAAATAGACTATAGCCTGCCAGGCTACTCTGTCTATGGGATTCTCCAGGCAAGGCAACAAAGGAAGCCACCACAATGAGAAGCCCGCACACTGCAATGAAAAGGATCCCCGGCTACCCACGACTAGAGAAAGACTGTTTGCAGCAACAAAGATCTAGCGCAGCCAGAAATGAAACGTTAAAAACCCATTTCTAAAAACATCTATGAACTTTCGGAAGTTGAACAGTCCATGTTAGCAACACCCCAATCAATCAATCAATATGTCATTCCTACCGTAAAGAAGACCTCCAGTTACTTCCCTTCAAAGAGTCACCAGCATCCTCACTTCCCATGCATGAGATAGGTCTGCCTGTTCATGCTTTTCCACATAGGAAAAACACAGTGTGTCCTTAGGCGTGTCTGGTTCTTTCATCCAACATTATGAGAGTCGTCCATCGCATTGTGTGCTGCTGTGCTTAATTCATTCTCATTGCTGTTTCATTGCGTCTGTTGTAGCCACACGTTCTGGGAAACAAACTCACTTAGAAGGACAATGCAGATAGTGGAGTGCAGTCTATTACACCAGCGGGCCCAAGGCAGAGCCTCCTCTTAGCCAAGGACTCTGACCAGTTTTTGTGAAAACCTTATATACCCTAAGCATACATGCCCAAACCCACCTCCCCAAAATTCCCTGACACTAGTCTGAACAATGGAAAAAGAAATATACAATCAAAGTTAACCCATGATTCATATACCTTATCAATAGGCTTGTGGTCATACCCCAATAAGCATAATAGAATGTATGATTCTATTCGGTTACACAGATAATTAGGGGTTTTTTTAGGCGATGGAGAGGCCTGGGGCTCTTCCTTCCGGGGGCCTGGTTTTCCAGTTGGTATGAAGTTTCCATAGATACTAGGCATATAGCTCAAAGTCCACAGTCCAGCCCAAGATGGAGTCCTGCTTTCAAGATAGAGCCTGTTCTGTTTCCTCCTTCATATCCATTGTAGAATTTCATAATCTATCTCTTCTAATGATCACCCAACAGAACGTTAGCAAGCAGAAAAAAATGGGTAATAAAAGCCTTTCTCTGAAGCTAAAAGTTTCAAAGGGATGAAAGCCTGGGATGCTGAGTCACCCCGGACATGGTGAGGGCCTGGCCCATGACGCTGACTTAAACAACCACTGCTGATGCCTTTCGGACTGACAAAGTTGCACAGTCTTCTCTGAACTTTGATGCCCAGGAGTCAAAGAAAGCAACTTCAGGTCCCCCATCTCCAACAGCCACAGAAACAGTTTATGGAGAAGTGAAGAAGAGGAGGGAGGAGGAGGAGAGAAGAAGAGAAACGAAAAGGAGAAGCAATGTAAAAAAGAGGCAGCGCTCGTGACCCTGCGGCTGTCTCAAGGTGCTCATTCCATCATCAGGAGATTCTTTCACCATTAGGGAAAATGGAAGACAGTCTTTCCCCAGCTCTCCTGTAATCCTCTAACAAGGCTCCTCCAGGCTGCCTCGTCACAGCCCTTTCGTTCAGTGTCAACAGATGAAAAGGCACATCCACGAGGAGGTCTGTGGGAAACCCCACCTTCCTGGTCATTGAACACTGGCAAAGAGGACCTTGGGAGACAGTTGTCAGAATCTCTGCCCCTCCCCATTTGCTGACCTAGACCTCACCATTTGCTTATTCAGAGCACACTGGCTGAGTAGTATTCCATTGTATGTATGTCCCACAGCTTCTTTATCCATTCATCTTGTGATGGACACCTAGGTTGCTTCTATGTCTCAGCTATTGTAAACTGTGCTTCCCGCCCCAGTCCTGGCCTATTGGAGTCTAACTTGAATTTGCCACACATTTGCAAGTTATGTCCTTCTCAATGAAATGCCTGTGTCAGAAAAGAAGAGAGAAGAACAGGAAAAGCTTTTCCTAGCTCTTCAAAGTCCAGTAGGAACTCAATATCCACAGGAAATACATATATAATTGAGTTAGGACTGCAAATTCGACAGCTTTGTCCCCTCTCAAGGTTGTCAAAGGTAAACACCTTGATGCTTACCTAGAAGACCACCTGAAGGAAAGTTACAGGGCTCAAAATAGCCTGGAGTTAAAACACCCCTCTGCGTCCTCCCCACCATTCTATGCAAAACAAAGAACTCTGTCACCGAAGGAAAAAGAAAATGGACATTAAGGTTGATTACGCCCAGCTTCCAGTGGGTCCAGCCTCTGGCTGATCTCCAGAATTCCTTGCCCTAGCTGTTTAAGAGATAACTACTCCGAACAACCTTGGAGAACAGGCCCCCTTGAGACAGTAGATTTCCACATATATGCCTATATATACTTAGTCTTTTTTTTTTATAATTTTACTTTACAATACTGTATTGGTTTTGCCATACATCAACATGAATCCGCCACAGGTGTACACGTGTTCCCAATCGTGGACCCCCCTCCCACCTCCCTACCCATACCATCACTCTGGGTCATCCCAGTGCACCAGCCCCAAGCATCCTGTATCCTGGGTTAGTGCAGCAGCTCACTAATCTGACTGCTGCCCCTTCTCGCCTCATTAAAAGTGATCTGTTCCTGTAAAGTGCCAGTCTCGTTCTTTTTCCAAACCTTGCCTTCTCTTAACTCCCTTACCCTACACCACCAGTTCCTTTGGAAAGCTCTTCTTCAGAGATCCTACTGCGTGAGTGTATGCGTGCTCAACTGTGTCCCATTCTTTTGGACTCCATGGACTCTAGCCCGCCAAACTCCTCTGTCCATGGGATTTCCCCCAGGCAAGAACAATGGGGTGGGTTGCCATTTCCTCCTCCAGGGAATTTTCCTGACCCAGGAATTGAACCCGTGTCTCCTTATTGGCAGGAGGATTCTTTACCACTGAGCTACCAGAGAACCTACTGCTGCTGCTAAGTCGCTTCAGTTGTGTCCGACTCTGTGCAACCCCATAGATGGCAGCCCACCAGGCTCCCACATCCCTGGGATTCTCCAGGTTAGAACACTGGAGTGGGTTGCGATTTCCTTCTCCAAGGCATGAAAGTGAAAAGTGAAAGTGAAATTGCTCAGTCGTGTCCGACTCATCGCGACCCCATGGACTGCAGCCTACCAGGCTCTTCCGTCCATGGGATTTTCCAGGCAAGAGTACTGGAGTGGGGTGCCATTGCCTTCTCCGAGACAGAGAACCTAATAGAAGTAACTAAACAACTACTTGTCTAGGTCCATAAGTAATACCTAATTTTTAAAATGCAGGTATGTTTAAAGAACTTCATGGGCTTCATTTCAAGAACTGCCCACAGAGGAAGGGATTATCACTTTGGGGAGGGGGATGGCAGTCAGCTCTTGTTGTTGTTGTTGTTGTTCAGTTGCCCAGTCATGTCCGACTCTTGTGACCCCACAGACTGCAGCATGCCAGGCCTCTCTGTCCCTCACCATCTCCCGAAGTTTGACCAAGTTCATGTCCATTGCATCGGTGATGTCATCCTGCACTCTCATCCTCTGACATGCTCTCCTCCTCCTGCCCTCAATCTTTCCCAGCATCAGGGACTTTTCCAATGAGTCAGCTGTTTGCCAGGAGGGATTGGGGGCAGGAGGAGAAGGGGAAGATAGAGGATGAGATGGCTGGATGGCATCACCGACTTGATGGACGTGAGTTTAAGTGAACTCTGGGAGTTGGTGATGGACAGGGAGGCCTGGTGTGCTGCGATTCATGGGGTTGCAAAGAGTTGGACACAACTGAGCGAATGAACTGAACTGAACTGAACTTGCATCACATGACCAAAATACTAGAATTTCAGCTTCAGCATCTGTCATTCCAACAAGTATTCAGGGTTGATTTCCCTTAAGATTGACTGGTTTGATCTCCTTTCTATCCAAGGAACTCTCAGGAGTCTTCTCCAACACCACAGTTTGAAGGCATGGATTCTTTGGTACTCCGCCTTCTTTATGGTCCAGCTCTCACAACCATACATGACCACTGGGAAGACCGTAGTCTTGACTACATGGATCTTTGTTGGCAAAATCATGTCTCTGCTTTTCAACACGCTGTCTAGGTTTGTTATCACATTCCTGCCAAGAAGCATATGTCTTCTGATTTCATGGCTGCAGTCACCATCTGCAGCAATTTTAGAGCCCAAGAAGAGGAAATCTGTCACTACTTCCACCTTTTCCCCTTCTATCTGCCATGAAGTATTGGGGCCGGATGCCATGGTCTTAATTTTTTTAATATTTCTTTTAAAGCCAGCTCTTTCACTCTCCTTCACCCTTATCAAGAGGCTCTTTAGCTCCTCTTCGCTTTCTGCCATTAGAGTGGTATCTATATCTGAGGTTGCTGATGTCAACAACAACCAGATACAATCTGGTTTTGTCTAGTCAGCTCTTATCATATACAATCTGCTGGGACTAGGGAAAAGACTCAGAAATTTTACCCTCTAGAGATTATTTAAATAATGGCCAAAGAATGTACAATTTAGGTTATTGGTTGGTTTCCCCCCCTTCCTTTTAAGACATTCTGCCATTTTAATTTTTGTAACTGCTTGTTTATGTGAAAGGGGTTCTGTTTAACTTGCTGCATAAGCCAGTCTGACTGCTTTAGAGAAAAGAAGCCACCAAAATCCTGCACGTCCCTCTGGCCAGGAGCTCCCCAAGCCTTCTCTGTGAGGGGCTCGACATAGAAAATAAGAAGCAGCAGTTTTCTACATTCATGCCCAGAAATGGATCCCACTCCCTTTCTAGGCACCTCAGGCCAGTCATCCTGCTCAGTTGCTCAATCATGTCCAACTCTGTGCGACCCCATTGACTGTAGCCCTCCAGGCTCCTCTGTCCATGGGATTCTCCTGGCAAGGATACTGGGGTGTTTTGCCATTCACTTCGCCAGGGGATCTTCCCCACCCAGGGACTGAACCTTTCTCCCGCCTTGGCAGGCCTGCTCTTTACTACTAGCACCCCCTGGAAAGTCCCAGGCCAGTCATCAACCCCCTCCTCTTCCATCCGCCTGCCCCGCTCACCCTCTCAGGATGCCTTGGTCTCTGCTAAGGGGTGTTTGGTCCTTGAGAAACAGGAGCGCTCTGAAGGGAACACGCCCCCTCTTTTTGTTGGCATTACTTATGGCCGGCCTAGAAAGCTGCACTGGTGCACATGCTCCTTAGGACACAAGGGGTGGATTATGACTCAGCTCTGGGCTTCTTGAAGAGTCTCTGGAATTCTTCTCCCATGGGGTCCATGGGAGGGGGAGAGACACGTCTGCTGCTGCTGCTGCTGCTAAGAAGCTTCAGTCGTGTCCGACTCTGTGCGACCCCATAGACGGCAGCCCACCAGGTTCCTTCGTCCCTGGGATTCTCCAGGCAAGAACACTGGAGTGGGTTGCCATTTCCTTCTCCAATGCATGAAAGTGAAAACTGAAAGTGAAGTCACTCAGTTATGTCCGACTCATTACAACCTCATGGACAGCAGCATACCAGGCTCCTCCATCTGTGGGATTTTCCAGGCAAGAGTACTGGAGCGGGGTGCCATTGCCTTCTCCGAGGCACGTCTACTTCCCACCAGCCTTCTGCACAGACGAGGCCTCCTTGAGCTGCTGAGAGAAAGGCTTTATTCCACCTTCATGATGACCTCCTGCTGCGTCCCCCAGAGAGGGGTGGCTGGGAGCACTCTGTAAGCACATAACTCTTTCAGGGTTTTCTCACCCTGACACAGACTGTGTACACCTCCCCTCATGCACACACTTCTGCATAATTTAATTTTGCCTGGCTGAGAAATCTGTATGTAGGTCAGGAAGCAACAGTTAAAACTGGACATGGAACAACAGACTGATTCCAAATAGGAAAAGGAGGACGTCAAGGCTGTATATTGTCACCCTGCTTATTTAACGTCTATGCAGAGTACATCATGAGAAACTCTGGACTGGAAGAAACACAAGCTGGAATCAAGATTGCCAGGAGAAATATCAATAACCTCAGATATGCAGATGACACCACCCTTATGGCAGAAAGTGAAGAGGAACTAAAAAGCCTCTTGATGAAAGTAAAGGAAGAGAGTGAAAAAGTTGACTGAAAGCTCAACATTCAGAAAACGAAGTCATGGCATCCGGTCCCATCACTTCATGGGAAATAGATGGGGAAACAGTGGAAACAGTGTCAGACTATTTTTTTGGGCTCCAAAATCACTGCAGATGGTGACTGCAGCCATGAAATTAAAAGACGCTAACTCCTTGGAAAAAAAAGTTATGACCAACCTAGATAGCATATTCAAAAGCAGAGACATTACTTTGCCAACAAAGGTCCGTCTAGTCAAGGCTATGGTTTTTCCAGTAGTCATGTACGGATGTGAGAGTTGGACTGTGAAGAAGGCTGAGTGCCGAAGAATGGATGCTTTTGACCTGTGGTGTTGGAGAAGACTCTTGAGAGTCCCTTAGACTGCAAGGATATCCAACCAGTCCATTCTGAAGGAGATCAACCCTGGGATTTCTTTGGAGGGAATGATGCTAAAACTGAAACTCCAGTACTTTGGCCACCTCATGCAAAGAGTTGACTCATTGGAAAAGACTCTGATGCTGGGAGGGATTGGGGGCAGGAGGAGAAGGGGACGACAGAGGATGAGATGGCTGGATGGCATCACTGACTTGATGGTCGCGAGTCTGAGTGAACTCCAGGAGTTGGTGATGGACAGGGAGGCCTGGCGTGCTGCGATTCATGGGGTGGCAGAGTCGGACATGACTGAGGGACTGAACTGAACTGAACTGAAGGCCACTTCTGAATGATTTGTAAAATTTGCTCTATATTTATAATAAATATTGTATATCAGATATCAACATGCTGCCTTGCAGTTGGTACTGTTTTCTGCATTGCCTTCCTTACAGGCAGAAGAAACCGAAATTGCTCAACAGCGAGTCACAGTGAGCCTGTTTCTAAGTCCAGAGGTATTTGATCCTGGGATCTGAGAACTCGATAAATTCATGCACACACCTGCTGACAAAGTGTGTCCACCTAGGGCCACAGGTCACTGCTGCAACCTGCCTGGAAGGACCTGCCTGTCTTCCTCTGAGGAGAGAAGGAGAGAAGATGATTTCATGAGTAAAAGGTCTGCTGGGCTCTTCACTAGGGACACACCACACTGCCCATGCGGATGGCTCCAGTGCATCCCAGGCCTGATCCAGCGTTCACTCCCACAGTCTCCATGGGCTCAGGTGTATAGAAATCTCTCCAGCACGTCCCGCCTCCTTGTTCCCTGTCCCTTTTATCTGCCCCTCAGAGAGTCAGAGCTGTTCTAACCTGGATGAAGTGAAGTTGCTCAGTCGTGTCTGACTCTTTGCGATCCCATGGACTGTAGTCTACCGGGCTTCTCTGTCTATGGGATTTTCCAGGCAACAGTACTGGAGTGGGTTGCCATTTCCTTCTCCAGAGGATCTTCCTGATCCAGGGATTGAACCCAGGTCTCCTGCATTGCAGGCAGATGCTTTAGCCTCTGAGCCACAATTCCACCAAGAATTAGCCTGTCATCTCATCTCCTTCACTTCCAAGCAACTGGAACATGTGCTATCTTTCCCCTCCTCATCCCCTGATTTCCCCTGGCCCTCTGCTGTGGTGCCTCCTTCCCAAGACCACTAGAAGCAGCACTAAAATCAGTACCCAGGGGGATTCCCTGGTGGCTCAGTGGTGAAGAATCTGCCTTCTGCCACATGGGGTACTGGTTCAATCCCTAGTCCAGGAAGATCCCACATGCCACGGAGCAACTAAGCCCACAGGCCACAGTTACTGAACCCATGCTCTGCAACAAGAGAAGCCACCACAATGACAAGCCAAGCCCCACAACTAGAGAGTAGCCCCCACTTACTGCAACTAGAGAAAGCCTGAGTGCAGCTACAAAGACCCTGTGTAACCAAAAAGAAATAATTAGAAAGAAATAATATGCTGGCTTCTAAGTCTGTAAGTGAACACAAGAGTCAAGCAGACTTCATTGTTTGCAGGGTCCAGCTCCAGCAGCCAGGGAATCAGCCTGAAGGGGTGAGCAGTGTCAACGGATGATGATGTAACCTCTGACTCATAGTACGGAACTACATGTTTATTTCAAGCTTCAGGTTTTCTTTTATACTTTGAAAAAAGCATTAGGTCAGAGGTTTGACATTTTTAGTTTCCCCCACCGAGATTTACTGTCTCCAGAGATCATTGCTGCCCTACAGAGTTCCTGCTTCAGTGATTCTCTCAGAATCAGCTTGACTATCTATTATCTACTTTCTCCTATGTGTCCTATACTTAATTTGTGATTACATTGTAACTCATGCCAAATTCCTCAGTTTATTTCTTATCTTTCTAAATCCTGTTTGCCTCTAGCATCTTAAGATCACTATCTCCTAAAAAGCCTTCTCAGTTCAGTTCAGTTCAGTCACTCAGTCGTGTCCGACTCTTTGCGACCCCATGAATCGCAGCACGCCAGGCCTCCCTGTCCATCACCAACTTCCGGAGTTCACCCAGACTCACGTCCATCGAGTTAGTGATGCCATCCAGCCATCTCATCCTCTGTTGTCCCCTTCTCCTCCTGCCCCCAAATCCTCCCAGCATCAGAGTCTTTTCCAATGAGTCAACTCTTTGCATGAGGTGGCCAAAGTAGTGGAGTTTCAGCTTCAGCATCATTCCTTCCAAAGAAATTCCAGGGCTGATCTCCTTCAGAATGGACTGGTTGGATCTCCTTGCAGTCCAAGGGACTCTCAAGAGTCTTCTCCAACACCACACTTCAAAAGCATTAATTCTTTGGCGCTCAGCCTGCTTCACAGTCCAACTCTCACATCCATACATTCTAGCTATTCTTAATTATTCCTAAACCCTAAACTCAGCAAACTTCTTTACCGTAAACATTCCCCTCACAAACAGGTCTCAGATAACAATCCTTCCCATGGCCTCAAGCTGTGGCCTACATGCTCATCCTGGGACATTCTTTGTAAAGATCTTGAACAAATGTCAATGGTCACTTTATAGATTATTTTCTGGGCACAACTGCAGAAGGCTTTGTGCTTTCTCATGTTTCTCTCAAGAACAATAAGCACCTTAAACATTCTTTCCAACCAACTCAACCGAAGAAAGGAAAGAACAAGTCAGAATCACAAGGCCTAACTCCTTCATCCCAGGACCGTGCCTGTGAGATGAGAGGGGTTTGGGACCATGCCTCCATTTTGTCAGTAATGCCTAATGTGGCTCCCGACAATTGTTGTCTTATTCCAAGAAATTGCCACTGACACCAACCTTCAGCACCCACCACCCTGATCAGGCAGCAGCTGTCAACTCACAGGAAGGACCCTCCAGCAGCAAAAAGAAGACAACTCACTGAAGGTTCAGATGGTGGTTAGCATTTTTGACAATAATATACTTTTACATAAGGTATAATACACTGGTTTTTTGGACATAATGCTATTGCATACTTAATAGACTACAATAGAATAAATGTATCATTTTGTATTGAGGTAATATTGGACTGTGAAGAAAGCTGAGTGCCAAAGAATTGATGTTTTTGAACTGTGGTGTTGGAGAAGACTCTTGAGAGTCCCTTAGACTGCAAGGAGACCCAACCAGTCCATTCTGAAGGAGATCAGCCCTGGGATTTCTTTGGAAGGAATGATGCTGAAGCTGAAACTCCACTACTTTGGCCACCTCATGCAAAGAGTTGACTCATTGGAAAAGACTCTGATGCTGGGAGGGATTGGGGGCAGAAGGAGAAGGGGATGACAGAGGATGAGATGGCTGGATGGCATCACTAACTCGATGGACGTGAGTCTGGGTGAACTCTGGGAGATGGTGATGGACAGGGAGGCCTGGCGTGCTGCGATTCATGGGGTGCAAAGAGTCGGACATGACTGAGCGACTGAACTGAACTGAACTGAATGTTGATTTACAAAATTGCAGGTTTACAGCAAAGTGATTCAGTTACATATACATTTTTTCTTTTTCAAATTCTTTTCTATTATACGTTATTACAGGACATTGAATATAGTTCCCTGTGCTATAAAGTAGGTCCTTGTTGTTAATTTTATATATAATAGTGTATATCTGTTAATTCCAAGTTCCTAATTTACCTCCCTTCCCCTTTGGTAACCATAAGATGTTTCCTTTTCTGTGACTGTAAGTGTGAATACATCCTCCAAAAGTGCCCTGACATACCCCAAGTTCATGCACTTGCTTTTCCAATGGTCTAGAACCAAGCCACAATATCTCTGAGGTATGTGTGTGTAGAGAGAAAAAATAAAAAAGAGGAAGAGGGGACCAGAGAGGCAGGAAGGACTGAGAAGAGAGGGAGGGGCCTGGGCAGAGACCCTGCCGCCAGGTCTCGTGACCCAGGGAAGTGCTCCTGCCCCAGGTGGAGGCGCAGCCAGAGGGGGGAGGACAGCAGAGCTCACACAATGAACATTAGTGCTGTGAGCACCTCCTCACAGAGAGAGGGACACAGCAGACAGCAGGCACCATGGGGACCCCCTCAGGCCCTCCCCGCAGACAATGCATCCCCTGGAGCAGGCTCCTGCTGGCAGGTGAGAGGGGACAGTGTTCAGGGAGGAGGCGGAGACTGGAGAACAAGAGACTGGCTGGTCCCTGGGGGAGACAGGGCTCTGAGAGGGGACAGAGGGATTCTGTTCAGACCTGAGGGCAGAGGACACCGGACAGGGGAGGGAGGGGGGCTCAGCCATAGGAGACTCTGCATGAGCTAGAGCTGGTGAGGGGCGGGAGGACTCAACTGCTGTAGGTTTTATCAGTTATTCTTCACTGAGCAGTAACTGTTGAAAACTGATGATAATAATAATTTATGTCTTCATTTCACTACAGAAAAAGACATAACCAGGACAGTAAACACTGTCCTTACCTGGCACCCTTAGAAGCTGACAGATAAACACCAGGCTGTGGAATTCCTGGGAACTCTCCTTCCTTCATCCCCAGGTACTAATGTCTGGAGCCTGGTCCAGGCCCTGGGTTTCAAGCAGGATCAGACAAGCCCCTGCCCTCATGGAGCCCACGCTCTGTGGGGAGGAAGACACACAAGCAGAGAGATGGAGAGTGTGCTGGCAGGTGCTCCAGGCGTCACGCAGGAACCGGAGCGGGGAAGCGTCAGCAGTGAGCACACAGGGTCTTTACAGCAGCTGGTCATTGTGGGGTCATCTCCCAAGAGGCCCTGAATGTGAGCAGGCGTGTGAGGGCAGCGAGGGGGTGAGCCAGGGGACAGCTGGGGAAGTAGAGGGAAAAACGAGCCCAGAGGCACTGAAGTGACCGGGGGTCATGCTGCTGATGTTGAAACAGTAGGACACACATACATACACACATAAGCACACACACACACACACACACACACACACACACACACACCCAAGGCAGAGGGATGAAGAGATCTGTTCAGGACCCAGGCACCATTTTTCCATCCCAACACACAAATCAGAATATTAGCTGGTTTCTCTCTCTTCCCTCCTAGTCTCTCTCTTAAACTTCTGGCCCCCGCCTACCACTGGACAACTCCCTGTTAAACTGTTGCCCCACCTTGCCACAGAAGGGACGGATGTTCTCCTACTTGCCCACAGTCTGCCAGAGAAGCCTCTAGGCTATGCCTGCCTGGCACAGAGGAGAAAGGGTAGACAGCACCCAGCTAACTGCATCATATAGAGTAGACTCGAATGCATCTACCAAAGGCTCTGCCCACAGTGGTCGGGAGGCACTTTACCCCAACAGGACCCTGCTGATCCAGAACGTCGTCCAGAAAGACACAGGATCCTACACCCTGCCTGTTGCAAAGAATGATTTACAGACAGAAAGACAAATCAGACATCTCTGTGTATACTGTGAGTGCTTCCTCTCTGACCTCGGAGTTTGGGGGGAGGGGGTGAGTTCTATTCACACACTGTGGCGTTAAAATGTGGAGCTGAGACTCAGAACACCTCCTGCATGTGGTGGATCAATAATCAGAGCCTCCCCAGCAGCACCAGGCTGGAACTGTCTGAGGACCACAGGATTCTCACTGTACTCGCTGTGACAAGCAACGACAGAGGACCCTATGTGTGCGAAGTCAGGAGCCCAGTGAGTGTCAGCCGCAGTGACCCATTCACCCTGGATGTCCTCTGTGAGTAACCTCTGTTCCTATGTGGTCCAGGCTGCCTACCCAAATCCACGCTGCCAGAGGCCAGGCCATACCCATCCCTGTCAGGCCTAGGCACACGGACTCCCACCCCCGGACACCGAGACTGGCCATGACTTCCTGTTTCAGGCAAGTTCAGGCAGGCCCACCTTAAATCAAGATGGAGAGGGAAGGGGCTCTGTCTTGAGGAGCTGAGGATCACCAGAATATAATGGGAGAAACAGATGAATATGTCAGACTCACATTGAGTGAGCATGAAGGGGAATGATGAGAAATTCTTCAGACATGCGTGTGAACAGCTCAGAAGAACCTTTGGGGCCCTAATACAGACCAAGAATTTCCCTTCCCTCTGATTGCACCATGTGTGGCTTTATGCTCTTTGCTTCAGATGGCCCCGCCGCCCCCACCACTTTCTCCTCAGACTCCTGTTACCATCCAGAGGAAAACCTCACCTCTCCTGCCACACAGGAACCTTGGCTTGTCAATGTGAAGCCCCAGAAATACGCCCAGGTTCTCTTTATCCCCAACCATACCATGTACTCTCAGACCCAACATTACCTGACAGGCCTGGATAGCACCAGTCAGAAAATCAGGGTCTCTAATAAGTGGTCCATGGAGCATTCTGACTGAGCCTCAGGTGGAGATCTCTCTGGTTTTCTTTCTTTTTTTCCTATCTTCTTTCTCTCTTTCAAGAGAAGGTTGGAGGGGTGGGAGGGAGAAAGAAAGAGGCAGAGACAGAGAAGTGAAGTGACCCCATGGACTATATAGTCCATGGAATTCTCCAGGCCAGGATACGGGAGTGGGTAGCCTTTCCCTTCTCCAGGGGATCTTCCCAACCCAGGGATCGAACCCAGGTCTCCTGCATTGCAGGCGGATTCTTTACTCAACTGAGATATGAGGGAGGCCCAGAGAGAGAGAAGGGAGTGAGAAAGAGAGACGGGGGAGAGAGAAAAAGAGGGAGAGAGACCCAGAGCAAGACTTCTCTGGTCTTCTAAAACATCCGGGAAGTAATTATTAACCAAGCTGTTGTCCCATAGACAGTTCCCCTAGTTTTTACAGCCTTTTGTTAAAACCATAACCGCTTCTCTCCAGAGATTTCGTTCACCATGATATTCACTCCACAGGCCAGGATTAAAAGACTTCTTCAGATTAAGAAATCATTCAACTATAATCTCCCGTGGTCCTAAGACCATGAAAACTAACCTGATTATCTTCATTCCCAACTAAATTATTTCACAAATGGGAACACGTTCCTTAAAAATATAAAGCTGTTCTGGTTCCTTAATAATAGAAAGTTGTTCTGCCCAAAACATGGAGAGGGCTGGCAAGCCTGCCTCCCCAAAATAAACAGATGTGTGAAGGTCCATATAGTCAAAGTTATGGTTTATCTAGTAGTCAGGTAAGGATGTGAGAATTGACCATAAAGAAGGCTGAGTGCCAAAGAATTGATGCTTTCAAACTGTGGTGCTGGAGAAGACTTTTGAGAGTCCCTGGGGAGTTGGTGATGGACAGGGAGGCCTGGCGTGCTGCAATTCATGGGGTCGCAAAGAGTCGGACATGACTGAGCGGCTGAACTGAACTGAACTGAACTGGACAGCCAAGAGATCAAACGAATCAATCCTAAAGGAAATCAACCCTGAATATTCATTGGAAGGACTGACACTGAAGCTGAAGCTCCAGTACTTTGGCCACCTGATGCAAAGAGCCGACTCATGGAAAAGACCCTGATGCTGGGAAAGATTGAGGACAGGAGGAGAAGAGGGCAACAGAGCATGAGATGGTTGGATGGCATCACCGATTCAATGGACAAGAGTTTGAGCAAACTCTGGGAGATAGTGAAGGACAGGGGAGCCTGGTGTGTCACAGCCTGTGGGTCACAAACAGACATAACTGAGCAACTGAACAACAATGTACTGAATGAGAGGGGCTAACATTTATTCTGTCACAGATCTTTGGATAGGGTCATGTGGAAGCATCATAGAAGGTTTCCACCTGATGATGAGTTTGCTGGATACATGGGCTAAGAAGAGGTTCCCGGGGCTGATACCACAAGCTGTCCAATACTACAATGTTGTTCCAGCAACCAGGCAAGGGTCCCCCTGGCGTGATCTGGGGGTCAGAGGAGATGTGAAGTCATCTCTTCCCCGTTGTCACCTGAACAAAGACCCAGGGCCTTCCTCACAGTCACCTTTACAGAGGTCACTGGGCCCCGAGACTGTGGAGGGAGCAAGGCCCAGGCCCCTGACCCATTCTCAGTCATTTATCTCCTCTGTCTCTCCACAGCCCCAGTGGCACGGCCCTCCCTCCAAGCCAGCAACGCCACAGTCACAGAACATGACGGTCCCGTGGTCCTGACCTGCCTCACAGATGAGACTGGGGTCGCCATACGCTGGCTCTTCAAAGGCCAGAGAAGATGACAGAGGGGATGACCCTCACCCACAACAACAGCACCCTCACCCTAGACTGGGTCAGCAGAGGGGACACTGGGAATTATCAGCATGAGGTCTCCAGCGGGGGCAACTCCAGAATAAGTGACCCCCGTAGGCTGAGTGAGTGACCATCATTACCTTCTGTGTTAGTTGCTCAGTCCTGTCTGACTCTTTGCAACACCACAGACTGTAGCCCGCTAAGGCTCCTCTGTCCATTGGATTTCCCAGGCAAGAATCCTGGAGTGGGTTGCCATTCCTTTCCCCAGAGGATCTTTCCAGCTCAGGGACTGAACCCATGTCTCCTGCATTATCGTCTAATCCTCCAGTGAAGCCCATTTTAACATGGATAACCTTAATTCCACCAACAATTAGCCTATCATCTCATTTCCTTCACTTCAAGCAATTGGAACGTGTGCTGTCTCTCCCCTCCTCACCCCCTGATTTCTCCTGGCCCTCTGCTGTGAAGCCTTGTTGCCAAGACCGCTGGAAGCAGCACTAAAATCAGTCCCTGGGACTTCCTGGGCAGCCCAGCGGTGAAGACGGCACCTTCCACTGCAGACGTTGCCGTGTCCTCCTCCAGGGGATCTTCCCCACCCGGGACTGGGTCCGTGTCTCTTACGTCTCCTGCAGTGGCAGGCAAGTTCTTTACCACTAGTTCCACCTGGGAAGCCCCAGTGAGGTATTAAAGTCTAAATCTCCTTTTTCTTATGTGTACAGTGGTGTTTATATGCACTTTTATAAAGTTTTGTGATAGGCTTTCCAAGGAAGGTGGAAATCACACAGCAGACGTGTATTCAGGAAGCAGGGCTTCCCTGGTGGCCCAGCTGATAAAGAATTCACCTGCAGTGCGGGAGACCTGGGTTCAGTCCCTCAGCTGGGAAGATCCCCTGGAGAAGGGAAAGGCTACCCTCTCCAGCATTCAGGCCCAGAGAATTCCATGGACTGTATAGCCCATGTGGTCTCAAAGAGTCCAGCAGGACTGAGCGACTTTCACTTTTTCACTTTCAAGTGTCCGTATGCTCGCTGGCACTGCTGTGACTGCGGGCTTGCCGGCACACTTGACTCCACGTCCCTCCCCCTGTCTTTCTTGGTTGCACCGTCGTCTCTACAGTGGAAGTGACACCATTTCTCCCCAGGATGGGCGGTGGTCGTGTGTGGTGAGAGATGGGGGCCTTGAGGACTGTAATTTGTGCAACATAATCTCCTATGACTGTGTGTTGTCTGTTGGCCAGTTAGGTCTCTGGCTTACAGTGCTCTCATGGCCTCTAGTTTCTCACTGAAATTCCCTCTGACTGCCGCATCCATCATTGAAAGTGGGGGTGTTGTCATGTCACTGTTGTGACCGAGCTGTTTCTCCCCTCGATGTTGTCCATTTTGATTCACAAATCTGGTGGTGTTAGGTGCATGATGCTTATAATTGTTCGATTTCCTTGGCGAATGGAAAGTTTTCTCGATATGTAAGGTCCTACTTTGTCTCTTGTAGGCATTTTTGATTTAGAGATTATTGTATCAGACATTCATACAGCCACCACAATTCTCTTTTTATTACTATTTGCATAGAATATCTTTTTCCAACCTTACTTCAACCTTCTATATCTTTGTATCTAATGTGAGTCCCGTGAAGAGAGTATAGAGATGGGTCATAATTTTTATCCATTCTGTGATTCTCTGCCTTTAATTTGAAGGTTGAGGCTATCTATGAGTCAAATACTTCCTGATAGGAAAGAGCTCTGCCATCTCGCTACTTGGTATTTGTCCTATTAATTCCTCTATTTCTTCCTCTTTGGTAGTTAAGTGATTTCCTTTCTTAAGTGTCATTTTGATTCTGTTCTTTCCCTGTCCAATGTATTTCAGTTCTTAGTGGCTAACTTGAAGATGACAATTAATATCTTATACAGGTGTATATTGAGTTGAAATACCAATTAGATTCTATAAAGTATAATACAATATGTAGTATACATCTCCATTCCCCCCATTCTATACACTTATTGTCATAGATTTCAGCCATCATTATACAATGTATGTCCGTTATATAGATTTTTAAATATTGTTTCGTGAAATACCTTTGAAATGAAAAACAAGTGATTACAAAAAAAGACAATAATATTGGCCTAAATAAGATACTGTGTCATCTTGACCACTGTTCTTTATATATTCCAATGACTTTGAGTTACTGTCCAGTGTTTGTTCAGTCATCTAAAAGGATTCCTTTTACATTTCATATGTGGCTTGTGTCCAGGGAATTAACTCCCTTGACTGTAGTTTATCTGGGAAAGTCCTAATTTGAGCTTCATTGAAGGAGACTTTTTCTGTACATTGCTTTCCTGGTTGACAGTCTTCCTTTTAGGACTTAAATCAGTGGTCCCAATACCTTCCGGCCCCTTTTCTCTGATGTGAAATTTCATTTTCACCTTATTGAAGATCCACTGTACATGATAAGTCACTTCTCTCTTGCTGCTTTAATCATCCCTCTTTCCCTCGGTCTTTCAGTGATTTGACTATATTATGACAGAACACCTGTATCTTGAAAGATCCTTTTTTTAGAGTTCCTTAACCACCCTTGGACTGTGAAGAAAGCTGAGTGCCAAAGAATTGATGCTTTTGAACTGTGGTGCTGGAGAAGATTCTTGTGAGTCCCTTGGACTGCAAGGAGATCCAACCAGTCCATCCTAAAGGAGACCAATCCTGGGTGTTGATTGGAAGGACTGAAGCTGAGGCTGAAACTCCAGTACTTTGGCCACCTCATGTGAAGAGTTGACTCATTGGAAAAGACCCTGATGCTGGGAAGGATTAGGGGCAGCAGGAGAAGGGGACGACAGAGGATGAGATGGTTGGATGTCATCACCGACTCGATGCACATGAGTTTGGGTGAACTCCGGGATTAGTGATGGACAGGGAGGCCTGGCGTGCTGCAAGTCATGGGGTCGCAAAGAGTCGGACACGACTGAGCGACTGAATTGAACTGAACTGAACTGAACTGAACCACCCTTGATATGTAATCTCTCATTTAGTTCAGGAAGTTTTAAGCCATTAATTTTTTATATTTTTTCATTGCTTTTTTCTCTCTTCTCCTTCAGGAGCTGCCATACTGCGTATGTTTGTCCACTTGATGGAGTTCTGCATAATACTTTGCCTGGTTTCACTATTCCTCATTTTTTTCCTTCCTGCTCCTCAGTCTGAATAATATTTTTTCTATCTTCATGTTCACTGATTCTTCTACCTGCTCAAATGTGCAGATGAATCATATTTGTAAGTTATTGCTTTCGGTTCTTATACTTCAGCTTCAGATTCTCTTCAACCGTGGATAAATAATTTAACAGTAAGAAAGAACGTGTTCTTCTTGAGGAGCAGGTTCTTCTCAGACCTCTCCAATATGGATACAGTCATCCTCCCACACTAACAACTACAGTACTTTAGACATGAACACTGATTATAAAGCTACCTGGGTCAATCTCAGACAAGCACATTAGGAGCAGAAACACACAAGAGAGAGAGAAGGCTAGTTTTGGACCCTGAGAAGGAAGGCTCATCCCAAGGAGCACTCAGATGGCATCAATCAAGGAGCTGAACTTGTCCTCAAGTTTGATGTACACTCTTCCCTCTCTAAATGATCAGGAACCACAGACAAAGTCATGTTCTTCAGTAGTGAATTCCTCCCTCCTAGAATCCCTGTGCACATTCCAAGCTGGGTGCAAACAGGCCAAGTGATATGGGGACAAGCATCCCATGGTCCGTGAATCAGTGAGCAGAGTTTACACCTCACTGAGAAGGTGGTGCTGGTCCAAGACAAGCAACAGTGTCAGGATGGAGGATGCAGGGTCCCATCAGTGTGAGGTGTCCCCCCGGTCAGAATCTGCGGTTGTGACCCCAGCTCCCCAGATGAGCCCTGTGAATGACCCTCAACACCTGACATCTTCCTTTGTAATTTCACTGGAAGCCGGTGTGTAATGAATGCAAATAATGAGGGTGTGGGGAGTCTCCTTTCAGAGCCTGTAGAAGAATGTGTCCAATTAACTGTGCACGACTCAGCTATTCTTGTCATGGTTTGGTTATTATTTGTGTGCAACACACTGTGAGCAACACACTGGATCTTGTGCCTCAGTTTCCTCACCTGTAAAACTGGAGACCAGCTGGATCTTAGGGATGCTGTGAGGATGTTCACTAGGAAGATGATGAGATTAAAATCCTTCCCTGGGTGCCTACACAGAGTCAGCATGCAAGAAATCTTTTAACAGGTGATATTTTGTTTTTCAACATTGTTGTTTTGGGCTGTAAAGTCCGACAACTTGATTGCATTTTGTTTCATCCAGCCCTAGTTATATGACTTCCGTTGAGTTATTGAACTATTATGTGTCTCAGATTTATGTATGTACAGTGGGGCTCACAACCCCTCCCTCATGGAGGGGGAAAGATCCAAACAGATAGGTGTAAAGGATTTCCCACTGTGCCAGTCACACGGGAGGACCTAGAAACAGTTGGCTAATATGATTACTACTAATCAGTGTTGAGTGGACTGGAGAGGACCTGCCCTCTAAGATCGACAATAGTGATGGAAAGGAAAAATCACAGGGAGGGGGCATAATGTGAGACAAAAAGAGTCCTTCAAAGGAAAGTGAACAGGACATGGAAATGGCTACAGTGAGAGAATGGAGAGTTAGACCAAACCCAGGGTTTCAAATATGATAAAGAGGAAAACGATGCAACCACGTGCGGTGGGAGAGTCAGGAGGACACTGTGATGACAAAACAGCCAGCCACACAGGGCTCAGAGCATTTCCTTCCTCCTAACCAGGCCCTCTCCCGTAAGACTCCCCTTGGTGTTCCCTCCAGGGCACTCGGACCCCATTTCCCCTCTCTGTTTCTCTTCTGCTTTCAGGGAGAGAAAACAGCCGAGCCCTCGGTGTGGGGGCCATTACTGGCATCGTGATTGGGGTCCTGCTTGTGCTGACGCCGCTGGCTGGCCTGGGGCGTTTCATTTTCCTTCACAGGTACAGTGGCATTCCCAGATGCTGCTCCTGCCCCAGGTTGACCCTAGTCCTAGAGGAGGGACACCCCATCCTCCAATTTCCGGCCTGGATCTCCAGGACCTCCCCACTTCCCCACAGATATTCTCTCTCGTCCTCAGTTCCTGCCTCACCTGGTATTGACCTGTGGCAGCTTCCTTAACACCTCATTTATTTTGTTATTTAGTCGCGAAGTTGGGTCCATCTCTTTTGCCACTCCATGGACTCCTCTGTCCATGGAATTTCCAGGCAGGAATACTGGAGTGGGTTGCCATTTCCTTCCCTAAGGAATCTTCCTGACTCAGGGATAGAACCCATGTCTCCTGCATTGGCAAGCAGATTCTTGACCTCTGGGCCACCAGGGAAGCCTCATCTATCAGTTAACACAACTAAGACCCCTCCATGTCCTAGTTCCCTATATGTAGGCTGGCAGGTAGTAAGTACTCAGAAAAAGGTATCTCTTCCTGTATATTTAAATCCAGCTACTCTATGAGGGGCAGTCACAGGGCCAGGATCTGAGGGGCATCCTGACCAAGGTCACGCTTGGCCAGAGAGTGGAAGTCTGGACAGGCCAGGTGGGGTCAAATGCCCCCAGCTGGCAGATGCATTAATGACACCCCCGATGCATGAGACAGAACATCGTACCGGGTCAGTGGGTGGTGGGATGTCTTTACACTTCAGGTCCAGGTGATGGAGACAGAGGACAAGGCCGCTGTCACATTTCAGCAGCTCCTGGGTGAGGGCAGGGGGCCACAGCAGCGACACTGCCCTCAGTGAGACCCCAGAGTCGCTGGCTTCCCTTTCCTCCCCACGCACTGGGCCTGCTCTCTCCATAAGCATGATGCGTCTGCTCAGACAAAGCTCTGGATGGATGGATGCCTTTCCCAGAGCCCTGGTCCCTTCAGTGGCCACTTTCTTCTGAACCCTATTAGCCTATGGTCCTGCCCCTCTGGACTCAGGGCAGATACGGCTTCTTAAGGACTTTCCTCAGCATCCTTGCTGGGCCCTCCCCTCTAAGCGGCCTTGGCGGAGAAAGGAGGAGTCCAGCCTCTCCTTGGACGTGGGGATCCTCCTGTCCCGTGTTCTGACACCAAAGCCTTGACTTCCGTCTACACTCCTCACAAATATGCCTGTTTTGTTTTTCTTCCCTAACCCCAGCTGCCTGCACAACAGCAGGAACTGGCCCCCAGTGTTCACCTCAGGTGTCTGTTCCGCCCAGGACAGTGGGTGCCCCGGGCAGGCCCTGCCCTGTTTGTTCCTGCCTGCCTCCCCCAGGGTCTCTGGCCCTTTCTCTGGGGCTTCAGCACAGCTAACCCTGACTAGCTAGTCTGCTTGTCCTGTGGCTTATAATCCTGGGAGGCTCTCTCGCCTTCACTGGGGCCTGAAATTGCCAGTGTCTCTCCCTTGGTGGGGATCTTTCTCCCATGGTTCTCCAGAAGGTGGACTCTCAGCCTCTCCTGAGAGAATGGGCTAAGCTTCCTCACATGCTCGGTGGTAACTCCTGTCTCCTCCTAGGACATGGTCCCTCTGGCAGCTCTGTCTCCCCGGTGAGTACATCCCTTCCTTGTCTCTTCTCCCCGCATCCCTGCTTCACAGGCTCAGGGCAGGGGGCCTGTCCAACCCTGATGCACTGTGCTGACCCCTTTCACTTGAGGGTAGTTGACAGTCGCTCAGTCATGTCCGACTCATGCGACCCCATGGACTGTAGCCCTCCAGGCTCTTCTGTCTATGGAATTTTCCAGGCAAGAATACTGGAGTGGGTTGTCATTGCCTTCTTCAGGGCATCTTCCTGACCCAGGGAATGACCCTAGTTCTCCCACACTGCAGGCAGATTCTTTACCTCTGAGCCAACAGGGAAGCTCAATAAGAATTGTTAAGACATGCCAATTCCCACCATGCCAGGACCTGGATGCGTTTCAGGGACATGATCACCTACCACCTTATCCTGAGGCTGCCCTGGTCCCCTCACTTGGCCTCAAGAGAACCTTGGAGTCCAGAAGGAACCAGCTGGGCCCTGGATTATCAGTCAGGGGAGCCAGGCTAACAAGGGTGGGATACAAAGCTCAGATAGGATTTGGGGTGGGGGCTTCGGGCTTGGAGATGGATGCTTGGGAGACATGACTCTCCTTCCCTCTCCGCTGATGCCCACTGTCTCCCATGCCCCAGGCCTCCCTACCTGATGCCAGGCCACCAGTTCCCATCTACCAGGTGAGTGTGTGGAACCAAGTTCTGGTCTCATAAGCCCAAGGGGCTGAGGAAATGCCCCCTTTACACCTGGCTATGTTTGGAGGTTCAAGAAATAGGAGGAAAGATGGAAAATGGGATGAAGAGGAGATGGGTCTGGACCAGAAACCTCTGATACAAACAACCCCCCCCCCACAGTGCCACCCTGGGGGACCCAGGGCTGGGAAGTCCCTGATACAACATCTGAGAAGGTTACATGAGCTTGGAGGCATCGGTTTTCTTCTGCAGGAATTACTACGCCCCGACACAGACGTTTACTGTCATATCAGCCACAAAGCAGATGTGGGTCCTTAGTTCCCCTTGACACACCTGCTTACGGACTGTGGGAAAGAGCTTATCTGAGACCCAAGACCCGAGTGAGGTCAAGGGGAAGAGCCTGAGGCAGAGAACCAGCTCTGATCCCTGAGGGTATTTGGGAATCTGGGTCCAGCATCCGGGTCCCTCCTGGATTCCTGGAGACCCTGACAGGCTGCCCTGAACCCTAGATGGACCAGAACTCAGGCTACCATTCCCACAGTTGGAGGGAGGAAGGCCCACAGGGCAAGTGACTGGGCCTGTGACCCACTGTGGACCACCCAAGATCTGAATAAAGAGCACTTCCCCCTTGTGGCTCAGCTGGTAAATAAAGAGCACTTCCCCCTCGCATTGGATTGCAGGTGGATTCTTTACCAGCTGAACCACAAGGGGAAAGTGCTCTTTATTCAGATCTTGGGTGGTCCCAAGGTTCCATCCCATGGTTGGGAAGATCCCTTGGAGAACAGAAAGGCTACCCACTCCAGTATTCTGGCCTGGAGAATTCCATGGACTATACAGTCCATAGCGTCCCAAAGAGTCGGACACAATTGAGTGACTTTCACTTTCACTTTCCCCTTGCTTTGCAAAATATACTGCACTTGGGTCTTGTCCAGCCAGTAATTCACCTGAATCTCTGCTCCATTCTCTCCTGGGTCCCACAGGGAAAGTATTAACTCTTAAGTTACCTAACCTCCCCATCTATTCCCTGGGGGAAAGCACAGGGAAGAATGTGAGGATGGTGGGGGTGGGGACCATACTAACAGGAAAGGAGGGTCACAAGACCCCTGCCCAGCCACGTGGGCAATCAGCTGTCCTCATGCTGCCCTGGGGTCATGGACACCTCTCAGTGTTTGATTGCTTGTAACTGAGTCTCTGGAGCACAGAATATGGGATCCTTTGATAGCCTCTAGCACATGAGTCAGGAAGGAAGAACAAGTCATGGGTGAGACAAATATTATGGGTGAGGCCCCTTTGCAGCCTCTTAGCATCCTAAACCCTCTGGTCCTCCTCACCAGGCCCTGCTGGCCTCAACTGGTGGCCACCTCAAATGAATTTTTGTTGTTCGATAGCTAAGTCATGTCCGACTCCTTGGGACCGCATGGACTGCAGCACACCAGGCTTCCCTGTCCCTCAATATCTCCCAGAGTTTGCTCCAAATCATGTCCACTGAGTGATGGGACAGGGACATTTGTCTGTCCCCAGATCCAAGATCCAGAATGCCTACTCTCTCCATGGGTTTCTGTTGTGTCTCTAAGGGCCTAAGCGCTGAGAAAATCGTTCCCTCTGGGGGGACCCAGAGGAGCAATCAGAGTCACCAAAGTAAGAGGGACCCAGAAGCCATGCTCTGAGCAAGGCCCTCCCAGAAATTTCCCATGCCCTCTGTCCACTTCCCACTGGTTTCCACTTTGCTCTCTAATGTGAATTATGAGTCTCCCCCCACCACACACACACACACACACACACACACACACACACACACACGTGAGCCTCAGGGCACAGTTGCAGGCTCTACCTAAAACTCAACCTGGCTACCATGGCAAAGGGCCCACCTGTCCCCTCCTCAAAGTGTCCCGAGGGCCTTCCCCCCCGGATCTCACCTGCAGCCCCCACCACACACCTGGGATAGCAGTCTCAGTCTCTCCCTGAGGCCCCTGCGGTAGGTGCTGTTCTCACATAGGTCCGCTGGGATGGGTGCCACACTCACACACATGTAGCAGGTGTGTGCACAGGGCACAGAGCCCATGGAAGACAGGCGTGCTCAGCCAGTAGCCAGTGTCGTGTGTGCTGAGATGAGATGGGAGGAAGGAGAGACCGCCTGCAAACTTCCAGTCATGACTGAGGTCTACATTACTCCTTATCTCCCAGGCACACAGCCTCGGATGAGACAAGGTGACACCTCTTGTAGTTCCTAATTGTGCTGTAACAAATCAACATAAATTCAGTGGCACAAATATACCCAAATCAAAGTGTCAAATATGACCCTGCTCTTTCTGGATTCTACAGACAGTTCATTTCTTTGCCTTTCCACGCTGTGAGAGGCTGCCTGCTTTCCTGGTTTTGTGGCCCCTTCCTCCATCTTCAAAGCCAGCAGTGGAGCATCTTGAAGCTCCCCAAGCTCTCCTTCCATCCTCCCATCTCCTCTGGCTCTGCCTCTCCTGCCTTCCTCTTTCATTTGTAAGGAACATTGTGAATGTATTGGGCTCAGCCAAATACATTGCCCACCATAATCTCCCAGTCACCCCCACCATATCTCCCATATACCCCCAAATAATCTCCCAGTCACATGATCGGAATTTCATCTGTAGGTTTCCTTAGTCACGGGGCACATTCTTGGGTTTTAGCATGAGGCTGTGCACCCCCCTCAGGAGTCTTTGCTTTGCTACCACTCCTCTCAAGGCCGGGGTCATCATCTTCCCTCACGGCAATCTGCTCTGGGCATCTTGGACTTTGTCATCCTGATGTGGGGTCAAGTCCAGCCATGACGTCCACAGCACCATCACTGGCCCTGAGCCCTGGAGACAGAGGCCAGTCCACACTCCCTGCAGCTCTCTCCACCTGTTCTTTTCTGTGCAGTGAAAGTTGTTCAGTCATGTCCAACTCTTTGCGACCCCATGGACTGTAACGCACCAGGCATGTCTGTCCATGGGATTCTCCAGGCAAGAATACTGCAGTGGGGAACCATTCCCTTCTTCAGAGATTCATCAAACCCACATCTTCTGCTTTGCAAGCATATTCTTTACTGTCTGAGCCACCGGGGAAGCCTCTTCTTTTCTAGCAGTGCTCGATTTTTCAGAATGGAAAGAAAGCAGATGTGACTCAAAGACCACAACTCCTAAGTCAGTAGGTGGCCTGTGTTCATCAGCACCATGGACAGTATCTCTGCTGTGCTCAGCCCCAGGGTTCAGCAAGAAGGGGCACCTGGATATCCTGCCCATTTCTATTCTATGAGAACAATGAACACAGTAGAATGTGTTCAGGGATAACCTAGTTTGCTCCAGTTTATCAATCAGGAGCACTTTCTTCTCTCTGTGTATTAGTTATAGCTACACCCATGACAACTTCCAGGTGAATGATTCCTACACATGGAGAGTGTCATCAAGGAGGCTGGGAACTAATCATCCTCGCAGAGTATCTCCCTGCCTCTGAGAGTCAGATAACTGTCTTGTCTTCATCTTAGAGGGAACGTTTCATGATTAAGTCCTGACCTCCAATGCCTGACCTAGGAGACAGCGGTTACCTAGCCTGGAGGGCTCCTGAGCACATCCTGCTGCCGCTGCTGCTGCTAAGTTGCTTCAGTCGTGTCCAACTCTGTGCTACCCCAGAGACGGCAGCCCACCAGGCTCCCCCCTCCCTGGGATTCTCCAGGCCAGAACACTGGAGTGGGTTGCCATTTCCTTCTCCAGTGCATGAAAGTGAAAAGTGAAAGTGAAGTCACTCAGTTGTATCCGACTCTTGGCGATCCCATGGACTGCAGCCTACCAGGCTCCTCCGTCCATGGGATTTTCCAGGCAAGAGTACTGGAGTGGGGTGCCATTGCCTTCTCCGAGCACATCCTGTTGTCCCCCAAACCCCAGATGCAGCCCCTCCCCCAGGGAGCAAGGTTGAGCAGAACGCCTGGGCTACCCTCGCAGCTCCTCGTGTCTGAGCCCCAAGCCTGGTGTCAGAGCCTTTGCCATCTCTCTGTGCTTCCAACAGAGCAAAGGTCCTGCTGAAGAACAAGTGGGGCCTGAAGACCAGTCTCCAGGGTAGAAGCCATCTCCTGAGGGTGCCTCCATCTGCCTGTGAACCCCAGGGAAGAGAAGGAACTAGGGCTCCCACAGTCACTCCCAACTTCCTCTTCCCCACTAAGGTCCCATTGACAGGGGTAACTCTGACAACTCAAACCCAGCCTTATACTTTCCAGGTCTAATCCATCCAGCATCCCTAATGGTCTTTCAAAACACTCAAGTACCCAGTATAATGGTCACCTGGGTACCAGGGGCCTCCCCTGTCTTTCATAGGGACAGATTTCCTCTCACATCCCACAACTGAGGGGTCACCTAGGTCCTCTGTGCCCCTCTGTGCTCACCCTCTCTATGCCCTGGCTCAGCCCCATTTTCTCTCCCAGACACAGACAGGGCTCCAGTCAAGAGGAGACAAAGATCTGTCTCCCCATACATCTTTCACACTCTGACTGTGTGAACCCACTCAGCCCCATCCAACACCTCCCTTCACCAGGGCCTTGGCTCTGGGTCCCTGGGCACCAGGACCCCCTTCATTCAGCCTCAGAAGACTGACACCCAGTGTGGCTGTGACACCTGTCCCAGAGGCATGGTTCTCAAGGGTCACCAGGAGACACCTGCAGCTGCACACAGCTGAGCCGTAGGTGTGTAGGGGCGCCTTCATCCCTCCCCTCTCTCCCTGGGGTCAGTGGGCATAACTGACCGCCTCGCAATGCTAACCACTTCGCCCAGATCCATTCTGATCCTCTAGGCAGAGCGGTACCAGTTAAAGCAGACACTAAGTGGGCTGCAACACCCATGTGCCAACCCAGGCCTCATATCTACACTGGGGGCAGACACGCATGTAACACCTCTGCTCATCCATCGAGCCTCCAAGTTCAGTCGCAAGTTCAAAGCTTCAGCCAGGATAACCTCCTTCCTGTTCTTGCTCATGTAGGCAACTGCCAACCATTGTGTTGCCAGGGGCACCCTCCCTCCCCTTCCCTATCTGCCCAAACCTACCTTAAAGTCCATCTGACTGTCCAAATCTGTTAGCCATCTGCTTCCCAGGGATGCCTTCCATGACCCCAGTCCAGCTGAGACCCCATTACAGACTCTGGATGCACAAGACCTTCCCCTTCATGGTCCTTCCCTCCATTATAATTAGCTCATTAATTCCAGGACTTTCTCTGAGTGTCTGCCTCCCCATCACAAGTCAAGTGTGTTCGCCCAGGACCCAAGTCTATCCTATTCTCTGGAGTCCAGAATGCAACCCAGGGCTGACATGTCACACATGCTCAATAAATACTCTTTAAATAGATAAGGGAATGTACCTAACAGATGCCAGACCCCCCACCCCACACCCAGTGTGACACTGAGGGGTAAGAGAATATTCCTTATGGACACAGGGGCCCTGGCATCAGACTGGGAGGAGACTGTAAGTGCCCACAGCTGCTCCAGGGTAGGACGTTATTCCTCCTGGATTCAGCAGGGAGGACAGGGGCCTCTTAACTGTGATGAGTCAGAGCTCTGCTCATTCCCAGATAGTCACACCTGCTCCTGTCTCTACTTGGGAAAGTCTAGAAGTCTCCCTGGAGGGTCAGAGCCAGCAGTCCGAGTCCTTCCCCTTCTCATGGAGACCTGACCTGGCTCAGACTCCCAATCCTCCATCCCAAGGGAGTCCCCCTGGGGACGGGGGAGCCCCAGCGTGAACTCACGAGAATCTGGGTGCAGCTTCTTATCCCAAGGCCCCTGATCTGTGGGGACACCTGGGTCTGGTCCCTGAAGACATCTCAGCCTCCCCAGGCATCTGGGGGAAGTTGGGGAACTTCTGGAGCAGGGTGGAAGAGGGGAGCCCAGCTTCTGCAGTTGCTCCATCTCAGAGGGGCTGGGGTCCCATGGGGGTCTCTCCTCCCCTGACAGAGGAGCCTGTGTGACGGAGTCTCCAGGTGGAGCTGCCCAGGTCCTGGCACTGTGGGGAGACCAAGAACAGACCACTGATGGGGACACAGATGGCTTGAGGGCAGCTGCAGTGCTGTGAGAGGGGCAAGAACAGGGCCTTCTGGGGTCCAGCCCACAGGCTGCCACCCTCTCCCCAGAGCCCCAGAGACTCCCCCGCAGCCCTTCCTTTGAAGTCTCAGTGACTGAGAGCTCCTCCTGAGCACATGTCCACCTGGATGGACGGTTCTCCTAACACAGGGTAATGCCCATCCACTCCCTGGGCTCAACCTGCGCTGGGATGGAGTCAGGAAGCCTGGGGACTCACAGTGACCTGGACCCCGGATAATAGCCCCTCAATCTGGAGGTCAGCGCCCACCTCTGCCCAGGGCACAGAGCCATCTCACACCCTTTGGCCTTGGCACCCCTGTGTAGCCCCTTACATTGTCCCCAGCTCTGCTCATGACCTCCAGGGGGCACCATTGGGCCACCCAGACAACACACAGCAAATTAACAGGTGAACTTTGCTTTGCCTAAGGAGGTGGGGAAGGAGCCTCATTTCCATCCCTCCCTCTAAACAGCAGTCTCCAACCTTAAGGGCACCAGGGACCAGTTTCATGGAAGACAAATGTGAAGTGGTGGAGATGGTTTGGGGATAATTCAAGCACATTACAATTATTGTGCACATATATCTGTTATTATTCCATAAGCTCCACCTCAGATCATCAGGCGTTAGACCCCAGGGGACCCCTCCTCTAACAGACTCTCAGGGCCCCTCCTATATGCCCACACTATCCTACCCAGCCTTCTAGGGGCCTATGGGCACCCATGCCAGCTCCCATCCCTGCCTGGAACCGCCCTTGGGGAAGATCACAGTGACCACAGAAAAGTCAGCCAGGGTGACAGAGGAGCCTGTATAATGGTAAAGAGGACCTGGACAGTTTATGAACCAAGGCTCAGGCAACAGACACACAGAGGAAGAGGCTCCCGGAACTTGACCCGAGGACCAGGGAGCCCAGAGGCAGCCCACCCTCAGCACCAGGTCCCTCTCTTCCCAGGACACACAGGAAAACTTTCCCTTCTCACCTGCCAACTGCAGCTCCTCCTGACACCCGGTTCTGGGTCTCTGTCCCTGAAAACAGACGCCAGGCTGGTGACACTCGAAAGTGGAGGTCAGGTCCCCTACCATCATGACTCATGTGACCGCTTTCTCTCCTCCAGAGTCAGTGTGTCCTTCCTGCAGGGAGTAAACGCAATCTTCTCAGATATTTGAGAACAACAGGAAGACCCTGGGCATCCAGCTGGGTTTCTGTGTCACAGGAACAATTACCACCAAAATTTGGAAACCCCTGGATCTGTGATTGTGCTGAGAGACCCCAGACCAAAACACAGCAGAGGCCAACACTGGGGTGGGTGGGGCGGCCTAACCGCTCTTCTGGGGTCTCAGCCAGGCTGGGAAAGCGTGTCACCTGGCGGCTGCTAAAACAGCATTTCTAAGGTGTCACCAGGGGGTTCGCAGTCTTCATGAAGCTCCATAGGAGTTCCCACGAACTGGGAGGATGACATCCCTGTGACAAGAGTTCCTGATGCACCCCCCGCCTCCAGGCTCCTCCTCTGGAGGGAAAAGCCAGAGGGGATGAGGGAGGGCTGTCGGGGAGGCTGAGTGTGCATCTGATCCAGAGCAGTGGGGACCCCGGACCCGGACACCCCAAGGTTGTGCTTTTCCAGACAAGGGTGTGTGTGCGCATGTGTGTGTGTATAGATGTGTGTGTATCTAGGTGTCTGTGTGTGGCTGAGATGTAGGTATGTGTGAGTAGGGGTGTGTCAGGGGGTGTTGTGTGTAGGTGTGTGTAATGGTGTGTGTGTGTGTGTGTGTGTGTGTGTGAGTGTGTGTGTGTGTGTAGGTGGAGAATCCCTGCTCTAGAAGGCAGAGGACTCAGCAGAGTTCAGGGAATAGAAATACAGACAGAGGGGGAAGGGGGAGAGGGGCCACGAGGGAGGGAAGGAGGAGAGGGGAGGCAGAGGGCGGGGCCTGGGCAGAGACCACGCCCCCAGGCCACGTAATCCAGGGAAATGCTCCTGCCCCCAGAGGAAGCCCAGAACAGAGCGGGAAGGACAGCTGAGCTCACACAAGGACTGCAGGGCTTGTGAGCGTTTCTGGAGAGGAAGTTCTCCTCACAGAGAGAGGGACACAGCAGACCGCAGGCACCATGGAGCCCCCGTCAGGCCCTGCAAGCAGGAGGCATGTCCCCTGGAGCTGGCTCCTGCTGGCAGGTGAGAGGGGACAGTTTTCAGGGAGGGGGTGGAGACTGGAGAACGAGAGCATGGCTGGTCCCTGGGGGAGACGGGGCTCTGAGAGGGGACAGGGGGCTTCTGTTCAGACCTGAGGGCAGAGGACAGCGGACCGGGGAGGGAGGGGCTCAGCCACAGGGGACTCTGCTTGAGCTAGAGGTGTCGAGGGGTGGGAGGACTCAACTGCTGTAGGTTTTATGAGTTATTCTTCACTGAGCTGATGGTTGATAACTGATGACAGTAATAACAATTTATTGTGTCACTCCAGAAAAAGACATAACCAGCACAGTAAACACTGTCCTTACCCGGTACCCTTAGAAACAGACAATTAAAACCAGGCTGTGGAATTCCTGGAAACTCTCCTTCCTTCATCCCCAGGTACTAATGTCTGGAGCCTGGTCCAGGCCCTGGGTTTCAAGCAGGATCAGACAAGCCCCTGCCCTCATGGAGCCCGCGCTCTGTGGGGAGGAAGACAGACAAGCAGAGAGATGGAGAGTGTGCTGGCAGGTGCTCCAGGCATCACGCAGGAACCGGAGCAGGGAAGGGTCAGCAGTGAGCACACAGGGTCTTTACAGCAGCTGGTCGTTGTCGGGTCATCTCCCGAGAGGCCCTGAGTGTGAGCAGGCCTGTGAGGGCCGCGAGGGGGTGAGCCAGGGACAGCTGGGGAAGCAGAGGAAAAAACAAGCCCAGAGGGGCTGAAGTGACGGGGGTCATGCTGCTGACCTTGAACCACACACACACATACATGCACACACACCCACACTAAGGCTGAGGGGATGAAGAGACCAGCTCAGGACCCAGGGCACCATTTTCCCATCCCCCACGAGGTCACAATATTAACCGATTTCTCTCTCTTCCCTCCTAGTCTCACTCTTAACTTTCTGGACCCCGCCCACCACTGCCCAGCCTACTATTGAAACGGTGCGCCCCCTTGCTGCAGAAGGGTCCGATGTTCTTCTACTTGCCCACAACGTGTCAGAGAATCCTCTAGCCTATGGCTGGTACAGAGGAGAAAGGGTAGACAACACCCAGCTAATTGCATCATATAGGGTAGATAATAATGCAACTAGCAATGGGCCTGAGTACAGCGGACGGGAGACACTTTACCCCAACGGAACCCTGCTGATCCGGAACGTCACCCAGAGAGACACAGGATCCCTACACCCTGCTCGTTACAAAGAAGGATTTACAGACAGAAAGACAGATTGGACACCTCCACGTGCACCGTGAGTGCTACCTGTCTGACCTCGGGGTGTTGGGGGGGTGAAATCTGTTCTGACAGCCCCGGAAGTTGCCCCCATCCCCCTCTGCATTATTTCCCTAGTTGAGGTTTGAACATTCAGTGCAGGACACACGCTGTGGAGACAAACTCCAAAGGGTCAGAAATGCTCCCAGGAAGCCAGGCCCTGCAGACACTGTGTCGAGAGAAGGACGGGCTGATGGAGAGACTCAGCAGAGGGACAGCACTCTCAGTCCAGCCCCCGGCCCCTCCCCATGACCAGGACCCTGAGGAAGACCCTGCAGGACTCAGGGAAGACCCTGGCCTGAGGGCCCCAGGGATCCTCACAGAGAAGCTCAGCCCCAGGAAGCCCCTCCCAGACCCTGTCCCAGGGCTTCTGCCTCCAGTGACACCGGGAAGCCTGTGCCAAATCCGGAAGCTCCAAGCTGGTCACCAGCCAGGGCTCAGCCCCGAGAGCCACATCCGTGCAGGGGCACAGCCTGGTCCCACTCCTGAGACTCGGCATGGAGAGCACACAGGTACATGGTCCCCAGGAATCAACCAAATGCCCAGGGGGACTTGGAGACTCCAGAGAAATCTCAGCACCCCCAGAGAGGAACAGAGGAAGGAAGACACTCCTGGCAGGTCCCTAGGGTGCCACCCAGGGAACTCTCTCCCGAGGCTGGTTGAAGAAAACCAGGAGAGATGCCAGGTGGTCTCTGAATCCGACCCGGGTCTGTCCACCACTAAACACTGCTGCACAATTGACCCCCGAGGAAGCCTGTGCTTATCCCAGACATAGAGCAGGTGGCCTCACACTCTCTGAGCTCAGATCCCCATGCATTCATCTTGCCATACACAAGCATACCTTATTCTTCAAAGACTCTGTCTGGCTGAGAGGCGAAGGATGCCAGTTTTGTTGAAAGATGCTGTTAGAGGAGCTAAAGGTATAAAGAAAGTGAGAGTGTTAGTCGTTCAGTCGTGTCCTACTCTTTCCTACCCCATGGACTGTATGTGCCCACCAGGCTCCTCTGTCCATGGAATTCTCCAGGCAAGAATGCTGACTGGGTAGCAATTCCCATCTCCAGGGGATCTTCCTGACCCAGGAATTGAGCCCAGGGCTCCTGCACTGGCAGGCAGATTCTTTACTGTCTGAGCCACCAGGGAGGCTCAGGGGTGTGTACTCTCTGTTATTTCCACTGCGGTGCTACCACACCCGTCATCACCAGCAACAACTCCAACCCCAGGGAGCACGAGGACACTGTGGTGTTAACATGTGGATCTGAGACCCAGAACACCTCCTACATGTGGTGGATCAACAATCAGAGCCTCCCCAAGGGCACCAGGCTGGAACTGTCCGAGGACAAGAGGACTCTCACAGTAGTCACTGTGACAAGGAATGAAACAGGACCCTATGTGTGTGAAGCCCGGAACCCAGCGAGCATCAGCCTCAGTGACCCACTCACCCTGGATGCCCCTGTTTTTGTGTGGTCTAGGCTGACCTTTTGAATCTACAGTGCCTGAGGCCGGGCCATACCCATCCCTCTCAGGTCCGAGTACATGGGCCATCACCCCTGGACACCCAGACTGGCCATCACTTCTGGTCCCAAGCAAGTCCAGGCAGGTCCACTTTGAATGAAGCCAGGGAGGGGATGGGCTGCTCTGTGTTGGTGGCGGAGGATCACCAGAATATGATGGGAGAAACAAATTAACGTCAGACTCACAAAGAGTGAGCATGAAGGGTAATGATTGCAAATTTTTCAGACAAGCATGTGAACAAATCAGAAGGACCCAGGGGCCCCAGTACAGACCAGGAACCTCCCTTTCCTCTGATTGCACCACGTGTGGCTTTCTGCTCTTTGCTCCAAATGGTCCGGACACCCCACCACTTCCCCCTAGACTCCTCTGACCATTGAGGGGAACCTCAAGCTCTCCTGCCACACAGCCTCTCACCCAGCCACACAGCGCTCCCGGCTTGTCAGTGTGAGGCCCCGGCAATGTGCCCAGGCTCTCTATCCCCAATCACAACATGTATCTCAGGTCCTATATTCCCTGACTGGCCTGGATAGCACCACAGTCAAAAAACCAAGGTTCCCAGGGCTGATAGCACAGAGCTCTCCAGTACTAGAGTGTTGTCCCAGCGACCAGGCAATGGTCCCCCTAGCGTGATCTGGGGGTCAAGGGAGATGTGCGATCGTCTCTTTCCTGTTGTCACCTGAACAAAGACCCAGGTCCTTCCACACAGTGACGTTTACAGAGGTCACTGGGCCCCGAGACTGCGGAGGGAGCAAGGCCCAGGCCCCCGACTCACCCTCAGCAGTCACCCCTCTCTCTCTCCACAGCCCTGGTGGCACGGCCCTCCCTCCAAGCCAGCAACGCCACAGTCACAGAACACGAGGGCCCCGTGATCCTGACCTGCCTCGCAGATGAGACTGGAGTCTCCATATGCTGGTTCTTCAAAGGCCAGAGTCTCCTCCTCGCAGAGAGGATGACACTGTCCTCAGACAACAGCACCCTCACCATAGACCCCGTCAGCAGAGAGGACGCCGGGGATTATCAGTGTGAGGCCTCCAACAGGGGCAGCTCCAGCAGAAGCGACCCCCTCAGGCTGAGTGTGACCTGTGAGTGGCCATCATCGCCTCCTGTCTTAGTCGTTCAGTGGTGTCCAACTCTTTGTGGCACCACACACTTGAGCTCACTAGGCTACTCTGTCCAAGGGATTTCCCAGGCAAGAGCCCTGGAGTGGGTGCCATTCGCTACTCCAGGGGATCATCCTGACCCAAGGATGGAACCCGAGTCTACTGCACTGCAGGCGCTCTTCCCGTATAAGCCACCAGGGAAGCCCATTTTAACCTGGATAACCTTCCTTTATTAATTCCACCAACAATTAGCCTATGATCTCATTTCCTCCACTTCAAGCAATTGGAACGTGTGCTGTCTCTCCCCTCCTCACCCCCTGATTTCTCCTGGCCCTCTGCTGTGAAGTCTCGTTGCCAAGACCGCTGGAAGCAGCGCTAAAATCAGTCCCTGGGACTTCCTGGGCAGCCCAGTGGTGAAGACTCTACCTTCCACTGCAGGGGTTGCCGTGACCTCCTCCAGGGGATCTTCCCCACCCGGGACTGGGTCCCTGTGTCCTATGTCTCCTGATTGGCAGGTGGGATCGTTACCACTAGTGCCTGCTGGGAAGCCCCGGTGAGTCACAAAGGCTAACCCTCCTCTTCCTTAAGTGCACCATGGGCTGTGGTGTGCACTCTATAGAGCTGTGTGAATACGCACCCCAGTGAAGGTGGGACCACAGCAGACGCATTCAGGCAGGAGGTGTCATTGTGCTAGCTGGCACTGCTGTGACTGCGGGCTTGCCAGCAACTCGACTCCACGTCCCTCCCCCTGTCTTTCTTAGTTGCGCCGTCGTCTCTACAGTGGAAGTGATGCCATTTCTCCCCAGGATGGGCAGTGGTCGTGTGTAGTGAGAGATGGGGGCCTTGAGGACTTTAATTTGTGCAACATAAACTCTCACGACTGTGTGTTGTCTGTTGGCCGGTTAGGTCTCTGGTTTGCAGTGCTCTCACGGCCTCCAGTTTCCTACTGAAATTCCCTCTGACTGCCGCGTCCATCATTGAAAGCGGGGTGTTGTCGTGTCACTGTTGTGACCGAGCTATTTCTCTCCTCAATGCTGTCCATTTTGATTCACAAATCTGGTGGTGTTAGGTGCATAATGCTTATAATTGTTCTATTTCCTTGGTGAATGGAAAGTTTTCTTGATATGTAAGGTCTTACTTTGTCTCTTGTAGGCTTTTTTGATTTAGAGATTATTGTATCAGACACTCATACAGCCACCACAATTCTCTTTTTATTACTATTTGCATAGAATATCTTTTTCCAACCTTACTTCAACCTTCTATGTCTTTGTATCTAGTGTGAGTCCCTTGAAGAGAGTATAGAGATGGGTCATAATTTTAATCCATTCTGTGATTCTGTGCCTTTAATTTGAAGGTTGAGGCTATCTATGAGTCAGATACTTTCTGATAGGAAAGAGCTTCTGCCATCTCACTACTTGGTATTTGTCCTATTAATTCCTCTATTTCTTCCTCTTTGGTAGTTAAGTGATTTCCTTTCTTAGGTGTCATTTTGAGACTATCTTTCCCTTTCCACATATATTTCAGTTCTTTTCTTAGGGTCTAACTTGAAGACGACAATTAATATCTTAAACATGTATCTATCTGGTTGAAATATCAACTAGATTCTATGATGTATAAAACAGACGAGGTGCTCCTATACATCTCCATTCCCCCGGTTTTATACACCTATTGTCATACATTTCAGCCATCCTTATACAATGTGTGTCCATTATATAGATTTATAAATATTGTTCCATGAAATACCTTTCAAATGAGAAAGAAAAGCAAGCGATTCCAAGAAAGACAAAAATATTGGCTTAAATGAGATAGCTACCTTGGATCACTCTTAGCACTGTTCTTTTTCCTTTAATTAATTTTTTTTATTGAAGGATAATTGCTTTACAGAATTTTGTTGTTCTCTGTCAAACCTCAGCATCAATCAGCCATAGGTGTAAATTTACCCCTCCCTTTGGAACCTCTCTCCCCATCCCCTCTAGGTTGATACACAGCCGCTGTTTGAGTTTCCTGAGCCATATAGCAAATTCTCATTTGCTATCTATTTTGCATACGGTAATGTAAGTTTCCATGTTATTCTTTCCATGCATCTCACTCTCTCTTCCCTCTCCCCATGTCCATAAGTCGTATCCCTGTCTGTTTCTCCGTTGCTGCCCTGTAAGTAAATTCCTCAGGACCATTTTTCTAGATTCCGTATATATGCGTTAGAATACGGTATTTATCTTTCTTTTTCTGGCTTACCTCACTCTGTATAATAGGTTCTAGGTCCATCCACCTCATTAGAACTGACTCAAAGGCGTTCCTTTTTGTGGCTGAGTATATTACATTGTGTCTGTGCACCACAACTTCTTTATCCATTGATCACTCGATGGACATCTAGGTTGCTTCCACGTTCCAGCTCTTGTAAATATTGCTGCAATGAACAATGGGTTACAGGTGTCTTTTTCAGTTTTGGTTTCCTCGGGGTATGTGCCCAGCTGTGGGATTGCTGGGTCACATGGTGGTTTTATTCCTAGTTTTTTAAGGAGTCTCCATTCTGTCTTCCATAGTGGCTGTATCAATTTACATTCCCACCAACAGTACAAGAGCATTCCCTTTTCTCACACCGTCTCCAACAGTTATTGTTTGTCGACTTTTTGATGATGGCCATTCTGACTGGTGTGAAGTGATATCTCATTGTAGTTTTGATTTGGATTTCTCTAAGAATGAGCCATGTTGAGCTTCTTTTCATGTGTTTGTTAGCCATCTCTATGCAACCTAGATAGCATATTCAAAAGCAGGGACATTACTCTGCCGACTAAGGTCCGTCTAGTCAAGGCTATGGTTTTTCCAGTGGTCATGTATGGATGTGAGAGTTGGACTGTGAAGAAGGCTGAGTGCTGAAGAATTGATGCTTTTGAACTGTGGTGTTGGAGAAAACTCTTGAGAGTCCCTTGGACTGCAAGGGGATCCAACCAGTCCATTCTGAAGGAGATCAGCCCTGGGATTTCTTTGGAAGGAATGATGCTAAAGCTGAAACTCCAGTACTTTGGCCACCTCATGCGAAGAGTTGACTCATTGGAAAAGATTCTGATGCTGCGAGGGATTGGGGGCAGGAGGAGAAGGGGACGACCAAGGATGAGATGGCTGGATGGCATCACGGACCCTGAGTGAACTCCGGGAGATGGTGATGGACAGGGAGGCCTGGCGTGCTGCGATTCATGGGGTCTCAGAGAGTCGGACACGACCGAGCAACTGGACTGAGTGACTGATGTCTTCTTGGAGAAGTGTCTGTTTAGGTCTTTTTCCCACTTTTTGATTGGGTTGGCTTTTTCCTGGTGTTGAGTTGTATGAGCTGCTTGCATATTTTGGAACTTAACCCTTTGTCAGTTATTTAATTTGCTATTATTTTCTCCCATTCTGAGAGTTGTATTTCACCTTGCTTATAGTTTCCTTTGCTGTGCAAAAGCTTTTAAGTTTAATCAGGTCCCACTTGTTTGCTTTTGTTTTTATTTCCATGACTCTAGGAGGTGGGTCATAGAGGATCTTGCTTTGGTTTATGTCATTGAGTATGCCTATGTTTTCCTCTAAGAGTTTTATAGTTTCTGGTCTTATATTAAGGTCTTTATCCATTTTGAGTATGTCTTTATGTGTGGTGTTGGGAATTGTTCTAATCTCATTCTTTTACCTGTAGCTGTCCAGTTTTCCCAGCACCATTTATTGAAGAGCCTATCTTTGCCCCATTCTATATTCTTGCCTTCTTTGTCCAAAAAAAAAGGATAACCTTGGCTGCCTGGGTTTATTTGGGGGCTTTCTGTCTTGTTTCATTGGCCTATGTTTCTTTCTATGTATGGTACTGGCACACACAAAAACAAAGTTACATTTTTTTGTGTGCCAGTACCATGCTGTCTTGATGACTGTAGCTTTGTAGTATAATCTGAAGTCAGGAAGGTTGATTCCTCCTGCTCCATTCTTCTTTCTCAAGACTGCTTTGGCTATTTGGGGTCTTTTGTGTTTCCATATGAATTGTGAAATTTTTTTGTTCTAGTTCTGTGAAAAATGTCATTGGTAGTTTGATAGGGATCACATGGAATCTGTAGATTGCATTTGGTAGTATCATCATTTTCACAGTATTGATTCTTCCTACCCAGGATCATGGAATATCTCTCCGTCTGTTTCTGTCATCTTTGATTTCTTTCATTAGTGTCTTATACTTTTCTGGGTTCAGTTCTTTTGTCTCCTGAGGTAAGTTTATTCCTACATATTTAATACTTTTTGTTGTGATGATGAATGGGATTGATTCCTTAATTTCTCTTTCTGATTTTTCAATGTTAGTTTATAGAAATGCAAGTGGTTTCTGTGTATTGATGTTTTATTTGCAACTTTGCTAAATTCACTGATTAACTCTAGTAATTTTCTGATAGTGTCTTTAGGGTTTGCTATGTACATTATCCTGTCATCTGCAAACAGTGAGAGCTTTACTTCTTCTTTTCCCATCTGTATTGTCTGTTTTAACCTCTCCTTTTTCGTTTCTAATTTTGTCGATTTGATTCTTCTCTCTTTTTTTCTTAATGAGTCTGGCTAAAGTTTGTCAATTTTGTTTATTTTCTCAAAGAACGACCTTTTAGTTTTATTACTCTTTAATTGTTTCTTTCATTTCTTTTTCATTTATTTCTGCTCAGATCTTGATGATTTATTTCCTTCTACTAATTTTTGGTTTTTTTGTTCTTCTTTTTCCAGTTGTTTTAGGTGTAAAGTCAGGTAGTCTATTCAATGTTTTTCTTGTTTCTTGAGGTAGGATTGTATTGCTGTAAACTTCCCTCTGAGAACTGCTTTTGGGTTATAAGAGACTATTATGAAAACTATATGGCAATAAAATGGATATCCTGGAAAATAGAAATCACAAACAACCTCGTTACAAGCACTGAAATTGAAGCTGTGATCAAAAATCTCCCAAAAAAGAAAAGTAGGACCAAATGGCTTCACAGGAGAATTCTGTCAAACATTTAGAGAAGAGCTAATGCCTATCCTTCTAAAACTCTTTCAAAAAAATGCAGAGGAAAGAAGATACCAAACTCATTCTATGAGGCCACCATTACTCTGATATCAAAACCAGACAAAGACAACACTACAAAAGAACACTATGGGCCAATATCACTGATGGACAGAGATGCAGAAATCCTCAACAAAATTTTAGCAAACAGAGTTCAGCAACACATCAAGAAGTTTGTAAACCATGATCAAGTTGGGTTTATTCCAGTGATGCAAGGGTTCTTCAATATACGCAAATCAATCAATGTGATATATCATATTAACAAATTGAAAGATAAAAACCACGTGATCATCTCAATAGATGCAGAAGAAACCTTTGACAAAATTCAGCACCCATTTATGATGACAACTTCTCAGAAAATGGGCATAGAAGGAACCTACCTCAACATAGTAAAGGCCGTATATGAGAAGCCTACAGCAAACATTATTCTCAATGGTGAAAAACTGAAAGCATTCCCCCTAAGATCAGAAATAAGACAAGGGTGTCCACTTCCAGCACTATTATTCAGCATCGATCTGGAAGTCCTAGCTACAGCAGTCAGAGAAGAGAACGAAATAAAAGGAATCTAGATGGGAAAGGAAGTAAAGCTCTCACTGGGATATATTTTTCCATCCTCTCACTTTGTCTGCCTGTGTCTTTAGGTCTGAAGTGGGTTTCTGGTGGACTGCGTATATATGGGTCTTGTGTTTGTATCCATTCAGCCAGTTGTCTTTTGGTTGGAGCTGCCAGCGATCAGCTGTTGTGCTGTCCGCGTCCGTGTTCTGCGTGGATCTGTATATTCTTCTCCACTGGTCAGGTCCTCCTCTCCACTCTCAGCTGGTGTTCTGCATGCACTCCTGTCTCTGAAGGTGTGTTCCTGATGCATCTGTGCAGAGAGACGTACTCCACGTCCCCCACCTTGGTCTTCTCCTGACCACTGTTCTTTATACATTCCTATGGCTTTGAGTTACTGTCCAGTGTTTGAACAGTCATCTTAAAGGATCCTCTATACATTTCATATGAGGCACGTCTCCAAGGAATAAACTCCCTTGACTATTGTTTATCTACGAAAGTCCTAATTTGAGGTTCACTGAAGAAACTTTTTCTGTACATTGCTTTCCTGGTTGAAATCTTCCATGTAGGACTTAATTCAGTTATCCCAATATCTTCTGGCCCCCAGTCTCTGATGTGAAATTTGCTTTTCACCTTGTTGAAGATCCATTGTACATGATAAGCCACTTCTCTCTTGCAGCTTTAATCACTTCCTCTTTTGCTCAGTATTTCAGCAGTTTGACTAAATTGTGTCACAACATCTGTATTTTGAAAGATCCTTTTGTGGAGCCTGAACCACCCTTGATATGTAATCTCTCATCTAGCTTGGAAAGTTTAAAGCCATTAATTTTAAACATTTTTTTTAACTGCTTTCCTCTCTCTCTTCCACTTCAAAAACTGCCATTCGGCACATGTTTGTCCACTTGATGGAGTTCTGCATAATACTTTGCCTGGAGTCACCAGTCCTCATTTTTTTTTCCTTTCTAATCCCCAGTCTGAATAATTTCTTTTGTTCTTTTTTCTACACGTTCATGGATTCTTTCTTCTACCTGCTCAAATGTGCTGAGGAATCACCCTTCCAAGTTATTCTTTTCACTTCTTATACTTCAGCTCCAAATTTTCTTCAACCCTGTTTAAATAATTTAACAACGAGGAAGAAAACATCTTTCTTGAGAAGCAGGTTCTCCTTAGACCTGCCCAATATGGAGACAGCCATCCCCTCACACTGAGGACTCCAGTGCTTTAGACATGGACCTTGATTATATAGCTACCTGAGTCAGTCTCAGACAAACACATTGGGAGTGGAAAACCAGAACAGAGAGGAGGCTAGTTTTGGACCCTGAGAAGGAAGGCTCATCCCACGGAGCTCTCAGATGTGATCAGCCAAGGAACTGGACTTGTCCTCAAGTTTGATGTCCCCTCTTCCCTCTCTAGGGGCTTCACAGGTGGGGCTAGTGGTAAACAACCAAAGAACCTGCCTGCCAGTGCCTATCCCTGAGACTAAGAGATGCAGGTTCAGTCCCTGGGTCGGGAAGATCCCCTGGAGGAGGAAATGGCAACTCACTCCAGTATTCTTACCTGGAGAATTCCATGGACAGAGGCATCAGTCCAAGAGATGTGGAACCACAGGCAAAGGTCATGCTGTTCAGTAGTCAGTCCCTACCTCTGAGAAAGCCCATGAGCATTCCAGTCCAGGTGCAAACAGATCAGGTGACATGGGGACATGCATCCAGTGGTCAGTGAATTGATGAGCAGAGTTTGTGGCTCACTGAGAAGGGGATGCTGCCCCACACAATCAGCAGTGTCAGGACAGAGGATGCAGGATCCCCCCAGTGTAGAGTCTCCCCACCATCAGAGTCTGCAGATGAGACCCCAGCTCCCCAGCTGAGCACTCTAAGTGACCCTCAACACCTCTACACCTTCCCTGGTGATTTCTCAGGAAGTGGGTGTGTAATGAATGCAAATGATGAGGATGTGGTCTCCTTTCAGAGCCTGTAGAACAATGTGTCTATAATTAATTATGCCAAACTTAGCTCATCTTGTCGTAGTTTGGTTATTATTCGTGAGAGTTGTTTGACTGTGGGCAACACACTGGATCTTGTTCCTCAGTTTCCTCATCTTAAACCTGGAGAAGAACAGCTGGATTTTAGGACTGTTCAGAGGCAGTTCACCAGGAAGTTGATGAGATTAAAATCCTTCTGTGGGTCCCTCCACAGAGGAAAATGAACAGGACGTGGAACTGGCTACAGTGAGAGAATGGAGAGTTAGACCAAACCAAGGGTTTCAAATCTGAATAAGAGGAAAATGATGCAACCATGTGCAGTGGGAGAGTCAGGAGGACACTGTGATGACAAAACAGCCAGCCACACAGGCCTCAGAGCATTTCCTTCCTCCTAACCAAGCCCTCTCCTGGAAGACTCCTCTTGGTGTTCCCTCCAGGGAACTCGGACCCCATCTCCCCTCTCTCCTTCTCTTCTGCTTTCAGGGAGAGAAACCAGCCGAGCCCTCGGCGTGGGGGCCATTACTGGCATCGTGATTGGGGTCCTGCTTGTGCTGACGCCGCTGGCTGGCCTGGGGCATTTCATTTTCCTTCACAGGTACAGCGGCATTCCCAGATGCTGCTCCTGCCCCAGGCTGACCCTAGTCCTAGAGGAGGGACACCCCATCCTCCATTTCCGGCCTGAATCTCCAGGACCTTCCCACTTCCCCATGGATATTCTCTCTCGTCCTCAGTTCCTGCCTCACCTGGTATTGACCTGTGGCAGTTTCCTGAACACCTTCCTCATTTATTTTGTTATTTAGTCGCGAAGTTGTGTCTATCTCTTTTGCCACTCCATGGACTCCTCTGTCTGTGGAATTTCCAGGCAGGAATACTGGAGTGGGTTGCCATTTCCTTCCCCAGGGAATCTTCCTGACCCAGGGATCGAACCCATGTCTCCTGCATTGGCAAGCAGATTCTTGACCTCTGGGCCACCAGGGAAGCCTCATCTATCAGTTAACACAATTAAGACCCCTCCATGTCCTAGTTCCCTATATGTAGGCTGGAGGTAGTAAGTACTCAGAAAAAGGTATCTCTTCCTGTATATTTAAATCCAGCTACTCTATGAGGGGCAGTCATGGTACCAGGATCTGAGGGGCATCCTGACCAAGGTCACGCTTGGCCAGAGAGTGGAAGTCTGGACAGGCCAGGTGGGGTCAAATGCCCCCAGCTGGCAGATGCGTAAACGACACCCCGATGCATGAGACAGAACATCCTTCCGGGTCAGCGGGTATTGGGATGTCTTTACACTTCAGGTCCAGGTGATGGAGAGAGAGGACAAGGCTGCTGTCACATTTCAGCAGCTCCTGGGTGAGGGCAGGGGACCACAGCAACGACACTGCCCTCAGTGAGACCCCAGAGTCGCTGGCTTCCCTTTCCTCCCCACGCACTGGCCCTGCTCTCTCCATAGCGTGGTGCATCCACACAGACAGAGCTCTGGATGGATGGATGCCTTTCCCAGAGCCCTGGTCCCTTCGGTGGCCACTTTCTTCTGAACCCTATTAGCCTATGGTCCTGCCCCTCCGGACTCAGGGCAGATACGGCTTCTTAAGGATTTTCCTCAGCTTCCTTGCTGGGCCCTCCCCTCTAAGAAGTCTTGGTGGAGAAAGGAGGCGTCCAGCCCCTGCTTGGACATGGGGATCCTCCTGTCCCATGTTCTGACACCAAAGCCTTGACCTCCATCTACACTCCTCACAAATATGCCTGGTTTTTTTTTCTTCCCTAACCCCAGCTGCCTGCACAACAGAGGAAACTGGCCCCCAGGGTCCACCTCAGGTGAGCATCTGTTCAGCCCAGCACAGCGGGAGCCCAGGGCAGGCCCTGCCCTGTCTGTTCCTGCCTGGCTCCCCCAGGGTCTCTGGCCCTTTCTCTGGGGCTTCAGCACAGGGAACCCCGACTGGCTAGTCTGCTTGTCCTGTGAATTATAATCCTGGGAGGCTCCCTTGCCCTCACTGGGGACTGAAATTGCCAGTGTCTCTCCCTTGGTGGGGATCTTTCTCCCATGGTTCTCCAGAAGGTGGACTCTCAGTCTCTCCTGAGAGAATGGGCTAAGCTTCCTCACATGCTCGGTGGTAACTCCTGTCTCCTCCCAGGACGTGGTCCCTCTGGCAGCTCTGTCTCCCAGGTGAGTACATCCCTTCCTTGTCTCTTCTCCCCGCGTCCCCGATCACAGGCTCAGGGCAGGGGGCCTGTCCAACCCTGATGCACTGTGCAGACCCCTTTCACTCGAGGGTAGTTGACAGTCGCTCAGTCGTGTCCGACTAATGTGACCCCAGGGACTGTAGACCGCCAGGCTCCTCTGGCCTTGGATTTCTCCAGGCAAGAATACTGGAATGGGTTCCCATTGCCTGCCCCAGGGATCTCCCTGCCCCAGGGATCGAGCCTGGGTCTCCCGCATTGCAGGCAGATTCCTTGCCTTCTGAGCCACCAGGGAGGCTCGTAAGAGTAGTTAGGACATGGCGAGCCCCACCAGGCTGGGAGCTGGATGCACTTCAGGGACGGGACCACCCACCACCTTATCCTGGGGCTGCCCTGGTCCTCTGACTTGACCTCAGGAGAACCTTGGAGTCGAGCCAGGAAGAGAGTGGGCACTGGATCATCAGCCAGTGGAGCCAGGCTAACAAGGGTGGGAAACAGAGCCCAGACAGGATTTGCGGTGGGGGCTGCAGGCTTGGAGATGGCTGCTCGGGAGAAATGACTCTCCTTCCCTCTCCTCTGATGCCTGCTTCCTCTATGCCCAGGCCTCCCTACGTGATGCCAGGCCACCAGCTCCCATCTACCAGGTGAGTGTGGGGATCCAGGGTCTGGTCCCATAAGCCCAAGGGGCAGAGGAAATGCCCCCTGCACACCTGGCTGTGTTTGAAGGTCCAATAAATAGCAGGAAGATGGAAAGGGGATGAAGGGGAGGTGGGTCTGGACCAAAAACCTCTGACACAAACAGACCCTGGGTGACCCAGGGCTGGGAAGTCCCTGGGAAGACATCTGAGAAGGTTACATGAGCTTGGAGTCTTCGGTTTTCTTTTGCAGGAATTACTACGCCCCGACACAGACGTTTACTGTCATATCAGCCACAAAGCAGGTGTGGGTCCTTAGTTCCTCCAGACATGTCTCCTTAACAGACTGTGGGAAAGAGCTTACCTGAGACCCAAGACCCGAGTGAGGTCAAGAGGAAGAGCCTGAGGCAGAGAACCAGCTCTGACACCTGAGGCTATTCAGGAACCTGGGCCCAGGCTCAGGGTCCTCGTGGATTCCTGGAGGCCCTGACAGGCTGCCCTGAACTCTAGATGAACCAGAACTCAGGCTGCGATTCCCACAGTTGGGGGATGTTTCAACAGGGCAAGTGACTGGGCCCGTGACCCACTGCGGACCACCAGAGAGATCTGAATAAAAAGCACTTTCCTTCCCCTGGTTGCAAAATATACTGCCCTTGGGTCCTGTCCAGCAAGAAATTCACCTGAATCTCTGCTCCGGTCTCTCCATGGTTCCTCAGGGAACGCATTAGCTCTAGTTACCTGACCTCCCCATCTATTTCCTGGGGGAAAGGAAGGAGAAGAATGTGAGAATGGAGGAAGGGGTCATGGTAACAGGAAAGGAGGGTCACCAGACCCTTTGCAGCCACGTGGGCACTCAGCAGTCCTCACAGTACCCTGGGGTCCTAGGCACCTCCCAGTGCCTGCTCACCTGGCATGGGGTCTCTGGAGCACAGAATGTGGGACCATCTGAGACCCACTAGAACCCGAGTCAGGAACGACGAGGTGTGGGTGAGACAGCTATTATGGGTGAGGCCCCTTTGCAGCCTCTTGGTGTCCTGAGCCCTCTGGCCCTCCTCTCCAGGCCCTGCTGGCCCCAACTGGTGCTGCCTCCAATAAATTTTTGTTGTTCAGTTGCTAAGTTGTGTCTGAGTCTTTGGGACCCCATGGACTGCAGCACGCCAGGCTTCCTTGTCCTTCACTATCCCTGGGAGTTTGCTTCAGCTAACGTCCATTGAATCAGCGATGGCACAGGAACTTTTGTCTGTCCCCAGTCTAGGATCCAGAATGCCTTCTCTCTCCATGGGTGTCTGTTGTTTGCCTAAGGGTCTAAGCATTGAGGATATCGTTCCCTCTCAGGGGACAGAGGAGCAATCAGAGTCAGCAAAGTAAAAGGGACTCAGAAGCCATGCTCTGAGCAAGGTCCTCCCGGGAACTTCCCGTGACCTCTATCCACTTCCTGCTGGTTTCCACTTTGCTTTTTGATGCGGATCATGAGCCTGCTCCTAACACACACACACACACACACACACACACACACACACACACACACACGTGAGCCTCAGGGCGGAGTTGCAGGCTCTACCTAAAACTCATCCTGGCTACCATGGCAAAGGGCCCACCTGTCCCCTCCTCAAAGTGTCCCGAGGGCCTCCCCACCCTCACCTGCAGCCCCCACCACACACCTGGGATAGCGGTTCTCAGTCTCCCCCTGAGGCCCCTGCAGTAGGTACTGTTCTCACATAGGTCCGCTGGGATGGGTGCCACACTCACACACATGTAGCAGGCGTGTGCACAGGGCACAAAGGCCACAGAAGACAGGCGTGCTCAGCCAGTAGCCAGTGTCGTGTGTGCTGAGATGAGATGGGAGGAAGGAGAGACCGCCTGCAAACTTCCAGTCATGACTGAGGTCTACATGACTCCTTATCTCCCAGGCACACAGCCTCGGATGAGACAAGGTGACACCTCTTGGTGTTCCTTATTGTTCTGTAACACATTACCACAAATTTAGTGGCACAAATCAAGGTTCAATATGACCCTGTTCTTTCTGGATTCTACAGACAGTTCATATCTTTGCCTTTCCAAGCTGTGAGAGGCTGCCTGCTTTCCTGGGTTCATGGCCCCTTCCTCCATCTTCAAAGCCAGCAGTGGAGCATCTTGAAGCTCCCCAAGCTCTCCTTCCATCACCCCATCTCCTCTGGCTCTGCCTCTCCTGCCTTATAACATTATGAATGAATTGGACTCAGCCCAATACATTTCCCACCATAATCTCCAAGTCACCCCACCATATCTCCCATATACCCCACCATCATCTCCCTGTCACATGATCTGAATTTCGTCTGTAGGTTTCCTTCATCATGGGGCACATTTCTTGGATTGTGGGCTTGAGGTTGTGGACATGTCTTAGGGTTCTGTGCTCTGCCTACCACTCCTCTCAAGGCTGGTTTCATCATCTTCCCTCACTGCGATCTGCTCTGGGCAGCGTGGATTTTGTCATGCTGATGTGGGGCCAAGTCCTGCCATGATGTCCACAGCAATCTCACTGGCCCTGAGCCCTGGAGATCGAAGCCAGTCCACAACCCTACAGCTCTCCCCACCTCTCCTTTCCTGTGAAGTGAACGTTGCTCAGTCTGTCCAACTCTTTGCAACCCCATGGACTGTAACCCTCCAGGCACATCTGCCATGGGATTCTCCAGGCAAGAATACTGGAGTGGATAGCCATTGCCGTCTCTGTAGGCTCATCAAACCCAGGTCTCCCGCATTGCAGGGAGGTTCTTTACTGTCTGAGCCACCACGGAAGCCTCTTTTTTTCTAGCAATGCCCAATTTTTCAGAATGAAAAGAGAGCAGATGTGACTCAAAGACCACAACTCCCACGTCTCCAGGTGGCCTGTGTCATCAGCACCATGGACAGTGTCTCTGCTGTGCTCAGCCCCCGGGCTGCAGCAAGAAGGGCTCAGTGGGAAGGGACGGCTGGATATCCTGCCCATTTCTATTCTATGACAGGGATGAACATGGTAGAATGTGTTCACGGATAACCCACTTGCTCTAGTTTATGAATCGGGAGCACTTTCTCCTGTCTGTGTATTAGTTGTAGCTACACCCATGATAACTCCCTGGTGAATGATCCTGCACCCGGAGGGTGTCCTCAAGGAGGCTGAGAATTAACTTTGTCCTCTCAGAGTATCTCCCCGCCGCTGAGTGTCAGGCAACTGGCTTGTCTACAACTTGGAGGGAACGTTTCATGGTTAAGTCCTGACCCTCGGTACCTGACCTTGGAGACAGCCATCACCTAGCCTGGAGGCCCCCTGAGCACAGCCTCCTCTTCCCTCATTCTCCAAATGATCCCCCGTCCCCCATGGAGCAAGGCTGAGCAGAACGCCTGGGCTACCCTCCCAGCTCCTCCAGTCTGAGCCTCAAGCCTGGTGTGAGAGCTTTTGCCATCTCTCCATGTTTCCAACAGAGCAAGGGTCCTGCTGAAGAACAAGTGGGGCCTGAAGACCAGTCTCCAAGGTACAATCTGTCACCTGAGGGCTCATCTGTCTGCCTGTGAACCCCAGGGAAGACAAGGAACTAAGGCTCCACAGTCACCCCAAACTTCCTCTTCTCCCTAAATATACCATTGACAGGGGTAATTCTGACTCCCAAACCCAGCACTATACTTTCCAAGGGCTCAGGTCTAACCCATCCAGCATCCCTAACTGTCATGTAAAATGCTCGAGATACCCAGTATAATAGTCACGTGGGTCCCAGGCGCCTCCCTTATCTTCCATGGGGACAGACTCTGCAGGAATCATCCGGGCTCAGGTGCACCACCTGTGGAACCAAGGTGTTTAAATGGAGCAGCAGAGGGAGCTACTGAGGGTATCTCAGGGGTCCTGGCATCTGGCCAACCACAGAGGCCCAGCCACAGGACTTCGTGAAAAGATGAATAAAAGGATGGGTATGGGATAAAGGAGGGATGGGGTGTGGGCAGAGAGATGCACATATGGACACACGTGCTGTCTCCTCACAGGATTTTTCCGGAAAGGGTGAGGATGTTGGAAGTGAACATTTTCCTATACTCCCCAGGCAAACGCTGTTTAGTGGATACAGTGGCATTCAGTGTGCACACAGGTTGACCAGGACTCCAGTTCTAAGAGGATCCCTGAGCTGGGAGCTCGGACATGCAAGGATTCACCTGTCCTGCTGAGTTCACTGGCCAGCTCCAGGCCTGAGGCAGGGAGCTGCGTACCTGTGTGTCGAATGAATGAGCCCTTGGATCATACTCCACGGGGGCCGATATTTGTGGTGAGGAAGTTCACTGCAGAGCAGATGGTCAGTGTGAAAGCCCGGATGCTCGCTAGTGCCTGTTCCAGACTGAAAACAAATTTGCAGTGAAGTCACCCCCATGGCAGAGCAGGTCCTCAGCCTGTGGAAAATCAGTGTTTCAGTGGTGTTCTGGGTGTTTGAGAAAGAAGGACATGAAAAGAAGATCTGACAACCTCGGGAACAACATTTAGTTCTGAACTACTCTTAGGAAACATTTTTATTTCTTTTTTTATTTCTGAATGCACTGGGTCTTCATTGTTTTCCACCAGTTTCCTCTAGTGCAGTGAGCAGGGGCTACTCTTCGCTGCGATGCGCCGGCTTCTCATCGCGGAGGCTTCTCTCCTCCCGATCATGGGCGCTCGGCAAGCAGACTTCAGTCTGCAGCTCGTGGGCTCTAGAGCACAGACTCAGCAGTTCTGACGCATGGCCTTAGTTGCTCAGAAGCATGTGAAATCCTCCTGACCAGGGATCAAACTCGTGTCCCATGCTGTTTCAGGCAGATTTCTATCCAGTGAGCCATGAGGAAAGTCCTCTAAACAATGTTTAACTTGTAGGTACACACTGGTTCATCATGGCCGCCACACACGAGAGGTTTTCCTAGATAACTGCTGCCCACAAGTGTAGGGCTTCCTCAATATTCAACATTCCACCCCCGAGGTGTGCATTTTATCAATTGATGAACCCACGTGAATACATGAACATTACCCAGCTTCCATAGCTTCCATTAGGGTTCATACTTGGTGCTGTAACTTGCATGGGTTTGAGCAGTGACCATAAGCAACATGGGCTTCCCCGGTGGCGCCGTGGTAAAGAATCCTCCTGCCAGTTCAGGAGACCCAGGTGTGATTTCTGGCTCAGGAAGATCTCCTGGAGAACAAATGGCAACACACTCCAGTGTTCTTGCCTGGGAAATCCCATGGATAGAGGAGCCTGGCGGGCTAGAGTCCAGGGGGTCACAGGAGAGTTGCACCTGACTTAGCAACTAGAACAACTGCGAAGTCAGTAAGAGTCCTGCTGCCCAAGTCACACCAGCAGGGCTAGTGAGCACAGAGCAGGTGGTTGTGAGTCTGCAGGGCTAGTGAGCACAGAGCAGGTGGTTGTGTGTCTGTAAATTCAAAAAGGATGACATACATCACTTGTTTATTTCAGTTCAGTTCAGTTCAGTTGATCAGTGGTGTCCGACTCTTTGCAACCCCATGAATCGCAGGACGCCAGGCCTCCCTGTCCATCACCAACTCCCAGAGTTCACTCACACTCACGTCCATCGAGTCAGTGATGCCATCCAGCCATCTCATCCTCTGTTGTCCCCTTCTCCTCCTGCCCCCAATCCCTCCTCCATCAGGGTATTTTTCAATGAGTCAACTCTTCGCATGAGGTGGCCAAAGTACTGGAGTCAGCTTTAGCATCATTCCTTCCAAAGAAATCCCAGGGCTGATCTCCTTCAGAATGGACTGGTTGGATCTCCTTGCAGTCCAAGGGACTCTCAAGAGTCTTCTCCAACACCACAGGTCAAAAGCATCAATTCTTTGGTGCTCAGCCTTCTTCACAGTCCAACTCTCACATCCATACATGACCACAGGAAAAACCATAGCCTTGACTAGACGGACCTTAGTCAGCAAAGTAATGTCTCTGCTTTTGAATATACTATCTAGGTTGGTCATAACTTTTCTTCCAAGGATTAAGCGTCTTTTAATTTCATGGCTGCAATCACCATCTGCAATGATTTTGGAGCTCCCCAAAATTACCCATACTCAAATATGGAAACCTCGTTGTGCGGTAGCCATGATGAAGCAGTGTCTCCTACAAGTTCAGCATTGTTTAGAGGACTTTTCCGATGGCTCAGTGGATAGGAATCTGCCTGCCAATGCACGGAACATGGGTTTGATCCGATACCCTCACTTTCGCTGTGAAACTGAAGCTACTATAAAAAATAACCTTTAAGACAACTGAACTACCCTGGCACCAACCCTGCTCATGCTCAAGGAAGATGGAAATTCACCTTTCACACTTCAAATATCAAAAGGTAAAAAGAAGTAAAAACAATCTAATAAATTAGAATACAAAACAGGCCATTAGATCCAAATAATTCAGTTCCTACAGTCACACAGGGTGAAAGGGACACTGAGTGCAGAGCTAGCCTGCTTGATCCCTGTGTCCCTTTGGCTGAAAGAATCTATGATCAGGGGCCTATGGAGCCGCCCCACCTTCCTTTCCTCCATGAAGACCAGGTCCCCTGATGGGGGCAGAGACAGAGAAGGAGGGAAGACGAGGTTCAGAATCACTGCAGCACCCCTGGTCTTCCGATTCCACCTGGCCCTGCCCCATGAGGAAGACACTGAGGGGGCACGAGGGGAAAGGAAATGCAGCCTTTTCATGTCGGCATGGACCCTCCGGCACAGGCAGGACACACGGACGTTCCTCACCCTACTCCTACTTACAGATGCTCCAGTCCTGCCCAAGGACTGAGAATGTTGTAACTGGATCTTCTTCTACAGAGAGAAATTGGCCTGGCTCAACACAAATCTCAACCGGATGAAATCTTGGAGTGGGGTACATAAGAGAACATCTTGGATGAGAGACACTGGAAATTCAGAGTGGGACATGATTCAGCATAAATGAAATGCAGTGTGGAAAGGGTGAGTCGCTAGGTCATATGCTATCCTTTGCGACCTCATGTCTGTACCTGCCAGCATCCTCTGTCCCTAGGATTCCTAAAATGATATGTAAACTCTTGACATATGCTTGAGTTGTCTTGGGAGAAAACCTCTTGAGTACTTTCCCTTCGACACTCCCCTCCAAGGCCACCAGAGGGCGGCAGAGCTCCTCCACAGTCCGGAGCCTCCACAGGGCTGCCCACCTCCTTCCCACTTAGCAGCTCCCACCGCCCAGCAGCCTCTGACCCTCACCAACCGACTCCGTCCACGGTCCTCCCCACTCTCCCAGTTCCCCACACTGGACTCTGTCAGCCGCTCCTCCCAGCCAGGCCCACCTGAAGGCCAGATGCCCCTCAGGTAGCTCTGCCCTCTGAGCCCCCTGTCCCTCTCTGCTGAGGGTCTGCTCACCCTTCATGTCTCAGTCAAAAGATCACTTTCTCAGGGGTGCCTTCCATGACACCCAGTCCAGCTGAGGTTCCGTGACAGGCTCCGGATGCACCAGACGCTTCCCCTTCAGTCCATCCCTCCATCATAATTAGCTCCTTATTTCCAGGATTTTCTATGAGTGTCTGTCTCCCTGTCACAAGGTCAGGTGTGTGAGCCCGGAGTCCAAGTCTATCCTATTCTCTGGAGAGCAGGACACAACCTAGGGCTGACATGTCACACATGCTCAATAAATACTCTTTAAATAGATAAGGGGATCTGCATAACAGAAACCAGAACTCACACCCCCCACCCAGTGAGACACCGAGGGGTCAGAGAATATTCCTTGTGGACACAGGGGCCCTGGCATCACAGTCGAGGAGACCTGCAAGGGCCCACAGCTGCTCCAGGGCGGGACGTTATTCCTCCTGGAGTCAGGAGTGAGGACAGGGGCCTCTTAACTTTGACGAGTCAGACCTCTGCTCATTCCCAGATAATCACACCCCCTCCCGTCTCCACTCAGGAGAATCTTCTAGTCTCCCTAGAGGGCCTGGGCTGGCAGCTTGAGTCCTAACCTGCTCTCAGAGAGCTGACCTGGCTCAGACTCCCGATCCTCTATCCCAAGGGAGTCGCCACAGGGGATGGGGGAGCCCCAGCTGAACTCAGGAATTGGGGAGCAGCTCCTCATCCCAAGGTCCCTCATCTGTGGGGACACTTGGGTCTGGTCCCTGAAGACATTTCAGCCCCTCCCCATAAGGTGTCCTGGGAAAGGAGGGGAATTCCGGAACAGAGGAACCCAGATTCTGCAGTTGCACCATCTCAGGGAGACTGGGGTCCCATGGGGGTTCCCCTCCACTGACAGAGTCTCCAGGTGGCGCTGCCCCAGGTCCTGGCACTGCGGGGAGGCTGAGAGCAGACCACTGATGGGGACACAGAGAACTAGGGTGCAGGCCCAGTGCCGTGAGGTGGAGAAGGACAGGGCCTTCTGGGGTCCAGCCCACAGGCCGCCACCCTCTCCCCAAAGCCCCAGAGACCCCCCGTCGGCCCTTCCTTTGGAGCCTCAGGGACTGAGAGCTCCTCCTGAGCACATGTCCACCTGGATGGATGGTTCTCCTGCCACTGAACAATGCCCATCGTCTCCCTGGGCTCACCCTGCACTGGGATGAGGTTGGGAAGCCTGGGGACCCACAGTGACCTGAACTCCGGCTGATAGCCTCTAGTCTGGAGGTCAGCGCCCACCTCTGGCCAGGGCGCACAGCCAGCTCACACCCTTTGGCCATTACACCCCTGTGCAGCCCGTTACATTGTCCCCAGGTCTGCTCATGACCTCCAGGGGACAATATTAGGCCAAATAGAAAATTAACAGGAAATTAACAGGTGTACTTTGTTTTGCCTAAGGAAATGGAGAAGGAGCCTGATTTCCATCCCTCCTTCTAAACAGCGCTCTCCAACCTTAAGGGCACCAGGGACCGGTTTCATGGAAGACAATTGCGGAGTGGTGGAGATGATTTTGGGATAATTCAAGTGCGTTACAATTACTGTGCACTGATGCCTATTATTATTACATCAGCTTCACCTCAGGCCATTAGGCGTTAGGCCCGGGGACCCCTCCTTTAACAGACCTTCAGAGCCCCTCCTGGGTGCCCACACTACACTGCCCAACCTTCTAGGGGCCTCTGGGCACCCATGCCAGCTCCCATCCCTGCCTGCAGCCACCCATGGGAAAGATCACAGCGACCTCACAAAGATCAGCCAGGGTGACAGAGGAGGCCCTGGAATGGCAAGGAGGACTTGCACAGTTTCTGAACCAAGGCTCAGGCAACAGACACAGAGAGGGAGAGTCTCCCGGAACTTGACCCGAGGACCAGGGAGCCCAGAGTCAGCCCACCCTCAGCACCAGGTCCCTCTCTTCCCAGGAAACACAGGAAAGCTTTCCCTTCTCACCTGCCAACTGCAGCTCCTCCTGACACCCAGTTCTGGGTCTCTGTTCCTGGAGAAGGTAATGGCAACCCTCTTCAGTTCTTGCCTGGAGAATCCTGGGGACGGAGAAGCCTGGTGGGCTTCTGCCCATAGGGTCGCACAGAGTCGGACACAACTGAAGAGAATTAGCACGCATGCATGCATTGGAGAAGGAAATGGCAACCCACTCCAGTACTCTTGCCTGGAGAGTCCCAGGGAGGGAGGATCCTGCTGGGCTGCTGTCTATGGGGTCGCACAGAGTCAGACACGAGTGAAGTATCTTAGCAGCAGCAACAGCAGCAGTCCCTGAGAATAGACGACAGGCTGGTGACAGGCTAAGGTAGAGACCTGGTCCCCTCTCCAGTCATCACTCATGTGACCCCTTTCTCTCCTCCAGAGTCAGTGTGACCTTCAGGCTGGGCCAATATCTGCAATCTTCTCAGATATTTGAGAACAACAGGAAGACCCTGGGCATCCAGCTGGGTTTCTGTGTCACAGGAACAATTACTGCCAAAATTTGGAAACCCCTGGATCTGTGATTGTGCTGAGAGACCCCAGACCAAAGCACAGCAGAGGCCAAAACTGAGGTGGGTGGGGCGGCCTAACCGCTGTTCTGGGGTCTCAGTCAGACTGGGCAAGCGTGTCACCTGGCGGCTGCTGAAACAGCATTTCTAAGGTGTCACCTGGGGATTCGCAGTCTTCATGAAGCTCCACAGGTGATTCCCATGCACCGTGGGGAGGACGTCCCTGTGACAAGCGTTCACCCCCAACCCCCATGCTCCTCTGAAGGGAAAAGCCAGAAGGGGATGAGGGAGGGCTGTTGGGGAGGCTGAGTGTGCATCTGATCCAGACTAGTGGGGACCCCAGACCCGGACACTCCAAGGTTGTGCTTTTCCAGACAAGGGTGTGTGTTTGTGTGTGTGTAGGTGGAGAATCCCTGCTCTAGAAGGCAGAGGACTCAGCAGAGTTCAGGGAATAGAAATACAGACAGAGGGGGAAGGGGGAGGGGGGCCACGAGGGAGGGAAGGAGGAGAGGGGAGGCAGAGGGCAGGGCCTGGACAGAGACCCCGACCCAGGGCCACGTGACCCAGCGAAGTGCTCCTGCCCCCGGAAGAGGCCCAGCACAGAGCGGGAAGGACAGCAGAGCTCCTGCAAGGACTGCAGGGCTTGTGAGCGTTTCTGGAGAGGAAGTTCTCCTCACAGAGAGAGGGACACAGCAAACAGCAGGCACCATGGAGCCCCCGTCAGCCCTGCAAGCAGGCGGCATGTCCCCTGGAGCAGGCTCCTGCTGGCTGGTGAGAGGGGACAGTTTTCAGGGAGGGTGTGGAGACTGGAGAACGAGAGCCTGGCTGGTCCCTGGGGGAGACGGGGCTCTGAGAGGGGACAGGGGGCTTCTGTTCAGACCTGAGGGCAGAGGACAGCGGACCGGGAAGTGTGGAGTCTCAGCCACAGGAGACTCTGCATGAGCTAGAGCTGGTGAGAGGCAGGAGGACTCAACTGCTGTAGATTTTATGAGTAATTCTTCACTGAGCAGTAACTGTTGAAGACTGATGATGATAATAATATTTATATCTGGGTGTCACTACAGAAAAAGAACCAGGACAGTAAACACTGTCCTTACCCGGCACCCTTAGGAACTGACAAATAAAACCAGGCTGTGGAATTCCTGGAAACTCTCCTTCCTTCATCCCCAGGTACTAATGTCTGGAGCCTGGTCCAGGCCCTGGGTTTCAAGCAGGATCAGACAAGCCCCTGCCCTCACGGAGCCTGCGCTCTCTGGGGAGGAAGACAGACAAGCAGAGAGATGGGGAGTGTGCTGGCAGGTGCTCCAGGCGTCACGCGGGAACCGGAGCGGGGAAGGGCCAACAGTGAGCATGGAGGGGCTTTACAGCAGCTGGTCGTTGTGGGGTCATCTCCCAAGAGGCCCCTGAGTGTGAGCAGGCGTGTGAGGGCAGCGACGGAGTGAGCCAGGGACAGCTGGGGAAACAGAGAGAAAAATGAGCCCAGAGGGACTGAAGTGATGGGGGTCATGCTGCTGATGTTAAACCTGTAGGACACACACAAACATACACACACATACATGCACACCCATGCACACACGCATGCGCACACACCCTGCTGCTGCTGCTTAGTCACTTCAGTCGTGTCCAACTCTGTGCGAGCCCATAGACGGCAGCCCACCAGACTCCTCTGTCCCTGGGATTCTCAAGGCAAGAAGACAAGAGTGGGTTGCCATTTCCTTCTCCAGTGCATGAGAGTGAACATGAGAGTGAAAGTGAAGTCGCTCAGTCGTGTCCTCACACAGTATAAAAACACACCCCAAGCCTGAGGGATGAAGAGACCTGCTCAGGACCCAGGGCACCATTTTCTCATTGCAACACATAAGTCAAAATATTAACTGATTTCTCTCATTTCCCTCCTAGTCTCACTCTTAACTTTCTGGACCCCGCCCACCACTGCTCAGCTCACTATTGAAACGGTGCCCCCCCTTGCTGCAGAAGGTCAGATGTTCTACTTGCCCACAACGTGACAAAGAATACACTAGGCTATTCCTGGCACAGAGGAAAAACGGTAGACAAAACCCAGATAATTGCAACATATAGGGTAGACATTAATGCACCTACTAAAGGGCCTGCATACAGCAGACGGGAGACACTTTAAACCAACGGAACCCTGCTGATCCGGAACGTCACCCAGAGAGACACAGGATCCTACAACTGCTCGTTAAAAAGGATTTACTGACAGAAAGACAGATTGGACACCTCCCAGTGCACCGTGAGTGCTTCCTCTCTGACCTCGAGGTGTTTGGCAGGCGGGGGCGGGGGTGGAGGGTGGCGGTTGAATTCTGTTCACACAGGGCTGACAGCCCCGGAAGTTGCCCCCATACCCCCTCTGCGCCATTTCCTGTGTGGTGATTTGGCGGTTTGAACATTCAGTGCAGGGCACACCCTGTGGAGACAAACTCCAAAGGGTCAGAAATGCTTCCAGGAAGCCAGGCCCTGCAGACAGTGTGCAGAGAGAAGGACGGGCTGATGGAGGGACTCAGCACAGGGACAGCACTCTCAGTCCAGCCCCCTGGGCCCCTCCCCATGACCAGGACCCTGAGGAAGACCCTGCAGGACTCAGGGAAGACCCTGGGCTGAGGGCCCCAGGGATCCTCACAGAGAATCTCAGCCCCCGGAAGCCCCTCCCAGACCCTGTCCCAGGGCTCCTGCCTCCAGTGACACTGGGAAGCCTGTGCCATATCCCGAGGCTCCAAGCTGGTCACCAGCCAGGGCTCAGCCCTCAGAGCCACATCCGCACAGGGGAACAACCTGGTCCTACTCCTGAGACGGCATGGAGAGCACACAGGTATAAGGTCCCCAGGTATCAACCAAATGCCCAGGGGGACTTGGAGACGCCAGAGAAATCTCAGCACCCCAGAGAGGAACAGAGGAAGGAAGACATTCCTGGCAGCTCCTCAACCCCAGGGTGCCACCCAGGGAGCTCTCTCCTGAGGCTGGTTGATGAAACCAGGATAGATGCCAGGTGGTCTCTGAATCCCACCCACGTCTGTCCACCACTAAACACTGCTGCACAATCAACCCCCGAGGAAGCCTGTGCTTATCCCAGACATAGAGCAGGTGGCCTCACACTCTGAGCTCAGGTCCCCATGCATTCGTCTTGCCATACACAAGCATGCCTTCAAAGACTGTCTGGCTGAGAGGTGAAGGATGCCAATTTTGTTGAAAGATGCTGTTAGAGGAGCTAAAGGTATAAAGAAAGTGAGAGTGTTAGTCGTTCAGTCATGTCCTACTCTTTCCTGCCCCATGGACTGTATGTAGCCCACCAGGCTCCTCTGTCCATGGAATTCTCCAGGCAAGAGTATTGACTGGGTGGCAGTTCCCTTCTCCAGGGGATCTTCCTGACCCAGGGATTGAACCCAGGTCTCCTGCACTGGTAGGCAGATTCTTTGCTGTCTGAGCCACCAGGGAAACTCAGGGGTGTATACTCTCTGTTATTTATGCCGCGGTGACACACCCCACACCTGTCATCACCAGCAGCATCTCCAACCCTGGGCGAACGAGGACACTGCGGTGTTAACATGTGGAGCTGAGACTGAGAACACCTCCTATATGTGGTGGATCAACAGTCAGAGACTCCCCAAGAGCACGAGGTTGGAACTGTCCGAGGACAAGAGGACTCTCACAGTATTCACTGTGACAAGGAATGACACAGGACCCTATGTGTGTGAAGCCCAGGACCCAGCAATGTCAGCCGCAGTGACCCATTCACCCTGGATGCCCTCTGTTTTTGTGTCGGCCACGCTGACTTGCTGAATCTACAGTGCCTGAGACCGGGCCATATCCATCCCTCTCAGAACCGAGTACATGGGCCATCACCCCTGGACACCCAGACTGGACATGACTTCCGGTCCCAGGCAAGTCCAGGCAGGTCCACCTTGAATGAAGCCAGGGAGGGGATGGGCTGCTCTGTGTTGGTGGCTGAGGATCACCAGAATATGATGGGAGAAACAAATTAACATCAGACTCACAGTGAGTGAGCATGAAAGGTAATGATTATAAATTTTTCAGACAAGCATGTGAACAGCTCAGAAGGACCCTGGGGCCCTAATACACACCAGGAACTTCCATTCCCTCTGATTGCACCACGTGTGGCTTTCTGCTCTTTGCTCCAAATTGGCCGGAAACCGCACCACTTCCCCTGAGACTCCTCTGACCATCCAGAGGGTACCTCAAGCTCTCCTGCCACACAGACTCTCACCCAGCCACACAGCGCTCCTGGCTTGTCAGTGTGAGACCTGGCAATGGGCCCAGGCTCTCTATCCCCAATCACAACATGTATCTCAGGTCCTGCACTCCCTGTCTGGCCTGGATAGCACCACAGTCAGAAAATCAAGGTTCCCAGGGCTGATAGCACAGAGCTGTCCAGTACTAGAGTGTTGTCCCAGCGACCAGGCAAGGGTCCCCCTGGCGTGATCTGGGGGTCAGAGGAGATGTGCGTTCGTCTCTTTCCCGTTGTCACCTGAACAAAGACCCAGGGCCTTCCTCACAGTCATCTTTACAGAGGTCCCTGGGCCCCGAGACTGCTGAGGGAGCAAGGCCCAGGCCCCCGACCCACTCTCAGCAGTCACCCCTCTCTCTCTACACAGCCCCAGTGGCACGGCCCTCCCTCCAAGCCAGCAACACCACAGTCACAGAACACAAGGGCCCTGTGGTCCTGACCTGCCTCGCAGATGAGACTGGGGTCTCCATACGCTGGTTCTTCAAAGGCCAGAGTCTCCTCCTCGCAGAGAGGATGACACTGTCCTCAGACAACAGCACCCTCACCATAGACCCCGTCAGTAGAGAGGACGCCGGGGATTATCAGTGTGAGGCCTCCAACAGGGCAACTCCAGCAGAAGCGACCCCCTCAGGCTGCGTGTGACCTGTGAGTGGCCATCATCGCCTCCCATCTTAGTCGTTCAGTGGTGTCCGACTCTCTGTGACACCACGGACTTGAGCTCACTAGGCTACTCTGTCCATGGGATTTCCCAGGCAAGAACCCTGGAGTGGGTGCCATTCGCTAATCCAGGGGATCATCCTGACCCAAGGATGGAACCCGAGTCTACTGGGAAGCCCATTTTAACCTGGATAACCTTCCTTTATTAATTCCACCAACAATTAGCCTATCATCTCATTTCCTCCACTTCAAGCAATTGGAACCTGTGCTGCCTCTCCCCTCCTCACCCCCAGATTTCTCCTGGCCCTCTGCTGTGAAGCCTTGTTCCAAGACCGCTGGAAGCAGCGCTAAAATCAGTCGCTGGGACTTCCTGGGCAGCCCAGCTGTGAAGACTCCACCTTCCACTGCAGGGGTTGCCATGTCCTCCTCCGGGGGATCTTCCCCACCCGGGACTGGGTCCCTGTGTCCTATGTCTCCTGATTGGCAGGTGGGATCGTTACCACTAGTGCCTGCTGGGAAGCCCTGGTGAGTCACAAAGGCTAACCCTCCTCTTCCTTAAGTGCACCGTTGGGTGTGGTGTGCACTCTATAGAGCTGTGTGAATACGCGCCCCAGTGAAGGCAGGACCACAGCAGACGCATTCAGACAGGAGGTGTCAGTGTGCTCGCTGGCACTGCTGTGACTGTGGGCTTGCCAGCAACTCGACTCCACCTCCCTCCCCCTGTCTTTCTTAGTTGCGCCTTAGTCTCTACAGTGGAAGTGACGCCATTTCTCCCCAGGATGGGCGGTGGTCGTGTGTGGTGAGAGATGGGGGCCTTGAGGACTGTAATTTGTGCAACATAAACTCTCACGACTGTGTGTTGTCTGTTGGTCACTTAGGTCTCTGGTTTGCAGTGTTCTCACGGCCCAGTTTCTCACTGAAATTCCCTCTGACTGCCGCATCCATCATTGAAAGCGGGGTGTTGTCGTGTCACTGTTGTGACCGAGCTATTTCTCCCCTCGATGCTGTCCATTTTGATTCACAAATCTGGTGCTATGTTGTTAGGTGCATGATGCTTATAATTGTTCGATTTCCTTGGTGAATGAAACTTTTCTCAATATGTAAGGTCTTACTTTGTCTCTTGCAGGCTTTTTTGATTTAGAGATTATTGTATCAGACACTCATACAGCCACCACAATTCTCTTTTTATTACTATTTGCATAGAATATCTTTTTCCAACCTGACTTCAACCTTCTATGTCTTTGTATCTAAAGTGAGTCCCTTGAAGAGTTAGAGATGGGTCATAATTTTAATCCATTCTGTGATTCTGTGCCTTTAATTTCAAGGTTGAGGCTATCTATGAGTCAGATACTTCCTGATAGGAAAGAGCTTCTGCCATCTCACTGCTTGGTATTTGTCCTATTAATTCCTCTATTTCTTCCTCTTTGGTAGTTAAGTGATTTCCTTTCTTAGGTGTCGTTTTTATTCTGTCTTTCCCTTTCCACATATATTTCAGTTCTTTTCTTAGGGCCTAACTTGAAGATGACAATTAATATCTTAAACATGTATCTATCTAGTTGAAATATCAACTAGATTCTATGATGTATAAGACAAACGAGGTGCTCCTATACATCTCCATCACCCTGATTTTATACACGTATTGTCATAAATTTCAGCCATCCTTATACAATGTGTGTCCATTATATAGATTTATAAATATTGTTCCATGAAATACCTTTCAAATGAGAAAGAAAAACAAGCGATTGCAAGAAAGACAAAAATATTGGCTTAAATGAGATAGCTACCTTGGATCACTCTTAGCATTGTTCTTTTTTCTTTAATTAATTTTTTATTGAAGGATAATTGCTTTACAGAATTTTGTTTTTTTCTGTCAAACCTCAACATGAACCAGCCATAGGTGTACATTTACCCCTCTCTTTGGAACCTCCCTCCCCATCCCCTCTAGGCTGACACACAGCCGCTCTCTGAGTTTCCTGAGCCATACAGCAATTTCCCATTGGCTATCTGTTTTGCATATGGTAATGTAAGTTTCCATGTTACTCTTTCCATGCGTCTCACCCTCTCCTCCCCTCTCCCCATGTCCATAAGTCTATTCTCTGTGTCTGTTTCTCCGTTGCTGCCCTGTGAGTAAATTCTTCAGGACCATGTTTCTAGATTCCGTATATATGCATTAGAATGCGGTATTTATCTTTCTTTTTCTGACTTACTTCACTCGTATAATAGGTTCTAGGTTCATCCACTTCATTAGAACTGACTCAAAGGCGTTCTTTTTTGTGGCTGAGCATATTCCATTGTGTCTGTGCACCACAATTTCTTTATCCATTCATCAGTCGATGGACATCTAGTTTGCTTCCATGTTCCAGCTCTTGTAAATAGTCCTTCAGTGAACATGGGTACAGGTGTCTTTTTCAATTTTGGTTTCCTTGGGGTATGTGCCCAGCTGTGGGATTGTTGGGTCATATGGTGGTTTTATTCCTAGTGTTTTAAGGAGTCTCCATTCTGTCTTCCATAGTGGCTGTATCAATTTACATTCCCACCAACAGTACAAGAGCATTCCCTTTTCTCCACACCCTCTCCAACAGTTATTGTTTGTCGACTTTTTGATGATGGCCATTCTGACTGGTCTGAAGTGATATCTCATTGTAGTTTTGATTTGCATTACTCTAAGAAGGAGCCATGTTGAGCTTCTTTTCATGTGTTTGTTAGCCATCTCTATGAAACCTAGATAGCATATTCAAAAGCAGAGACATTACTTTGCCAACAAAGGTGCGTCTAGTCAAGGCTATGGTTTTTCCAGTGGTCATGTATGGATGTGAGAGTTGGACGGTGAAGAAAGCTGAGCGCCGAAGAATTGATGCTTTTGAACCGTGGTGTTGGAGAAGACTCTTGAGAGTTCCTTGGACTGCAAGGAGATCCAACCAGTCCATTCTAAAGGAGATCAGTCGTGGGTGTTCTTTGGAAGGAATGATGCTAAAGCTGAATCTCCAGTATTCTGGCCACCTCACTCGAAGAGTTGAGTCATTGAAAAATTCTCTGATGCTGGGAGGGATTGGAGGCAGGAGGAGGAGGGGACGACTGAGGATGAGATGGCTGGATGGCATCACTGACTCGATGGACATAAATTTGAGTGAACTCCGGGAGTTGGTGATGAACAGAGAGGCCTGGAGTGCTGCAATTAATGGGGTCGCAAAGAGTCGGACACGACTGAGCGACTAAACTGACTGACTGACTGATATCTTCTTTGGAGAAGTGTCTGTTTAGTTCTTTTTCCCACTTTTTGTTTGGGTTGTTTGGTTTTTTGATATTGAGTTATATGAGCTGCTTGTCTATTTTGGAAAGTAATCCTTTGTCAGTTATTTAATTTGCTATTATTTTCTCCCATTCTGAGAGTTGTATTCTCACCTTGCTTATAGTTTCCTTTGCTGTGCCAAAGCTTTTAAGTTTAATCAGGTCCCACTTGTTTACTTTTGTTTTATTTCCATACTCTAGGAGGTGGGACATAGAGGATCTTGCTTTGGTTTATGTCATCAAGTGTTCTGCCTATGTTTTCCTCTAAGAGTTTTATAGTTTCTGGTCTTATATTAAGGTCTTTAATCCATTTTGAATATGTCTTTGTGTATGGTGTTAGGAATTGTTCTAATCTCATTCTTTTAACTGTAGCTGTCCAGTTTTCCCAGTACCATGTATTGAAGAGGCTGTCTTTGCCCCATTCTATATTCTTGCCTTCTTTGCCAAAAAAGGGGGTACCCATAGGTGCCTGTGTTTATTTGGGGGCTTTCTGTCTTGTTTCATTGGCCTATGTTCCTTTCTATGTATGGTACTGGCACACAAAAAATTATGTGTTTTTGTGCCAGTACCATACTGTCTTGACGACTGTAGCTTTGTAGTATAATCTGAAGTCAGGAAGGTTGATTCCTCCTGCTCCATTCTTCTTTCTCAAGACTGCTTTGGCTATTTGGGGTCTTTTGTGTTTCCATATGAATTGTGAATTTTTTAATTCTAGTTCTGTGAAAAATGTCATTGGTAGTTTGATAAGGATCACATGGAATCTGTAGATTGCATTTGGTAGTATCATCATTTTCACACTACTGGTTCTTCCTACCCAGGAACATGGAGTATCTCTCCATCTGTTTCTGTCCTCTTTGATTTCCTTCATTAGTGTCTTATACTTTTCTGGGTACAGTTCTTTTGTCTCCTGAGGTAAGTTTATTCCTAGATATTTAATTCTTTTTGTTGGAATGATGAATGGGATTGATTCCTTAATTTCTCTTTCTGATTTTTCAATGTTAGTTTATAGAAATGCAAGTGGTTTTTGTGTATTGATTTTTTATTTGCAATTTTGCTAAATTCACTGATTAACTCTAATAATTTTCTGCTAGTGTCTTTAGGGTTTGCTATGTACATTATCCTGTCATCTGCAAACAGTGAGAGCTTTACTTCTTCTTTTCCCATCTGTATTGTCTGTTTTAACCTCTCCTTTTTCATTTCTAATTTTGTTGATTTGATTCTTCTCTTTTTTTCCTTGATGAGTCTGGCTAAAAGTTTGTCAATTTTGTTTATTTTCTCAAAGAAGGACCTTTCAGTTTTATTGCTCTTTACTATTGTTTCTTTCATTTCTTTTTCATTTATTTCTGCTCAGATCTTATTGATTTATTTCCTTCTACTAATTTTGGGGGTTTTTGTTCTTCTTTTTCCAGTTGTTTTAGGTGTAAAGTTAGGTAGTCTATTCAATGTTTTTCTTGTTTCTTGAGGTAGGATTGTACTGCTATCAACTTCCCTCTGAGAACTGGTTTTGGATTATAAGAGACTATTATGAAAACTATATGGCAATAAAATGGCCAACCTGGAAGAAATGGACAGATTCTTAGAAAAGTTCAGTCTTGGACTGTACCAGGAAGACTGGTTCAGTCTTCCTGACTCAACCAGGAAGAAATAGAAATCACAAACAATCCCATTACAAGCACTGAAATTGAAGCTGTGATCAAAAATCCCCCCAAAAGGAAAAGTCCAGGATCAAATGGCTTCACAGGAGAATTCTATCAAACATTTAGAGAAGAGCTAATGCCTATCCTTCTAAAGCTCTTTCAAAATAATTGCAGAGGAAGGAAGACTTCCAAGCTCATTCTATGAGGCTACCATTACTCCGATACCAAAACCAGACAAATTCAGTTCAGTCGCTCAGTCGTGTCCAACTCTTTGCGACCCCATGAATTGCAGCACGCCAGTCCTCCCTGTCCATCACCAACTCCTGGAGTTCACTCAGATTCATGTCCATCAAGCCAGTGATACCATCCAGCCAGCTCATCCTCTGTCGTCCCCTTCTCCTCTGCCCCCAATCCCTCCCATCATCAGAGTCCAGTGAGTCAACTCTTTGCATGAGGTGGCCAAAGTACTGGAGTTTCAGCTTTAGCATCATTCCTTCCAGAGAAATCCCAGGGCTGATCTAAAGGCAACACTAAAAAAGAACACTATGGGTCAATATACTGATGGACAGAGATGCAGAAATCCTCAACAGAATTTTAGCAAACAGAATTCAGGAACACATCAAGAAGTTCATATACCATGATCAAGTTGGGTTTATTCCAGTGATGCAAGGATTCTTCAATATATGCTAAGCAATCATGTGATATATCATATTAACAAATTGAAAGATAAAAACCATATGCTCATCTCAATAGATGCAGAAAAAGCCTTTGACAAAATTCAGCACCCATTTATGATGACAACTCTTCAGAAAATGAGCATAGAAGGAACCTACCTCAATATAGTAAAGGCCACATATGAGAAGCCTACAGCAAACATTATTGTCAATGGTGAAAAACTGAAAGCATTCCCCCTAAGAACAGAGATAAGACAGGGTGTCCACTTTCACCACTATTATTCAACATCTATCTGGAGGTCCTAGCTACAGCAATCAGAGAAGAGAAAGAAAGAAAAGGAATCCAGATGGGAAAAGAAGAAGTAAAGCCCACACTGGAATATATTTTTCCATCCTCTCACTTTCATCTACCTGTGTCTATAGGTCAAATGACTACAAATTTACTGGCACAAGTCTACCCAATCAAGGTGTGAATATGACCCCGTTCATTCTGGATTCTACAGACAGTTCATTTGCTTGCCTTTCCAAGCTGTGAGGGGCTGTCTGCTTTCCTGGGTTCGTGGCCCCTTCGTCCATCTTCAAAGCCAGCAGTGGAACATCTTGAAGCTCCCCAAGCTCTCCTTCCATCCTCCCGTCTCCTCTGGCTCTGCCCCTCCTGCCTTGGAACATTATGAATGTATTGGACTCAGCGCAATACATTACCCACCATAATCTTCAAGTAACCCAACATATCTCCTATATTCTCCACTGTAATCTCCCAGTCATGTGATCTGGATTTCATCTGTAGGTTTCCTTCTTCATGGGGCACATTTCTCGAATTGTGGGCTTGAGGCTGTGGACATCTCTTAGGGTTCTGTGCTCTGCCTACCACTCCTCTCAAGGCTGGGGTCATCATCTTCCCTCACTGCAATCTGCTCTGGGCAGCGTGGACTTTGTCATGCTGATGTGGGGCCAAGTCCTGCCATGACGTCCACAGCAATCTCACTGGCCCTGAGCCCTGGAGATCGAAGCCAGTCCTCACTCCCTGCAGCTCTCCCCACCTCTTCTTTCCTGTGAAGTGAAAGTTGCTCAGTCTGTCCAACTCTTTGCAACCCCATGGACTGTAACCCTCCAGGCACATCTGCCATGGGATTCTCCAAGCAAGAATACTGGAGTGGGTAGCCATTGCCATCTCTGTAGGCTCATCAAACCCAGGTCTCCAGCATTGCAGGAAGATTCTTTACTGTCTGAGCCACCACAGAAGCCTCTTCTTTTCTAGCAATGCCCAATTTTTCAGAATGAAAAGAAAGCAGATGTGACTCAAAGACCACAACTCCCACATCTCCAGGTGGCCTGTGTTCATCAGCACCATGGACAGTGTCTCTGCTGTGCTCAGCTGGGCTGCAGCAAGAAGGGCTCAATGGGAAGGGACGGCTGGATATCCTGCCCATTTCTATTCTATGACAAAGATGAACATGGTAGAATGTGTTCACGGATAACCCACTTGCTCTAGTTTATGAATCGGGAGCACTTTCTCCTGTCTGTGTATTAGTTGTAGCTACACCCATAATAACTCCCAGGTGAACGATCCTGCACCCGGAGGGTGTCCTCAAGGAAGCTGAGAACTAAGTCTGTCCTCTCAGAGTATCTCCCTGCTGCTGAGTGTCAGATAACTGGCTTGTCTACCACTTGGAGGGAACGTTTCATGGTTAAGTCCTGACCCTCGGTACCTGACCTTGGAGACAGCCATCACCTAGCCTGGAGGCCCCCTGAGCACAGCCTCCTCTTCCCTCATTCTCCAAATGATCCCCTCTCCCCCACGGAGCAAGGTTGAGCAGAACGCCTGGGCTACCCTCCCACCTCCTCCAGTCTGAGCCTCAAGCCTGGTGGGAGAGTTTTACCATCTCTCCATGCTTCCAACAGAGCAAGGGTCCTGCTGAAGAATAAGTGGGGCCTGAAGACCAGTATCCAGGGTACAATCTGTCACTTGAGGGCTCATCTGTCTGCCTGTGAACCCCAGGCAAGACAAGGAACTAGGGCTCCACAGTCACCCCAACCTAACTTCCTGTTCTCCATAAATATACCATTGACAGAGGTAACTCTGACAGCCAAACCCAGCACTATACTTCCCAAGGGCTCAGGTCTAACAAATCCAGCATCCCTAACAGTCATGCAAAATGCTCCAGATACCCAATATAATAGTCACGTGGGTCCCAGGCGCCTCCCTTATCTTCCATGGGGACAGAGTCTGCAGGAATCACCCGGGCTCAGGTGCACCACCTGTGGAACCACGGTGTCTAAATGAAGCCGCAGAGGGAGCTACTGAGGGTATTTCAGGGGTCCTGGCATCTGGCCAAACACAGAGGCAAAGCCACAGGACTTCATGAAAAGATGAATAAAAGGATGGGTAGGGAAGGCAATGGCACCCCACTCCAGTACTCTCGCCTGAGAAACCCATGGACAGAGGAGCCTCGTAGTTCTGATGTATAGCCTTAGTTGCTCAGAAGCATGTGAAGTCCTCCTAACCAAGGATGAAACCCATGTCCCACGCTTTGGCAGGTGGATTCCTATCCACTGAGCCACCAGGAAAGTCCTCTAAACAATGCTCAATTCATAGATAGACAGTGGATCATTATGGCCGCCTCACACATGCTTTCCATATTTGAGTATGGGTAAATGAACAAGCGATGTATGTCATCCTTTTTGAATTTACAGACACACAACCACCTGCTCTGCGCTCACTAGCCCTGCAGACTCAGAACCACCTGCTCTGTGCTCACCAGCCCTGCAGACTCAGAACCACCTGCTCTGTGCTCACCAGCCCTGCAGACTCACAACAACCTGCTCTGTGCTCACTAGCCCTGCAGACTCATAACCACCTGCTCTGCGCTCACTAGCCCTGCTGGTGTGACTTGGGCAGCAGGACTCTTCCTGACATTGTGGTTGTTCTAGTTGCTAAGTCAGGTGCAACTCTCCTGTGACCCCATAGACTGGAGCCCGCCAGGCTCCTCTATCCATGGGATTTCCCAGCCAATAACACTGGAGTGGGTTGCCATTTCTTCTCCAGGAGATCTTCCTGAGCCAGAAATCACACCTGGGTCTCCTGAACGGGCAGGAGGATCTTTACCACGGCGCCACTGGGGAAGCCCATGCTGCTGATGATCACTTGCTCAAACCCACGCAAGTTACGGTGCCAAGTGTGAGCCCAATGTAAGCTATGGAAGCTGGGTCATGTTCATGTATTCACGTGGGTTCATCAGCTGATAGAATGCACACCTCGGGGGTGGAATGTTGAATATTGAGGAGGCCCTACACTTGTGGGTGGCAGGTATCCAGGAAAACCTCTTGTGTGGGGCGGCCATGATGATCCAGTGTCTACCTACAAGTTAAGCATTGTTTAGAGGACTTTCCTGGTGCTCACTGGATAGAAATCCGCCTGAAAAAGTGTGGGACCCGGGTTTCATCCCTGGTCAGGAGGATTTCACATGCTTCTGAGCAACTAAGGCCATGCATCAGAACTACTAAGTCTGTGCTCTAGAGCCCATGAGCTGCAGCGACTGAAATGTGCTTGACGAGAGCCTATGCTTGGGAAGAGAGAAGCCCCCGTGATGAGCAGCCGGCGTATCGCAACGAAGAGTAGCCCCTGCTCACCACACTAGAGGAAACTGGTGGAAAACAATGAAGACCTAGTGCAGCCGGAAAAAAAAAAAAAAAAATGTTTCCTAAGAGTAGTTCAGAACTAAATGTTATCCCCGAAGCTGTCAAGTCTTCTTTTCATGTCCCTCTTTCTCAAACATCCAGAACACCATTGAAACATTGATTTTCCACAGGCTGAGGACATGCGCTGCCATTGGTGACTTCACTGCAAATTTGTTTTCAGTCTGGAACAGGCACTAGCGAGCATCCCGCCTTTCACACTGACCATCTGCTCTGCAGTGAACATCCTCACCACAAATCTCAGTCCCCGTGGAGTATGATCCAGGGGCTCATTCATTCGACACACAGGTACGCAGCTCCCTGCACCAGGCCTGGAGCTGGCCAGTGGACTCAGCAGAAGCAGGGCAGGTGAATCCTTCCATGTCCAAGCTCCCAGCTCAGGGATCCTCTTAGAACTGGAGTCCTGGTCAACCTGTGTGCACACTGAATGCCACTGTATCCACTAAGCTGCGTTTGCATGGGGAGTATAGGAAAATGTTCATTTCCAACATCCTCACCCTTTACAGAAAAATTCTGTGAGGAGACAGCACATGTGTCCATCCCACTGGCACACCCCATCCCTCCTTATCCCATACCCATTCTTTATTTTTTCATGAAGTCTTTTGGCTGTGCCTTTGTGGTTGGCCAGATGCCAGGACCCCTGAGATACCCTCAGTAGCTCCCTCTGCTGCTCCATTTAAACACCGTCGTTCCACAGGTGGTGCACCTGAGCCCGGGTGATTCCTGCAGACTCTGTCCCCATGGAAGATAAGGAAGGTGCCTGGGACCCAGGGGACCATTATACTGGGTATCTCGAGCATTTTGCATGACTGTTAGGGATGCTGGATGGGTTAGACCTGAGCCCTTGGGAAGTATAGGGCTGGGTTTGGGTGTCAGAGTTACCCCTGTCAATGGTGTGTTTATGGAGATGAGGAAATTTGGGGTGACTGTGACTTTTCTTCCCTGTGGTTCACAGGCAGTTGGAGGAGCCCTCAGGTGATGGGTTGAACCCTGGAGACTGGACTTCTGGCCCCACTTGTTCTTCAGCAGGACCCTTGCTCTGATGGAAGCATGGAACACCAAGCTCTCACACCAAGCCTGAGGCTCATACTGGAGGAGCTGGGAGTGTAGACCACGCATTCTGCTCAGTCTTGCTCTGTGGGGAAGGGGGGATCATTTGTTACATTCCATGGGGTTGCAAAGAGTTGGACAGACTGAGCAACTTTCACTTCACAGGAAAGAAGAGGTGGGGAGAGCTGCAGGGAGTGTGACTGGCTTCAATCTCCAGGGCTCAGGGTCAGTGGGATTGCTGTGGACGTCATGGCAGGACTTGACCCCACATCAGCATGACAAAGTCCAAGCTGCCCAGAGCAGATAGCAGTGAGGGAAGATGATGAAACCAGCCTTGAGAGTAGTGGTAGGGAGAACACAAAACCCTAAGAAATGTCCAAACTTCAAGCCCAAAATCAAAAAAATGTGCCCCATGATGAAGAAAACCTACAGATAAAATTTAGATCACATGACGGAGATTTCGGTGGGGTATATGGGAGATATGGTGGGGAGACTTGGAGATTATGGTGGGGAATGTATTGGACTGAGTCCAAACATTCATAATGTTCTAAGGCAGGGGAGGCAGAGCCAGAGGAGATGGGGTGATGGAAGGAGAGCTTGGGGAGCTTTAAGATGCTCCACTGCTGGCTTTCAAGATGGAGGAAGGGGCCACAAACCCAGGAAAGCAGGCAGCCTCACACAGCTTGGAAAGGCAAAGAAATGAACTGTCTGTAGAATCGAGAAAGAACAGGGTCATACTGACACCTTGATTTGTGCCACTAACATTGTGGTCACTTGTTACAGAACAATAAGGAACACCAAGAGGTGTCACCTTGTCTCACCCAAGACTGTGTGCAGGGGGATAAGGAGCAATGTAGACCTCAGTCATGACCGGAAGCTTTGCAGGCGGTCTCTCCTGCCTGCCGTCTCATCTCAGCACACATGGCACTGGCACTGGCAGAGCTCGCCTGTCTTCCGTGGGCTCTGTGCCCTGTGCACACGCCTGCTGCATGTGTGTGAGTGTGGCGCCTACCCCAGGGCCCTATGTGAGAACAGCACCTACCACAGGGGCCTCAGGGAGAGACTGAGAACCGCTAGCCCAGGTGTGTGGTGGGGGCTGCAGGTGAGATCCGGGTGGGGAGGCCCTCGGGACACTTTGAGGAGGGGACTGGTGAGCCCTTTGCCATGGTAGCCAGGTTGAGTTTCAGGTATAGCCTGCAACTCCGCCCTGAGGCTCACGTGTGTGTGTGTGTGTGTGTGTGTGTGTGTGTGTGTGTGTGTGTGTTAGGAGCAGGCTCACGATCCGCACCAAAAAGCAACGTGGGAGCCAGCAGGAAGTGGACAGAAGTCACGGGGAGTTTCTGGGAGAACCTTGCTCAGAGCATGGCTTCTGAGTCCTTTTTACTTTGCTGACTCTGATTGCTCCTCTGTTCCCTGAGAGGGAATGGTGTCCTCAGGGCCTAGGCCCTTAGGGAAACAATGGAAACCCATGGAGAGAAGGCATTCTGGATCCTAGATCTGGGGACAGACAAAAGTTCCTGTGCCATCGCTGACTCAGTGGACATTAGTTGAAGCAAACTCCGGGGGATAGTGAAGGACAGGGAAGCCTGGCATGCTGCAGTCCACGGGGTCCCAAATACTCAGACACAACTTAGCAACTGAACAACAAAATTCATTTGAGGCAGCACCAGTTGGGGCCAACAGGGCCTGGACAGGAGGGCCAGAGGGCTCAGGACACCAAGAGGCTGCAAAGGGGCCTCACCCATAATAGCTGTCTCACCCACGACTTCTCCTTCCTGACTCGAGTTCTAGTGGGTCTCAGATGGTCCCATATTCTGTGCTCCAGAGACCCCATGCCAGGTGAGCAGGCACTGGGAGGTGCCTGGGACCCCAGGGCAGTGTGAGGACTGCAGAGTGCCCACGTGCCTGCGAAGGGTCTGGTGACCCTCCTTTCCTGTTAGCATGCTCCCTCCCTCCATTCTCACAATCTTCCCCTTTCTTTCCCCCAGGGAATGGATGGGGAGGTCAGGTAACTAGAGCTAATGCGTTCCCTGAGGAACCATGGAGAGACCAGAACAGAGATTCAGGTGAATTTCTAGCTGGACAGGACCCAGGGGCAGTACATTGCAGCCAGAAGGAAAGTGCTCTTTACTCAGATCTCTCCGGTGGTCCACAGTGGGTCACGGGCCCAGTCTGCTGCCCTGTTGGGACCTGCCCCCATTGTGTGAATAGCAGCCTGAGTTCTGGTTCATCTAGAGTTCAGGGCAGCCTGTCAGGGTGTCCAGGAATCCACGAGGACCCTGAGCCTGGGCCCAGGTTCCCGAATAGCCTCAGGTCTCAGAGCTGGTTCTTTGCCTCAAGCTCTTCCTCTTCACCTCACTTGGGTCTTGGGTCTCAGGTAAGCTCTTTCCCACAGTCTGTTAAGGAGACGTGTCTGGAGGAACTAAGGACCCACATCTGCTTTGTGGCTGATATGACAGTAAACATCTCTGTTCGGTTGTAGTAATTCCTGCAAAAGAAACCCGATGCCTCCAAGCTCATGTAACCTTCTCAGATGTCTTCCCAGGGACTTTCCAGCCCCGGGTCACCCAGGGTCTGTTTGTGTCAGAGGTTTTTGGTCCAGACCCACCTCCCCTTCGTCCCCTTTCCATCTTTCCTGCTATTTCTTGGACCTTCAAACACAGCCAGGTGTGCAGGGGGCATTTCCTCTGCCCCTTGGGCTTATGGGACCAGAACCTGGATCCCCACACTCACCTGGTAGAGCTGGTGGCCTGGCATCACATAGGGAGGCCTGGGCATGGAGGAAGCAGGCATCAGAGGAGAGGGAAGGAGAGTCATCTCTCCCGAGCAGCCATCTCCAACCTGCAGCCCCCACCCCAAATCCTGTCTGGGCTCTGTTTCCCACCCTTGTTAGCCTGGCTCCCCTGACTGATGATCCAGTGCCCACTCTCATCCTGGCTCGACTCCAAGGTTCTCCTGAGGTCAAGTGAGGGGACCAGGGCAGCCTCTGGATAAGGTGGTGGGTGGTCCCGTCCCTGAAGTGGATCCAGCTTCCAGCTTGGTGGGACTAGCCATGTCCTAAACACTCTTACAAGCTTCCCTGGTGGCTCAGAAGGCAAAGAATCTGCCAGCAGTGGGGGAGACCCTGGCTCAATCCCTGGGTCAGGGAGATCCCCTGGAGAAGGCAATGGTTACCCATTCCAGAATTCTTGCCCGGAGAGATCCATGGCCAGAGGAGCCTGGAGGTCTACAGTCCATGGGGTCACAAAGGCTGGACACGACTGAGCGACTTTCAACTACCCTCCAGTGAAAGGGGTCTGCTCAGTGCATCAGGGTTGGACAGGCCCCCTGCCCTGAGCCTGTGAAGCGGGGACGCAGGGAGAAGAGGCAAGGAAGGCATGTACTCACCTAGGAGACAGAGCTGCCAGAGGGACCACGTCCTGGGAGGAGACAGGAGTTACCACCGAGCATGTGAGGAAGCTTAGCCCATTCTCTCAGGAGAGGCTGAGAGTCCACCTTCTGGAGAACCATGGGAGAAAGAGCCCCACCAAGGGAGAGACACTCTGGCAATTTCAGGCCCCAGTGAGGGCGAGGGAGCCTCCCAGGATTATAAGCCACCAGACAAGCAGACTAGCCAGTGAGGGTCCCCTGTGCTGAAGCCCCAGAGAAAGGGCCAGAGACCCTGGGGGAGGCAGGCAGGAACAGACAGGGCAGGGCCTGCCCAGGGCACCCCGCTGTGCTGGGCTGAACAGACACTCACCTGAGGTGGACGCTGGGGGCCAGTTCCCTCTGTTGTGCAGGCAGCCGGGGTTAGGGAAGAAAAACAAAAGAGGCATATTTGTGAGGAGTGTAGACAGAGGTCAGGGCTTTGGTGTCAGAACACGGGACAGGAGGATCCCCACATCCAAGTAGGGGTTGAACTCCTCCTTTCTCCACCAAGGCCGCTTAGAGGGGAGCCCCCAGCAAGGAAGCTGAGGAAAGTCCTTAAGAAGCCGTATCTGCCCCGAGTCGAGAGGGGCAGGACCATAGGCTAATAGGGTTCAGAAGAAAGTGGCCACTGAAGGGACCAGGGCTCTGGGAAAGGTATCCATCCATCCAAAGCTTTGTCTGAGTGGACAGATCACGCTTATGGGGAGAGCAGGGCAAGTGCGTGGGGAGGAAAGGGAAGCCAGTGACTCTGGGGTCTCACTGCGGGCAGTGTTGCTGCTGTGGCCCCCTGCCCTAACCCGGGGGCTGCTGAAATGTGACAGCAGCCTTGTCCTCTCTCTCCATCACCTGGACCTGAAGTGTAAAGACATCCCACCTCCCGCTGACCCGGCAAGATGTTCTGTCTCATGATCCGGGGCTGTTGTTAACGCATCTGCCAGCTGGGGGCGTCTGACCCCACCTGGCCTGTCCAGACTTCCACTCTCTGGCCAAGCGTGACCTTGGTCAGGATGCCCCTCAGACCCTGGCCCCGTGACTGCCCCTCATAGTAGCTGGATTTAAATATACAGGAGATACCTTTTTCTGAGTACTTACTACCTCCAGCTTACATATAGGGAACTAGGACATGGAGGGGTCTTAATTGTGTTAACTGATAGATGAGGCTTCCCTGGTGTCTTAGAGATAAAGAATCCGCTTGCCAATGCAGGAGACATGGGTTCGATCCCTGGGTCAGGAAGATCCCCTGGGGAAGCAAATGGCAACCCACTCCAGTATTCCTGCCTGGAAATTCCATGGACAGGGGAGTCCAAGGAGTGGGAAAAGAGATGGACACATCTTCGTGACTAAATAACAAAATAAATGAGGACGGTGTTAAGGAAGCCGCCACAGGTCAACACCAGGTGAGGCAGGAACTGAAGGACGAGAGAGAATATCTGTGGGGAAGTGGGGAGGTCCTGGAGATCCAGGCCTGAAATGGAGGATGGGGTGTCCCTCCTCTAGGACTAGGGTCAGCCTGGGGCAGGAGCAGCATCTGGGAATGCCACTGTACCTGTGAAGGAAAATTAAACGCCCCACGACAGCCAGCAGTATCAGCACAAGCAGGACCCCAATCACGATGCCAGTAATGGCCCCCACACTGAGGGCTCGGCTGGTTTCTCTCCCTGAAAGCAGAAGAGAAACAGAGAGGGGAAATGAGCTCCGAGTTCACTGGAGGGAACACCAAGGGGAGTCTTACAGGGAGAGGGCCTGGTTAGCAGGAAGGAAATGCTCTGAGATCGGTATGTGGTTGCATGTTTTGTCATCACAGTGTCTTCCGGACTCTCCTGCCACACGTGGTTGCATCATTGTACTCTTTATCAGATTTGAAACCCTGGGCTTGCTCTAACTCTCCATTCTCTCACGGTAGCCATTTCCATGTCCTGTTCATTTTCCTCTGAAGGACTCTTTTCTTCTCACATTATGCCCCGCCCTCTGATTTTTTCTTTCCATCACTATTGTGGGTGGTGGAGGGTAGGTCCTCTCCAGTCCACTAACACTGACTGGTTAATCATATGAGCCAATGTTTCCAGCTCCTCCTGTGCGACTTTGCACACGGCGAAATCCTTCACACCCAGCTCTTTCCGTCCGCATGAGGGAGGGGCTGTCATCCCCACTGTACACACAGATCTGAGACACACAGTAGTTCAGTAAATCACCGGAAGCCACAGAACTAGTAGCGGGTGCGACAAAATGCAAGCAAGTTGTTTGGCTTTACAGTCAAAAACCACCGTGTTGAAAACCAAAATATCACCAGTGAAAATGTTTCTTGCATACTGACTCTGTAGAGGGACCCAGGGAAGGATTTTATATCTCATCAACCTCCTGGTGAACAGCCTCTGAACAGTCCTATAATCCAGCTGTTCTTCTCCAGGTTTAAGATGAGGAAACTGAGGCACAAGATCCAGTGTGATGCCCACAGTCAAACAACTCTCACAAATAATAACCAAACTACCACAAGATGAGCTAAGTTTTGAACAATTAATTGGACACATTGTTCTACAGGCTCTGAAAGGAGACCACATCCTCATCATTTGCTTTCATTACACACCCACTTCCTGAGAAATCACCAGGGAAGGTGTAGAGGTGCTGAGGGTCACTTAGAGTGCTCAGCTGGGGAGCTGGGGTCTCATCTGCAGACTCTGACGGTGGGGAGACTCTACACTGGGGGGATCCTGCATCCTCTGTCCTGACACTGCTGATTGTGTGGGGCAGCATCGCCTTCTCAGTGAGCCACAAACTCTGCTCATCAATTCACTGACCACTGGATGCATGTCCCCATGATCTGTTTGCACCTGGACTGGAATGCTCATGGGCTTTCTCAGAGGTAGGGACTGACTACTGAACAGCATGACCTTTGCTTGTGGTTCCAGATCTCTTGGACTGATGCCTCTGTCCATGGAATTCTCCAGGTAAGAATATCAGAGTGAGTTGCCATTTCCTCCTCCAGGGGATCTTCCCGACCCAGGGACTGAACCTGCATCTCTTAGTCTCAGGGATAGGCACTGGCAGGCAGGTTCTTTGGTTCTTTACCACTAGCCCCACCTGTGAAGCCCCTAGAGAGGGAAGAGGGGACATCAAACTTGAGGACAAGTCCAGTTCCTTGCCTGATCCCTACCATCTGAGAGCTCCGTGGGATGAGCCTTCCTTCTCAGGGTCCAAAACTAGCCTCCTCTCTGTTCTGGTTTTCTACTCCTAATGTGCTTGTCTGAGACTGACTCAGGTAGCTATATAATCAAGGTCCATGTCTAAAGCACTGGAGTCCTCAGTGTGAGGGGATGGCTGCCTCCATACCCAGGAGAACCTGCTTCTCAAGAAAGATGTTTTCTTCCTCGTTGTTAAATTATTTAAACAGGGTTGAAGAAAATTTGGAGCTGAAGTATAAGAAGTGAAAACAGTAACTTGGAAGGGTGATTCCTCAGCACATTTGAGCAGGTAGAAGAAAGAATCCATGAACGTGTAGAAAAAAAAACAAAAGAAATTATTCAGACTGGGGATTAGAAAGGAAAAAAAAATGAGGACTGGTGACTCCAGGCAAAGTATTATGCAGAACTCCATCAAGTGGACAAACATGTGCAGAATGGCAGTTTTTGAAGTAGAAAGAGAGAAGAAAGCACTGAAAAAAATGGTTAAAATTGATGGCTTAAAGCTTTCCAAGCCAGATGGGAGATTACCTATCAAGGGTGGTTCAGGCTCCACAAAAAGACCTTTCACGATTCAGATGTTGTGACACAATTTAGTCAAACTGCTGAAATACTGAGCCAAAGAGGAAGCGATTAAAGCTGCAAGAGAGAAGTGGCTTATCACGCACAATGCATCTTCAACAAAGTGAAAGCAAATTTCACATCAGAGCCCGGGGGCCAGAAGATATTGGGATGACTGAATTAAGTCCTACATGGAAGACTTCAACCAGGAAAGCAATGCACAGAAAAGGTCTTCTTCAGTGAAGCTCAAATTAGGACTTTTGTAGATAAACAATGGTCAAGGGAGTTTATTCCTCAGAGACGTGCCTCATATGAAATGTAAAGGGGATCCTTTAATATGACTGTTCAAACACTGGACAGTAACTCAAAGCCACAGGAATGTATAAAGAACAGTGGTCAGGAGAAGAACAAGAGCGGGGACGTGGAGTACGTCTCTCTGCACAGATGCATCAGGAACACACCTTCAGAGACAGGAGTGCATGCAGAACATCAGCTGAGAGTGGAGAGGAGGACCTGACCAGCGGAGAAGAATATACAGATCCACGCAGAACACAGACGCGGACAGCGCAACAGCTGATCGCTGGCAGCTCCAACCAAAAGACACACTGGCTGAATGGATACAAACACAAGACCCATATATACGCGGCCCACCAGAAACCCACTTCAGACCTAAAGACACAGGCAGACTGAAAGCGAGAGGATGGAAAAATACATTCCAGTGAGAGCTTTACTTCCTTTCCCATCTGGATTCCTCTTATTTCTTTCTCTTCTCTGACTGCTGCAGCTACGACTTCCAGATCGATGCTGAATAATAGTGCTGGAAGTGGACACCCCTGTCTTGTTTCTGATCTTAGGGGGAATGCTTTCAGTTTTTCACCATTGACAATAATGTTTGCTGTAGGCTTCTCATATGTGGCCTTTACTATGTTGAGGTAGCTTCCTTCTTCGCCCATTTTCTGAAGAGTTGTCTGCATAAATGGGTGCTGAATTTTGTCAAAGGCTTTTTCTGCATCTATTGAGATGATCACATGGTTTTTATCTTTCAATTTGTTAATATGATATATCACATTGATTGCTTAGCGTATATTGAAGAATCCTTGCTTCACTGGAATAAACCAAACCTGATCATGGCTTACAAACTTCTTGATGTGTTGCTGAATTCTGTTTGCTAAAATTCTGTTGAGGAATTCTGCGTCTCTGCCCATCAGTGATATTGGCCCATAGTGTTCTTTTTTAGTGTTGTCTTTGTCTGGTTTTGGTATTGGAGTAATGGTAGCCTCATAGAATGAATTTGGAAGTGTTGCTTCCTCTGCAATTTTTTGAAAGAGTTTTAGAAGGATAGGCACTAGCTCTTCTCTAAATGTTTGATAGAATCCTCCTGTGAAGCCATTTGGTCCTGGACTTTCCTTTTTTGGGAGACTTTTTATCACAGCTGCAATTTCAGTGCTTGTAATGGGGTTGTTTGTGATTTCTATTTCTTCCTGGTTGAGTCAGGAAGACTGAACCAGTCTTCCTGGTTCAGTCCAAGACTGAACTTTTCTAAGAATCTGTCCATTTCTTCCAGGTTAGCCATTTTATTGCCATATAGTTTTCATAATAGTCTCTTATAATCCAAAACCAGTTCTCAGAGGGAAGTTTATAGCAGTACAATCCTACCTCAAGAAACAAGAAAAACATTGAATAGACTACCTCACGTTACACCTAAAACAACTGGAAAAAGAAGAACAAAAAAAACCCCAAAATTAGTAGAAGGAAATAAATCAACAAGATCCAAGCAGAAATAAATGAAAAAGAAATGAAAGAAATAATAGTAAAGAGCAATAAAACTACAAGGTCCTTCTTTGAGAAAATAAACAAAATTGACAAACTTTTAGCCAGACTCATCAAGGAAAAAAAGAGAAGAATCAAATCAACAAAATTAGAAATGAAAAAGGAGAGGTTAAAACAGACAATACAGATGGGAAAAGAAGAAGTAAAGCTCTCACTGTTTGCAGATGACAGGATAATGTACATAGCAAACCCTAAAGACACTAGCAGAAAATTACTAGAGTTAATCAGTGAATTTAGCAAAGTTGCAAATAAAAAATCAGTGCACGAAAACCACTTGCATTTCTATAAACTAACATTGAAAAATCAGAAAGAGAAATTAAGGAATTAATCCCATTCATCTTAGCAACAAAAGGAATTAAATATCTAGGAATAAACTTACCTCAGGAGACAAAAGAACTGTACCCAGAAAAGTATAAGACACTAATGAAGGAAATCAAAGAGGACAGAAACAGATGGAGAGATACTCCATGTTCCTGGGTAGGAAGAACCAATACTGTGAAAATGATGATACTACCAAATGCAATCTACAGATTCCATGTGATCCCTATCAAACTACTAATGACATTTTCCACAGAACTAGAACAAAAAAATTCACAATTCATATGGAAACACAAAAGACCCCAAATAGCCAAAGCAGTCTTGAGAAAGAAGAATGGAGCAGGAGGAATCAACCTTCCTGACTTCAGATTATACTACAAAGCTACAGTCATCAAGACAGTATGGTACTGGCACAAAAACACATAATTTTTTGTGTGCCAGTACCATACATAGAAAGGAACATAGGCCAATGAAACAAGACAGAAAGCCCCCAAATAAACCCAGGCACCTATGGGTACCCTTTTTTTTTTTAACAAAGAAGGCAAGAATATAGAATGGGGCAAAGACAGCCTCTTCAATAAACAGTGCTGGGAAAACTGGACAGCTACAGTTAAAAGAATGAGATTAGAACAATTCCTAACACCACACACAAACTCAAAATGGATTAAAGACCTTAATATAAGACCAGAAACTATAAAATTCTTAGAGGAAACTATAGGCAGAACACTCGATGACATAAACCAAAGCAAGATCCTCTATGACACACCTCCTACAGTCATGGCAAAAAAAAAAAAAAAAAAACAAAAGTAAACAAGTGGGACCTGATTAAACTTAAAAGATTTACACAGCAAAGGAAACTATCAGTTCAGTTCAGTTCAGACGCTCAGACCTGTCTGACTCTTTGCAACCCCATGAAATGCAGCACGCCAGGCCTCCCTGTCCATCACCAACTCCTGGAGTTCACTCAGACTCACACCCATCAAGTCGGTGATGCCATCCACCCATCTCATCCTCTGTCGTCCCCTTCTTCTCCTGCCCCCATCCCTCCCAGCATCAGTGTCTTTTTCAATGAGTCAATTCTTCGCATGAGGTGGCCAAAGTACTGGAGTTTCAGCTTTAGCATCATTCCTTCCAAAGAACACCCACGACTGATCTCCTTTAGAATGGACTGGTTGGATCTCCTTGCAGTCCAAGGGACTGTCAAGAGTCTTCTCCAACACCACAGTTCAAAAGCATCAATTCTTCGGTGCTCAGCTTTCTTCACAGTCCAATTCTCACATCCATACATGACCACTGGAAAAACCATAGCCTTGACTAGACAGACCTTTATAGCAAAGTAATGTCTCTGCTTTTAAATATGCTGTCTAGGTTGCATAGAGATGGCTAACAAACACATGAAAAGATGCTCAACATGGCTCATTCTTAGAGAAATGCAAATCAAAACTACAATGAGATATCACTTCACACCAGTCAGAATGGCCATCATCAAACAGTCGACAAACAAGAACTGTTGGAGACGGTGTGAGAAAAGGGAATGCTCTTGTACTGTTGGTGGGAATGTAAATTGATACAGCCACTATGGAAGATAGAATGGAGACTCCTTAAAAAACTAGGAATAAAACCACCATGTGACCCAGCAATCCCACTGCTGGGCACATACCGCGAGGAAACCAAAACTGAAAAAGACACCTGTAACCCATTGTTCACTGAAGCACTATTTACAAGAGCTGGAACATGGAAGCACCCTAGATGTCCATCGACTGATGAATGGATAAAGAAATTGTGGTGCACAGACACAATGGAATATACTCAGCCACAAAAAGGAACGCCTTTGAGTCAGTTCTAATGAGGTGGATGGACCTAGAACCTATTATACAGAGTGAAGTCAGTCAGAAAAAGAAAGATAAATACCGTATTCTAACGCATATATACAGAATCTAGAAAAATGGTCCTGAAGAATTTACTTACAGGGCAGCAATGGAGAAACAGACACAGAGAATAGACTTATGGACATGCGGAGAGGGGACGAGAGGGTGAGACGCATGGAAAGAGTAACATGGAAACTTACATTACCACATGCAAAATAGATAGCCAATGGGAAATTGCTGTATGGCTCAGGAAACTCAGACAGCGGCTGTGTATCAGCTTAGAGGGGATGGGGAGGGAGGTTCCAAAGGGAGGGGTAAATGTATGCCTATGGCTGATTCATGTTGAGGTTTGATGGAAACAACAGAATTCTGTAAAGCGCTTATCCTCCAATAAAAAACTAATTAAAGAAAAAAGGACAGTGCTAAGAGTGATGCAAGGTAGCTATCTCATTTAAGCCAATATTTTTGTCTTTCTTGCAATCACTTGGTTTTCTTTCTCATTTCACAGGTATTTCGTGGAACAATAACTATAAATCTATATAATGGACACACATTATATAAGGATGGCTGAAATTTATGACAATATGTGTATAAAATCAGGGGGATGGAGATGTATAGGAGCAACTTGTCTGTTTTATACATCATAGAATCTAGTTGATATTTCAACTAGATAGATACCTGTTTAAGATATTAATTGTCATCTTCAAGTTAGCCCCTAAGAAAAGAACTGAAATATATGTGGAAAGGGAAAGATAGAATCAAAACAACACCTAAGAAAGGAAATCACTTAACTACCAAAGAGGAAGAAATAGAGGAATTAATAGGACAAATACCAAGTAGTGAGATGGCAGAAGCTCTTTCCTGTCGGGAAGTATCTGACTCATAGATAGCCTCAACATTGAAATTGAAGGCAGAGGTTGACAGAATGGATTAAAATTATGACCCATCTCTATACTCTCCTCAAGGGACTCACTTTAGATACAAAGACATAGAAGGTTGAAGTAAGGTTGGAAAAAGATATTCTATGCAAATAGTAATAAAAAGAGAATTGTGGTGGCTGTATGAGTGTCTAATACAATAATCTCTAAATCAAAAAAGCCTACAAGAGACAAAGTAAGACCTTGCATATCAAGAAAAGTTTCATTCACCAAGGAAATCGAACAATTATAAGCATCATGCACCTAACACCACCAGATTTGTGAATCAAAATGGACAGCATTGAGGGGAGAAACAGCTCGGTCACAACAGTGACACGACAACACCCAGCTTTCAATGATGGGTGCGGCAGTCAGAGGGAATTTCAGTGAGAAACTAGAGGCCGTGAGAGCACTGCAAACCAGAGACCTAACCGGCCAACAGACAACACACAGTCGTAGGAGATTATGTTGCGCAAATTACAGTCCTCGAGGCCACCATCTCTCACCACACACGACCACCGCCTATCCTGGGGAGAAATGGTGTCACTTCCACTGTAGAGACGACGGCGCAACTAAGAAAGACAGGGGGAGGGACGTGGAGTAGAGTGCGCCGGCAAGCCCGCAGTCACAGCAGTGCCAGCTAGCATGTGGACACTTCCAGACTGAACGCGACTGCTGTGATCCCACCTTCACTGGGGCGCGTATTCACACAGCTCTATAGAGTGCACATCACACCCCACGGTGCACATAAGGAAAAGGAGGTTTAGCCTTTGTGACTCACCGGGGCTTCCCAGCAGGCACTAGTGGTAACGATCCCACCTGCCAATCTGGAGACATAGGACACAGGGACCCAGTCCCAGGTGGGGAAGATCCCCCGGGGGAGGTCACGGCAACCTCTGCAGTGGAAGGTGGAGTCTTCACCGCTGGGCTGCCCAGGAAGTCCCAGGGACTGATTTTAGTGCTGCTTCCAGCGGTCCTGGCCACGACGCTTCACAGCAGAGGGCCAGAAGAACTCAGGGGGTGAGGAGGGGAGAGACAGCACACGTTCCAATTGCTTGAAGTGGAGGAAATGAGATGATAGGCTAATTGTTGGTGGAATTAATAAAGGAAGGTTATCCAGGTTAAAATGGGCTTCCCTGGTGGCCTATACGGGAAGAGCGCCTGCAGTGCAGTAGACTCAGGTTCCATCCTTGGGTCAGGATGATCCCCTGGAGTAGCGAATGGCACCCACTCCAGGGTTCTTGCCTGGGAAATCCCATGGACAGAGTAGCCTAGTGAGCCCAAGTCTGTGGTGTCACAAAGAGTCGGACACCACTGAACAACTAAGACAGGAGGCAATGATGGCCACTCACAGGTCACATGCAGCCTGAGGGGGTCGCTTCTGCTGGAGTTGCCCCTGTTGAAGGCCTCACACTGATAATCCCCGGTGTTCTCTCTGCTGACGGGGTCTATGGTGAGGGTGCTGTTGTCTGAGGACAGTGTCATCCTCTCTGCGAGGAGGAGACTCTGGCCTTTGAAGAACCAGCGTATGGAGACCCCAGTCTCATCTGCGAGGCAGGTCAGGACCACGGGGCCCTCGTGTTCTGTAACTGTGGCATTGCTGGCTTGGAGGGAGGGTTTTGCCACTGGGGCTGTGTAGAGAGAGAGGGGTGACTGATGAGAGTGGGTCGGGGGCCTGGGCCTTGCTCCCTCCGCAGTCTTGGGGCCCAGGGACCTCTGTAAAGGCGACTGTGAGGAAGGCCCTGGGTCTTTGTTCAGGTGACAACAGGAAAGAGACGAACGCACATCTCCTCTGACCCCCAGATCACGCCAGGGGGACCCTTGCCTGGTCGCTGGGACAACACTCTAGTACTGGACAGCTCTGTGCTATCAGCCCTGGGAACCTTGATTTTCTGACTGTGGTGCTATCCAGGCCAGTCAGGGAGTGCAGGACCTGAGAGTACATGTTGTGATTGGGGATAGAGAGCCTGGGCGCATTGCCGGGGCCTCACACTGACAAGCCGGGAGCGCTGTGTGGCTGGGTGAGAGGCTGTGTGGCAGGAGAGCTTGAGGTACCCTCTGGATGGTCAGAGGAGTCTCAGGGGGAAGTGGTGGGGTGTCCGGACCATTTGGAGCAAAGAGCAGAAAGCCACACGTGGTGCAATCAGAGGGAAGGGAGGTTCTTTGTCTGTATTGGGGCCCCTGGGTCCTTCATGCTCACTCACTGTGAGTCTGACGTTAATTTGTTTCTCCCATCATATTCTGGTGATCCTCAGCCACCAACACAGAGCAGCCCATCCCCTCCCTGGCTTCATTCAAGGTGGACCTGCCTGGACTTGCCTGGGACAGGAAGTCATGGCCAGTCTGGGTGTCCAGGGGTGATGGCCCATGTACTCGGACCTGAGAGGGATGGGTGTGGATTGGCCTCTGGCAACGTGAATTTCGGTGGGCAGCTCAGGTCACCTAGGAACAGAGGTTACTCACAGAGGACATCCAGGGTGAATGGGTCACTGCGGCTGACACTCACTGGGTTCCGGGCTTCACACACATAGGGTCCTGTGTCATTCCTTGTCACAGTGACTACTGTGAGAGTCCTCTTGTCCTTGGACAGTTCCAGCCTGGTGCCCTTTGGGAGGCTCTGACTGTTGATCCACCACATGTAGGAGGTGTTCTGGGTCTCAGATCCACATGTTAACACCACAGTGTCCTCGTGCTCCCTGGGGTTGGAGTTGTTGCTGGTGATGACGGGTGTGGGTAGCACCGCTGTGCAGATAACAGAGAGAACATTGCCCTGAGCCTCCCTGGTGGCTCAGACAGTAGAGAATCTGCCTGCCAGTGCAGGAGCCCTGGGCTCAGTCCCTGGGTTGGGAAGATGCCCTGCAGATGGGAATTGCTACCCAGTCAGCATTCTTGCCTGGAGAGTTCCAAGGACAGCGGAACCTGCTGGGCTATAGCACACGGGGTAGCAAAGAGTGGGACGTGATTGAGCGACTAACACTTTCCCTTTCTTTATACCTTAGCCTCCTCTAGAAACACCTTTAACAAAACTGGCATCCTTCGCCTCTCAGCCAGACAGAGTCTTTAAAGAAAAGGCATGCTTGTGTATGGCAAGACGAATGCATGGGGACCTGAGCTCAGAGTGTGAGGCCACCTGCTCTATGTCTGGGACAAGCACAGGCTTCCTCGGGGGTCAATAGTGCAGCAGCGTTTAGTGGTGGACAGACCTGGGTGGGATTCAGAGACCACCTGCCATCTATCCTGGTTTCATCAACCAGCCTCGGGAGAGAGCTCCCTGGGTGGCACCCTGGGGTCGAGGAGCTGCCAGGAGAGTTTTCCTTCCTCTGTTCCTCTCTGGGGGTGCTGAGATTTCTCTGGCGTCTCCAAGTCCCCCAGGGCATTTGGTTGATTCCTGGGGACCTTGTACCTGTGTGCTCTCCATGCCGAGTCTCAGGAGTAGGACCAGGCTGTGCCCCTGCACGGATGTGGCTCTCGGGGCTGAGCCCTGGCTGGTGACCAGCTTAGGAGCCTAGGGATTTGGCACAGGCTTCCCGGTGTCACTGGAGGCAGGAGCCCTGGGACAGGGTCTGGGAGGGGCTTCCTGGGGCTGAGCTTCTCTGTGAGGATCCCTGGGGCCCTCAGGCCAGGGTCTTCCCTGAGTCCTGCAGGGTCTTCCTCAGGGTCCTGGTCACAGAGAGGGGCCAGGGGGCTGGACTGAGAGTGCTGTCCCTCTGCTGAGTCCCTCCATTAGCCCGTCCTTCTCTCTGCACACTGTCTGCAGGGCCTGGCTTCCTGGAAGCATTTCTGACCCTTTGGAGTTTGTTTCCACAGTGTGTGTCCTGCACTGAATGTTCAAACCCCGACCTGGACATAGTGCAGAGGGGGATGGGGGCAACTTCCGGGGCTGTCAGTCCTGTGTGAACAGAATGCAACCACCACCCTCCACCCCCGCCCCCGCCTGCCAAACACCCCGAGGTCAGAGAGGAAGCACTCACGGTGCACGTGGAGGTGTCCAGTCTGTCTTTCTGTCTGTAAATCATTCTTTGTAACGAGCAGGGTGTAGGGTCCTGTGTCTCTCTGGGTGACGTTCCGGATCAGCAGGGTTCCGTTGGGGTAAAGTGTCTCCCGTCCGCTGTACACAGCCCCATTGGTAGTTGCATTAGTGTCTACCCTATACGATGCAATTAGCTGGGGGCTGTCTACCCTTTCTCCTCTGTACCAGCCATAGCCTAGAGGATTCTTTGACACGTTGTGGGCGAGTAGAAGAACATCCGACCCTTCTGCAGCAAGGCGGGGCACCGTTTCAACAGTGAGCTGGGCAGAGGTGGGCGGGGTCCGGAAAGTTAAGAGTGAGACTAGGAGGGAAGAGAGAGAAATCGGTTACTATTGTGACCTGCGTGGGGGATGGGAAAATGGTGCCCTGGGTCCTGAGCTGGTCTCTTCATCCCTCAGCCTTAGTGTGGGTGTGTGTGCATGTATGTGTGTGTGTGGTCAAGGTCAGCAGCATGACCCCCGTCACTTCAGCCCCTCTGGGCTTGTTTTTTCCTCTGCTTCCCCAGCTGTCCCTGGCTCACCCCCTCGCTGCCCTCACACGCCTGCTCACATTCAGGGCCTCTTGGGAGATGACCCCACAACGACCAGCTGCTGTAAAGACCCTCCGTGCTCACTGCTGACCCTTCCCCGCTCTGCTTCCCGCGTGACGCCTGGAGCACCCGCCAGCACACTCTCCATCTCTCTGCTTGTCTGTCTTCCTCCCCACAGAGCGCGGGCTCCGTGAGGGCAGGGGCTTGTCTGATCCTGCTTGAAACCCAGGGCCTGGACCAGGCTCCAGACATTAGTACCTGGGGATGAAGGAAGGAGAGTTTCCAGGAATTCCACAGCCTGGTTTTAATTGTCTGTTTCTAAGGGTGCTGGGTAAGGACAGTGTTTACTGTCCCGGTTCTGTCTTTTTCTGTAGTGACACCCAGATAGAAATAATTATTATCATCATCAGTCTTCAACAGTTACTGCTCAGTGAAGAATTACACATAAAACCTACAGCAGTTGAGTCCTCCCACCCCTCGACACCTCTAGCTTATGCAGAGTCCCCTGTGGCTGAGCCCCCTCCCTCCCTGGTCCTCTGTCCTCTGCCCTCAGGTCTGAACAGAAGCCCCCTGTCCCCTCTCAGAGCCCCGTCTCCCCCAGGGACCAGCCAGTCTCTCATTCTCCAGTCTCTGCCCCCTCCCTGAAAACTGTCCCCTCTCACCTGCCAGCAGGAGCCTGCTCCAGGGGACATGCCTCCTGCTTGCAGGGCCTGACGGGGGCTCCATGGTGCCTGCGGTCTGCTGTGTCCCTCTCTCTGTGAGGAGAACTTCCTCTCCAGAAACGCTCACAAGCCCTGTTGTCCTTGCATGAGCTCAGCTGTCCTTCCCGCTCTGTGCTCTGTGTTGGGCTTCCTCCGTGGGCAGGAGCATTTCCCTGGATTACGTGGCCCGGGGGCGTGGTCTCTGCCCAGGCCCCGCCCTCTGCCTCCCCTCTCCTCCTTCCCTCCCTCGTGGCCCCCCTCCCCCTTCCCCCTCTGTCTGTATTTCTGTTCCCTGAACTCTGCTGAGTCCTCTGCCTTCTAGAGCAGGGATTCTCCACCTACACACACACACACACACCTACACACACACACACACACACACCTACACACACACACCTCTACTCACACATATCTACACACACAGCTACATACAGACACCTAGATACCCACACATCTATACACACACATCTATACACACACATGCACACACAGACCCTTGTCTGGAAAAGCACAACCTTGGGGTGTCTGGGTCCAGGGTCCCCACTGGTCTGGATCAGATGCACACTCAGCCTCCCTGACAGCCCTCCCTCATCCCCTTCTGGCTTTTCCCTTCAGAGGAGCCTGGGGGTGGGGGTGCATCAGGAATGCTTGTCACAGGGACGTCCTCCCCACGGTGCGTGGGAATCACCTGTGGAGCTTCATGAAGACTGTGAACCCCCAGGTGACACCTTAGAAATGCTGTTTCAGCAGCCGCCAGGTGACATGCTTGCCCAGCCTGGCTGAGACCCCAGAACAGCGGTTAGCCCGCCCCACCCACCCCAGTGTTGGCCCCTGCTGGGTTTTGGTCTGGGGTCTCTCAGCACAATCACAGATCCAGGGGTTTCCAAATTTTGGTGGTAACTGTTCCTGTGACACAGAAACCCAGCTGGATGCCCAGGGTCTTCCTGTTGTTCTCAAATATCTGAGAAGATTGCAGATATTTGACCTGCCTGAAGGTCACACTGACTCTTGAGGAGAGAAAGGGGTCACATGAGTGATGACTGGAGAGGGGACCTGACCTCTACCTTAGCTTGTCACCAGCCTGGCGTCTGTTTTCAGGGACTGCTGCTGTTGCTGCTACTAAGACACTTCAGTCGTGTCTGATTCTGTGCGACCCCATAGACAGCAGCCCAGCAGGATCCTCCCTCCCTGGGACTCTCCAGGCAAGAGTACTGGAGTGGGTTACCATTTCCTTCTCCAATGCATGCTTGCGTGCTAATTCTCTTCAGTTGAGTCCGACTCTGTGCCACCCTATGGGCAGCAGCCCACCAGGCTTCTCCGTCCACTGGATTCCCCAGGCAAGAATACTGAAGTGGGTTGCCATTGCCTTCTCCAGGAACAGAGACCCAGAACTGGGTGTCAGGAGGAGCTGCAGTTGGCAGGTGAGAAGGGAAAGGTTTCCTGTGTGTCCTGGGAAGAGAGGAACCTGGTGCTGAGGGTGGGCTGACTCTGGGCTCCCTGGTCCTCGGGTCAAGTTCCGGGAGACTCTCCCTCTCTGTGTCTGTTGCCTGAGCCTTGGTTCAGAAACTGTCCAAGTGCTCCTTGCCATTCCAGGGCCTCCTCTGTCAGCCTGGCTTATCTTTCTGTGGTCACTGTGATCTTTCCCATGGGTGGTTGCAGGCAGGGCTGGGAGCTGGCATGGGTGCTCATAGGCCCCTAGAAGGTTGGGCAGTGTAGTGTGGGCACCCAGGTGGGGCTCTGAGGGTCTGTTAGAGGAGGGGTCCCCTTGGGTCTAACGCCTAATGACCTGAGGTGAAGCTGATGTAATAATAATAGGTATAAGTGCACAGTAATTGTAACGCACTTGAATTATCCCAAAATTGCCGGGAGCCGCCATGGGAGATCCCACCCATGACAAGGTCATGTGGAAAAGAACTGTTAAGCAAGGCTTCGGAACTCAAGGGGCTCCCTAGGCTTTCTCGAGCATCTTCCCCAAGACCAGAATCTCTCTGTTTTACTGTTTCATGACTTTCACCAACTCCTCTGACGTTAACAGGGGGCTAACCCTGACCACCTTTCTCTGGAGAAAATCAACTTAGGGCTATAGCTAATAAGTCTCCTGGACATGAGAGGAATATTTCAAATCAAACCCCCTCTGTTAACATTCTAGCTTGCTTGGCAGGTTATCCAGACTCTTGCAGCTATGCATAGAATTATTTACAGCCTCCCAACTGTGAGAAGCACGGAAAGCCTTAAACATAGAGCCTTTGAAAGAGTTAAAAGTTATTAGAGTAGTGCTAGTGCTGATGTAGGATTTCATTATTGGGCCAATGCCTGTTGCTAAGTTCCCATATCTCTTATCCACTGTGCACCTGGGAGTGCATTAGTTAACATGGTGAGAATGCTAGAAAAACACGTGTAGCCTTGAATGTAACCATATCAGACTTTTGAGCTAAGTGGTTCTTTCTTGTAACTTACTGCACCTTTGCTCTGTGAAAAAGGTAACTCTGTTTGGCATTTTCTGAGGCTGACATAGATTAGAAATATAAAGAAAAAACACTTTGAGGGAAAATAAGTTTTCTGGTTGAGCAGCCTTTATCAAAAGAGGATCATAAAATGTTCACAGGCCTCCTAGGCCAGAAGATACTGTACACACCATCTTTTGTGGAAAAGGTATGCAGAAAAATCATGGTTTCGATAAGGGCAATACTGCTGGAATGTTGGGCTGACTGTATGACCTTGAGTCTTTCATTTCCCTCTATGTACAAAAGAGTATATAAGTACCGTTTAAAAATAAAGCTTTGGATCTCGCTCATCAAAGCAGCTTGGTCTCCTCGTGTCAATCATCTTTCTCTTCTTCCTCTCTCTTTCAGGCTGGTTCCCGTCTGCAGTACAGAGATCCGCCGTGTCTACTTATTTGCCTGGGTTTCTAAGACCCGAAGGGGAAGGTGCCCTGCGCCTTCACTCCCTCGGGAGACCGGGAGGGCACCTGTGGCCTCACGTAGACGGTACAAGTCTCTTGTCTTGAGACTTTATTGATTTTCTGTATAAACCAAGGAACAGCAGCCTCTTTTCTTTCTCTCCTCTATTTTCTTATCTTCAACTTTCTTTCCTTCTCTCTCTAAATCAATCGCCGACGCCGTTTCTCCTTCGGGTTTCCCTGGATCCTGAAGGGGCTGGACCCCGGTGCAAAATCATCTCCACCACTCCGCAATTGTATTCCATGAAACCGGTCCCTGGTGCCCTTAAGGTTGGGGACCGCTGTTTAGAAGGGGGGATGGAAATCAGGCTCCTTCTCCACTTCCTTAGGCAAAACAAAGTACACCTGTTAATTTCCTGTTAATTTTCTGTTTGGCCCAATGTTGCCCCCTGGAGGTCATGAACAGACCTGGGGACAATGTAACGGGCTGCACAGGGGTGCAAAGGCCAAAGTGTGTGAGCTGGCTCTGCGCCCTGGGCAGAGGTGGGCGCTGACCTCCAGACTAGAGGCTATCAGCCGGAGTTCAGGTCACTGTGGGTCCCCAGGCTTCCCAACCTCATCCCAGTGCAGGGTGAGCCCAGGGAGACGATGGGCATTGTTCAGTGGCAGGAGAACCATCCATCCATGTGGACGTGTGCTCAGGAGGAGCTCTCAGTCCCTGAGGCTTCAAAGGAAGGGCCGGCGGGAGGTCTCTGGGGCTTTGGGGAGAGGGTGGCGGCCTGTGGGCTGGACCCCAGAAGGCCCTGTCCTTCTCCACCTCACGGCACTGGGCCTGCACCCTAGTTCTCTGTGTCCCCATCAGTGGTCTGCTCTCAGCCTCCCCACAGTGCCAGGACCTGGGGCAGCTCCACCTGGAGACTCTGTAGGGGAGGGGAGACCCCCATGGGACCCCAGTCCCCCTGAGACGGAGCAGCTGCAGAAGCTGGTTCCTCTGTTCCAGAAGTTCCCCTCCTTTCCCAGGACACCTTAGGGGGAGGGGCTGAGATGTCTCCAGGGACCAGACCCAGGTGTCCCCACAGATGAGGGGCCTTGGGATGAGGAGCTGCTCCCCAATTCCTGAGTTCAGCTAGGGCTCCCGCCTCCCCTGTGGCGACTCCCTTGGGATGGAGGATCGGGAGTCTGAGCCAGCTCAGGTCTCTGAGAGAAGGGGAAGGACTCAAGCTGCCAGCCCAGGCCCTCCAGGGAGACTAGAAGATTCTCCTGAGTGGAGACGGGAGGGGGTGTGATTATCTGGGAATGAGCAGAGGGCTGTCTCATCACAGTTAAGAGGCCCCTGTCTTCCCTCCTGACCCAGGAGGAATACCGTCCCACCCTGGAGCACCTGTGGGCTCTTACAGGTCTCCTCCCAGTCTGAAGCCAGGGCCCCTCTGTCCACAAGGAATATTCTCTGACCCCTCGGTAGCACACTGGGTGGGGGGTGGGGGTGGTTTCTGTTATGTAGATTCCCTTATCTATTTCAGTTCAGTTCAGTTCAGTTGCTCAGTCGTTTCCGACTCTTTGCAACCCCATGAACCGCAGCATGCCCGGTCTCCCTGTCCATCACCAACTCCCTGAGTTTACCCAAATGTCCATTGAGTTGGTGATGCTATCCAGTCATTTCATCCTCTGTTGTGCCCTTCTCCTCCTGCCCTCAATCTTTCCCAGCATTAGGGTCTTTTCAAATGAGTCAGCTCTTTGCATCAGGTGGCCAAAGTACTGGAGTTTCAGGTTCAACATCAGTCCTTCCAATGAACACCCAGGACTGATGTCCTTTAGGATGGACTGGTTGGATCTCCTTGCAGTCCAAGGCACTCTCAAGAGTCTTCTCCAGCACCACCGTTCAAAAGCATCAGTTCTTCTGTGCTCAGCTTTCTTCACAGTCCAACTCTCACATCCATACATGACTACTGGAAAAACCATAGCCTTGACTAGACAGACCTTTGTTGACAAAGTAATGTCTCTGCTTTTTAACATGCTGTCTCGGTTGGTCATAACTTTCCTTCCAATTGGGTGTCTCTTAATTTCATGGCTGCAATCACCATCTGCAGTGATTTTGGAGCCCCCCAAAATAAAGAGTATTTATTGAGCATGTGTGACCTGTCAGGCCTGGGTTGTGTCCTGGTCTCCAGAGAATAGGATAGACTTGGACTCCGGGCTCACACACCTGACCTTGTGACAGGGAGACAGACACTCAGAGAAAATCCTGGAAATAAGGAGCTAATTATGATGGAGGGATGAACTGAAAGGGAAGCCTCTGGGGCATCCGGAGTCTGTCACAGAATCTCAGCTGGACTGGGTGTCATGGAAGGCACCCCTGAGAAAGTGATCTTTTGACTCAAATGTGAAGGGTGAGCAGACCCTCAGCAGAGAGGGACAGGGGGCTCAGAGGGCAGAGCTACCTGAGGGGAGTCTGGCCTTCAGGTGGGCCTGGCTGGGAGGAGCGGCTGACAGAGTCCAGTGTGGGGAACTGGGAGAGTGGGGAGGACCGTGGACGGAGTCGGTTGGTGAGGGTCAGAGGCTGCTGGGCGGTGGGACCTGCTAAGTGGGAAGGAGGTGGGCAGCCCTGTGGAGGCTTCAGACTGTGGAGGAGCTCTGCCGCCCTCTGGTGGCCATGGAGGGGAGTGACGAAGGAAAAGTATCTCAAGGAGGTTTTCTCCTAAGACAACTCAAGCATATGTCAAGAGTTTACATATCATTTTAGGAATCCCAGGGACAGAGGATGCTGGCAGGCTACAGACATGAGGTCGCGAAGGATCGTATACGACCTAGCGACTCACCCTTTCCACACTGCATATCATTAATGCTGAATCGTGTCCCACTCTGAATTTCCAATGCCTCTCATCCAAGATCTTCTCTTATATACCCTGCTCCAAGATTTCATCCGTTTGAGATCTGTGTTGATACCAAGCCTGTTTCTCTCTGTAGAAGAAGATGCAGATGCAACATTCTCAGTCCTTGGGCAGGACTGGAGCATCTGTGAGTAGGAGGAGGGTGAGGAACGTCCGTGTGTCCTGCCTGTGCCGGAGGGTCCATGCTGACATGAAAAGGCTGCATTTCCCTCCCCCGTGCCCCCTCAGTGTCTGCATGGGGCAGGGCCAGGTGGAATCGGAAGACCAGGGTGGTGCAGTGATTCTGAACCTCGTCTTCACACCTTCTCTGTCTCTGCCTTCATCAGGGGACTTGGTCTTCTTGATGGGAAGGAAGGTGGGGCGGTTCCATAGGCCCCTGATCAGAGATTCTTTCAGCAAAAGTGACACAGGGGTCAAGCCCGCTAGCTCTGCACTCAGTGTCCCTGATGCCCTGTGACTGTAGGAACTGAATTATTAGGGTCTAATGGCCTCTTTTGTATTCTGATTTATTAGATTGCTTTTACTTCTTTTTATCTTTTGATATTTGAAGTTTCAAAGGTGAATCTCCATCTACCTTAAGCATGAGGAGGGTTGGTGCCAGGGCGGTTCAGTTGTCTTTAAGGTTATTTTTTATAGTAGCTTCAGTTTCACAGCAAAGTGAGGGAAGATATGGAGTTTTCCTAGATACCTGCCATCCACAAGTGTAGGGCCTCCTTAATACTCAACATTCCACCCCCGAGGTGTGCATTTTATCAGCTGATGAACCCACGTGAATGCATGAACACTACCCAGCTTCCACAGCTTCCATTGGTGCTCACACTTGGTACCGTAACTTGTGAGGTTTCAGCAAGTGATCTTCAGCAGCTTGGGCTTCCCCGGTGGCACCGTGGTAAAGAATCCTCCTGCCAGTTCAGGAGACCCAGGTTTGATTTCTGGCTCAGGAAGATCTCCTGGAGAAGAAATGGCAACCCACCCCATTGTTCTTTCCTGGGAAATCCCATGGATAGAGGAGCCTGGCGGGCTCCAGTCCATGGGGTCACAAAAATGTTTCACATGACTTAGCAACTAGAACAACCACAATGTCAGGAACATTCCTGCTGTGCAAGTCACACCAGCAGGGCTAGTGAGCTCAGAGCAGGTGGTTGTGTGTCTGTAAATAGAAAAAGGATGACATACATCACTTTTTTAATTTCAGTTCAGTTCAGTTCAGTTGCTCAGTGGTGTCCGACTCTTTGTGACCCCATGAATCGCAGCACGCCAGGCCTCCCTGTCCATCACCAATTCCTGGAGTTCACTCAGACTCTCGTCCATCGAGTCCGTGATGCCATCCAGTCGTCTGATCCTCTGTCGTCCCCTTCTCCTCCTGCCCCCAATCCCTTCCAGCATCAGAGTCTTTTCCAGTGAGTCAACTCTTCGCATGAGGTGGCCAAAGTACTGGAGTTTCAGCTTCAGCATCATTCCTTCCAAAGAAATCCCAGGGCTGATCTCCTTCAGAATGGGCTGGTTGGATCTCCTTGCAGTCCGTGGCACTCTCAAGAGTTTTCTCCAACACCGCAGTTCAAAAGCATCAATTCTTCGGTGCTCAGCCTTCTCAAAGTCCAACTCTCACATCCGTACATGACCACAGGAAACACCATAGCCTTGACTAGATGGACCTTAGTCAGCAAAGTAACGTCTCTCCTTTTGAATATACTATCTAGGTTGGTCATAACTTTTCTTCCAAGGATTAAGCGTCTTTCAATTTCATGGCTGCAACCATCTGCAGTGATTTTGGAGCCCAAAATTTACCCATGCTCAAATATGGAAACCTCGTGTGTGCGGTGGCCGTGATGAACCAGTGTCTACCTTCAAGTTAAGCAATGTTTAAAGGACTTTTCCCATGGCTCAGTGGACAGGAATCTGCCTGTCAAAGCCCAGGACATGGATTTGATCCCTTACGCTCACTTTTGCTGTGAAACTGAAGCTACTATAAAAAATAACCTTTAAGACAACTGAACTGCCCTGGCACCAACCATGCTTATGCTCAAGGAAGATGGAAATTCACCTTTGAAACTTCAAATATCAAAAGGTAAAAAGAAGTAAAAGCAATCTAATAAATCAGAATACAAAAGAGGCCATTAGACCCTAATAATTCAGTTCCTACAGTCACACAGGGTGTCAGGGACACTGAGTGCAGAGCTAGCGGGCTTGACCCCAGTGTCCCTTTTGCTGAAAGAATCTCTGATCAGGGGCCTATGGAGCTGCCCCACCTTCCTTCCCTCCATGAAGATCAGGTCCCCTGATGGGGGCAGAGACAGAGAAGGAGGGAAGACAAGGTTCAGAATCACTGCACCACCCTGGTCTTCCGATTCCACCTGGCCCTGCCCCATGCGGAAGACACTGAGGGGGCACGGGGGAAAATGAAATGCAGCCTTTTCACGTCCACATGGACCCTCCAGCACAGGCAGGACACACGGACGTTCCTCACCCTCCTCCTACTCACAGATGCTCCAGTCCTGCCCAAGGACTGAGAATGTTGCATCTGGATCCTCTTCGACAGAAAGAAATTGGCCTGGCATCAACACAAATCTCAACTGGATGAAATCTTGGAGTGGGGTGTATAAGAGAAGATCTTGGATGAGAGGCATTGGAAATTCAGAGTGGGACACGATTCAGCATTAATGATATGCAGTGTGGAAAGGGTGAGTCATAGGTCATATACAATCCTTTGCGACCTCATGTCTGTAGCCTGCCAGCATCCTCTGTCCCTGGGATTCCTAAAATGATATGTAAACTCTTGACATATGCTTGAGTTGCCTTAGGAGAAAACCTCCTTGAGGACTTTCCCTTCGACACTCCCCTCCATGGCCACCAGAGGGCGGCAGAGCTCCTCCACAGTCCGGAGCCTCCACAGGGCTGCCCACCTCCTTCCCACTTAGCAGGTCCCACCGCCCAGCAGCCTCTGACCCTCACCAACCGACTCCGTCCACGGTCCTCCCCACTCTCCCAGTTCCCCACACTGGACTCTGTCAGCCGCTCCTCCCAGCCAGGCCCACCTGAAGGCCAGACGCCCCTCAGGTAGCTCTGCCCTCTGATTCCCCTGTCTTTCTCTGCTGAGGGTCTGCTCACCCTTCACGTCTCAGTCAAAAGATCACTTTCTCAGGGGTGCCTTCCATGACACCCAGTCCAGCTGAGATTCCGTGACACACTCCGGATGCACCAGACCCTTCCCTTTCAGGCCATCCCTCCATCATAATTAGCTCCTTATTTCCAGGATTTTCTCTGAGTGTCTGTCTCCCCGTCACAAGGTCAGGTGTGTGAGCCCAGAGTCCAAGTCTATCCTATTCTCTGGAGACCAGGACACAACCCAGGGCTGACAGGTCACACATGCTCAATAAATACTCTTTACTTTGCCGACTAAGGTCCCTCTAGTCAAGGCTATGGTTTTTCCTGTGGTCATGTATGGATGTGAGAGTTGGGCTGTGAAGAAGGCTGAGCACCGAAGAATTGATGCTTTTGAACTGTGGTGTTGGAGAAAACTCTTGAGAGTCCCTGGGACTGCAAGGAGATCCAACCAGTCCATTCTGAAGGAGATCAGCTCTGGGATTTCTTTTGAAGGAATGATGCTAAAGCTGAAACTCCAGTACTTTGGCCACCTCATGAGAAGAGTTGACTCATTGGAAAAGACTCTGATGCTGGAAGGGATTGGGGGCAGGAGGAGAAGGGGACGACAGAGGATGAGATGGCTGGATGGTATCACTGACTCGATGGACGTGAGTCTGAGTGAACTCTGGGAGATGGTGATGGACAGGGAGGCCTGGCGTGCTGCGATTCATGGGGTCGCAAAGAGTCGGACACGACTGAGCAACTGAACTGAACTGAACTGAAATAGATAAGGGAATCTACATTACAGAAGCCAGAACTCACACGCCCCACCCAGTGTGACACCGAGGGGTCAGAGAATATTCCTTGTGGACACAGGGGCCCTGGCTTCAAACTGGGAGGAGACTTGCAAGAGCCCAAGCTGCTCCAGGGCGGGACTTTATTCCTCATGGAGTCAGGTGTGAGGACAGGGGCCTCTGTGTCAGGTCAGACCTCTGCTCATTCCCAGATAATCACACCCCCTCCCGTCTCCACTCAGGAGAATCTTCTAGTCTCCCTGGAGGGCCTGGGCTGGCAGCTTGAGTCCTTCCCCTGCTCTCAGAGACATGACCTGGCTCAGACTCCCGATCCTCCATCCCAAGGGAGTCGCCACAGAGGAGGGGGAGCCCTAGCTGAACTCACAGGAATTGGGGAGCAGCTCCTCATCCCAAGGCCCCTCATCTGTGGGGACACCTGGGTCTGGTCCCTGGAGACATCTCAGCACCTCCCCCTAAGGCTTCCTGGGAAAGGAGGGGAACTTCCGGAACAGAGGAACCAGCTTCTGCAGCTGCTCCATTTCAGGGGGACTGGGGTCCCATGGGGGTCTCCCCTCCCCTGACAGAGTCTCCAGGTGGAGCTGCCCCAGGTCCTGGCACTGTGGGGAGGCTGAGAGCAGACCACTGATGGGGACACAGAGAACTAGGGTGCAGGCCCAGTGCCGTGAGGTGGAGAAGGACAGGGCCTTCTGGGGTCCAGCCCACAGGCCGCCACCCTCTCCCCAAAGCCCCAGAGACCCCCTGGCGGCCCTTCCTTTGGAGCCTCAGGGACTGAGAGCTCCTCCTGAGCACACGTCCACCTGGATGGATGGTTCTCCTGCCACTGAACAATGCCCATCGTCTCCCTGGGCTCACCCTGCACTGGGATGAGGACCGAAAGCCTGGGGACCCACAGTGGCCTGAACTCCGGCTGATAGCCTCTAGTCTGGAGGTCAGCGCCCACCTCTGCCCAGGGCGCACAGCCAGCTCACACCCTTTGATGTTGGCATCCCTGTGCAGCCCCTTACATTGTCCCCAGGTCTGCTCATGACCTCCAGGGGAAAATATTAGGCCAAACAGAAAATTAACAGGAAATTAACAGGTGAACTTTGCCTAAGGAAGTGGAAAAGGAGCCTGATTTCCATCCCCCCTTCTAAACAGCGGTCTCCAACCTTAAGGGCACCAGGGACCGGCTTCATGGAAGACAACTGCGGAGTGGTGGAGATGATTTTGGGATAATTCAAGTGCATTACAATTACTGTGCACTTATACCTGTTATTATTACATCAGCTTCACTTCGGGTCATTAGGTGTTAGACCCCAGGGGACCTCTCCTCTAACAGACCCTAGAGCCCCTCCTGGGTGCCCACACTACCCTGCCCAACCTTCTAGGGGCCTATGGGCACCCATGCCAGCTCCCATCCCTGCCTGCAACCACCCATGGGAAAGATCACAGTGACCACAGAAAGATAAGCCAGGCTGACAGAGGAGGCCCTGGAATGGCAAGGAAGACCTGGACAGTTTCTGAACCAAGGCTCAGGCAACAGACACAAAGAGGGAGAGTCTCCCAGAACTTGCCCCGAGGACCAGGGAGCTCAGAGTCAGCCCGCCCTCAGCACCAGGTTCCTCTCTTCCCAGGAAACACAGAAACCTTTCCCTTCTCACCTGCCAACTGAGCTCCTCCTGACACCCGGTTCTGGGTCTCTGTTCCTGGAGAAGGCAATGGCAACCCACTCCAGTACTCTTGCCTGGAGAGTCCCAGGGAGGGAGGATCCTGCTGGCCTGCTGTCTATGGGGTCGCACAGAGTCACACATGAGTGAAGTGTCTTAGCAGCAGCAACAGCAGCAGTCCCTGAAAACAGACGCCAGGCTGGTGACAAGCTAAGGGAGAGGTCAGGTCCCCTCTCCAGTCATCACTCATGTGACCCCTTTCTCTCTTCCAGAGTCAGTGACCTTCAGGCGGGTCAAATATCTGCAATCTTCTCAGATATTTGAGAACAACAGGAAGACCCTGGGCATCCAGCTGGGTTTCTGTGTCACAGGAACAATTACCACCAAAATTTGGAAACCCTGGATCTGTGATTGTGCTGAGAGATCCCAGACCAAAACACAGCAGAGGCCAACACTGGGGTCGGGGGGGGCCAGCCTAACCAGACTTCTGGGTTCTCAGCCAGGATGGGCAAGCGTGTGACCTGGCAGCTGCTGAAACAGCATTTCTACGGTGTCACCTGGGGATTCGCAGTCTTCATGAAGCTCCACAGGTGATTCCCACGCACCGTGGGGAGGACGTCCCTGTGACAAGCGTTCCTGATGCACCCCCACCCCCACCCCCAGGCTCCTCCTCTGAAGGGAAAAGCCAGAGGGGATGAGGGAGGGCTGTCGGGGAGGCTGAGTGTGCATCTGATCCAGAGCAGTGGGGACCCCGACCCGGACACCCCAAGGTTGTGCTTTTCCAGACAAGGGTGTGTGTGTGCGTGTGTGTGTGTATAGATGTGTGTGTATCTAGGTGTCTGTGTGTAGCTGAGATGTAGGTATGTGTTAGTAGGGGTGTGTGTGGGGGGTGTTGTGTGTAGGTGTGTGTAGGTGGAGAATCCCTGCTCTAGAAGGCAGAGGACTCAGCAGAGTTCAGGGAATAGAAATACAGACAGAGGGGGACGGGGGAGGGGGCCACGAGGGAGGGATGAGGAGAGGAGGGGGAGGGGCCTGGACAGAGACTCCGCCCCATGGGGCTGGGCCACCTGACCCAGCCAAGTGCTCCTGCCCAGGGGCAGGCCCAGCACACAGGGGGAAGGACAGCAGAGCTCACACAAGGACGCAGGGCTTGTGAGCGTTTCTGGAGAGGAAGTTCTCCTCACAGAGAGAGGGAAACAGCAGATGGCAGGCACCATGGAGCCCCCTTCAGGCCCTGCAAGCAGGAGGCATGTGCCCTGGAGCAGACTCCTGCTGGCAGGTGAGAGGGGACAGTTTTCAGGGAGGGGGCGGAGACTGGAGAACGAGAGCCTGGCTGGTCCCTGGGGGAGACGGGGCTCTGAGAGGGGACAGGGGGCTTCTGTTCAGACCTGAGGGCAGAGGGCAGGGGACTGGGGAGGGAGGGGCTCAGCCACAGGAGACTCTGCAAGAGCTAGAGCTGGTGAGGGGCGGGAGGACTCAACTGCTGTAGGTTTTATGTGTAATTCTTCACTGTTGAGTTTGCTGATAACTGAGGACAATAATAACATTTTATTGTGTCACTACAGAAAAAGACATAACCAGGACAGTAAACACTGTCCTTACCCGGCACCCTTAGAAACAGACAATTAAAACCAGGCTGTGGAATTCCTGGAAACTCTCCTTCCTTCATCCCCAGGTACTAATGTCTGGAGCCTGGTCCAGGCCCTGGATTTCAAGCAGGATCAGACAAGCCCCTGCCCTCACAGAGCTTGCGCTCTGCGGGGAGGAAGACACACAAGCAGAGAGATGGAGAGTGTGCTGGCAGGTGCCTCAGGCGTCACGCAGGAACCGGAGCGGGGAAGGGTCAGCAGTGAGCACACAGGGTCTTTACAGCAGCTGGTCGTTGTGGGGTCATCTCCCAAGAGGCCCTGAGTGTGAGCAGGCGTGTGAGGGCAGCAAGGGGGTGAGCCAGGGACAGCTGGGGAAGCAGAGGAAAAAAACGAGCCCTGAGGGGCTGAAGTGACGGGGGTCATGCTGCTGACCTTGACCACACACACACATACATGCACACACACCCACACTAAGGCTGAGGGATGAAGAGACCAGCTCAGGACCCAGGGCACCATTTTCCCATCCCCCACGCAGGTCACAATAGTAACCGATTTCTCTCTCTTCCCTCCTAGTCTCACTCTTAACTTTCTGGACCCCGCCTACCTCTGCCCAGCTCACTATTGAAACGGTGCCCCGGCTTGCTGCAGAAGGGTCGGATGTTTTTCTAGTTGCCCACAACGTGACAAAGATTCCTCTAGCCTATTCCTGGCACAGAGGAGAAAGGGTAGAAAACATCAAGCTAATTGCATCATATAGAGTAGATAATGATGCAACTGTCTATGGGCCTCTGTACAGCAAACGGGAGGCACTTTACCCCAACGGAACCCTGCTGATCCGGAACGTTGCCCAGAAAGACACAGGATCCTACACCCTGCTCGTTACAAAGAATGATTTACAGACAGAAAGACAGATTGGACACCTCCATGTATACCGTGAGTGCTTCCTCTCTGACCTCAGGGTGTTTGGCAGGCGAGGGTGGGCGTGAGGGTGGTGGTTGAATTCTGTTCACACAGGACTGACAGCCCCGGAAGTTGCCCCCATTTCTCTCTGCATTATGTCCCGTGTCGGTGTTTGAATATTCAGTGAAGGACACACGCTGTGGAGATAAACTCCAAAGGGTCAGAAATGCTTCCAGGAAGCCAGGCCCTGCAGACACTGTGCAGAGAGAAGGACGGTCTGTTGGAGGGACTCAGCAGAGGGACAGCACTCTCAGTCCAGCCCCCTGGCCCCTCCCTGTGACCAGGACCCTGAGGAAGACCCTGCAGGACTCAGGGAAGACCCTGGCCTGAGGGCCCCAGGGATCCTCACAGAGAAGCTCAGCCCCAGGAAGCCCCTCCCAGACCCTGTCCCAGGGCTCCTGCCTCCAGTGACACCGGGAAGCCTGTGACAAATCCCTAGGCTCCTAAGCTGGTCACCTGCCAGGGCTCAGCCCCGAGAGCCACATCCGCACAGGGGCACAGCCTGGTCCCACTCCTGAGACTCAGCATGGAGAGCACACAGGTATAAGGTCCCCAGGAATCAACCAAATGCCCTGGGGGACTTGGAGACGCCAGGGATATCTCAGCACCCCCAGAGAGGAACAGAGGAAGGAAAACTCTCCTGGCAGCTCCTCGACCCCAGGGTGCCGCCCAGGGAGCTCTCTCCCGAGGCTGGTTGATGAAACCAGGAGAGACGCCAGGTGGTCTCTGAGTCCCACCCAGGTCTGTCCACCACTAAACGCTGCTGCACAGTCGACCCCCGAGGAAGCCTGTGCTTGTCCCAGACATAGAGCAGGTGGCCTCACACTCTCAGCTCAGGTCCCCATGGATTCATCTTGCCATACACAAGCATGCCTTATCGTTAAAGACTCTGTCTGGCTGAGAGGCGAAGGATGCCAGTTTTGTTAAAGGTGTTTCTAGAGGAGGCTAAGGTATAAAGAAAGGGAAAGTGTTAGTCGCTCAATCACGTCCCACTCTTTGCTATAGCCCAGCAAGTTCCGCTGTCCTTGGAATTCTCCAGGCAAGAATGCTGACTGGGTAGCAATTCCCATCTCCAGGGGATCTTCCCAACCCAGGGATTGAGCCCAGGGCTCCTGCACTGGCAGGCTGATTCTTTACTGTCTGAGCCACCAGGGAGGCTCAGGGCAATGTTCTCTCTGTTATCTGCACAGCGGTGCTACCCACACCCGTCATCACCAGCAACAACTCCAACCCCAGGGAGCACGAGGACACTGTGGTGTTAACATGTGGATCTGAGACCCAGAACACCTCCTACATGTGGTGGATCAACAGTCAGAGCCTCCCCAAGAGCATGAGACTGGAACTGTCCAAGGACAAGAGGACTCTCACACTAGTCACCGTGACAAGGAATGACACAGGACCCTATGTGTGTGAAGCCCGGAACCCAGTGAGTGTCAGCCGCAGTGACCCATTCACCCTGGATGTCCTCTGTGAGTAACCTCTGTTCCTAGGTGACCTGAGCTGCCCACCCAAATGCACGTTGCCAGAGGCCAATCCACACCCATCCCTCTCAGGTCCGAGTACATGGGCCATCACCCCTGGACACCCAGACTGGCCATGACTTCCGGTCCCAGGCAAGTCCAGGCAGGTCCACCTTGAATGAAGCCAGGGAGGGGATGGGCTGCTCTGTGTTGGTGGCTGAGGATCACCAGAATATGATGGGAGAAACAAATTAACGTCAGACTCACAGTGAGTGAGCATGATGGTAATGATTGCAAATTTTTCAGACAAGTGTGTGAACAGCTCAGAAGGACCCAGGGCCCCCAGTACAGACCAGGAACTTCCCTTCCCTCTGATTGCACCACGTGTGGCTTTCTGCTCTTTGCTCCAAATGGTCCGGACACCCCACCACTTCCCCCACAGACTATGGACTCCAGTGGTGATGCTGTCCCAGACAAGAAACAGTGTCAGGACGGAGGATGCAGGGTCCCATCAGTGTAGGGTCTCCTCCCAGTCAGAGTCTGCAGATGAGACCCCACCTCCCCAGCTGAGCGCTAGAGTGACCGTCAACACCTTTACAGCTTCCCTTGTAACTTCACTGGAAGTGGGTGCGTAATGAATGCAAGTAACGAGGACGTGGGTAGTCTCCTTTCGGAGCCTGTATAACAATGCTTAATTAATTATGCAAAACTTACCTAATTTTTTCATAGTTTGGTTATTGTTTGTGAGAACTGTTTGATTGTAGGGGTAGCTAAGAGCCGACAATTGTGCTGGAAACAAAAAATCACAAGGAGGGGGCATAATGTGAGAAAAAAAGTCCTTCAGAGGAAGATGAATAGGACATGGAAATGGCTATAGTGAGAGAATGGAGAGTTAGAGCAAGTCCAGGGTTTCAAATCTGATTAAGAGGAAAATGATGCAACCACGTGTGGTGGGGGTGTCAGGAGGACACCGTGGTGACAAAGCAGACCGCCACATGGGGCTCAGAGCATTTCCTTCCTCCTGACCAGGCCCTCCCGGAAGACTCCTCTGGGTGTTCCCTCCAGGGCACTCGGACCCCATTTCCCTTCTCTCTTTCTCTTCTGCTTTCAGGGCAAGAAAACAGCCGAGCCCTCGGCGTGGGGGCCATTACTGGCATCGTGATTGCGGTCCTGCTTGTGCTGACGCCGCTGGCTGGCCTGGGGTGTTTCATTTTCCTTCACAGGTACAGCGGCATTCCCAGATGCTGCTCCTGCCCCAGGCTGACCCTAGTCCTAGAGGAAGGACACCCCATCCTCCAATTTCCGGCCTGGATCTCCAGGACCTCCCCACTTCCCCACAGATATTCTCTCTCGTCCTTCAGTTCCTGCCTCACCTGGTATTGACCTGGGGGAGATTCCTTAACACCGTCCTCATTTATTTTGTTATTTAGTCACGAAGTTGTGTCCGTCTCTTTTCCCACTCCATGGACTCCTGTGTCCATGGAATTTCCAGGCAGGAATACTGGAGTGGGTTGCCATTTCCTTCCTCAGGGATCTTCCTCACCTAGGGATCGAACCCGTGTCTCCTCCATTGGCAAGCGGATTCTTTATCTCTAAGCCACCAGGGAAGCCTTATTTATCAGTTAACAGAATTAAGACCACTCCATGTCCTAGTTCCCTATATGTAGGCTGGCAGGTAGTAAGTACTCAGAAAAAGGTATCTCTTCCTGTATATTTAAATCCAGCTACTCTATGAGGGGCCAGGGTCCGAGGGGCATCCTGACCAAGGTCACGCTTGGCCAGAGAGTGGAAATCTGGACAGGCCAGGTGGGGTCAGACACCCTCACTGGCAGATGTGTTAACAACAGCCACGGATCATGAGACAGAACATCGTGCCGGGTCAGCGGGTGGTGGGATGTCTTTATACTTCAGGTCCAGGTGATGGAGACAGAGGACAAGGCCGCTGTCACATTTCAGCAGCTCCTGGGTGAGGGCAGGGGGCCACAGCAGCGACACTGCCCTCAGTGAGACCCCAGAGTCGCTGGCTTCCCTTTCCTCCCCACGCACTGGCCCTGCTCTCCCCATAAACATGATGCGTCCACTCAGACAAAGCACTGGATGGATAAATGCCTTTCCCAGAGCCCTGGTCCCTTCGGTGGCCACTTTCTTCTGAACCCTATTAGCCTATGGTCCTGTCCCTCTCGACTCGGGGCAGATATGGCTGCTTAAGGACTTTCCTCAGCTTCCTTGCTGGGCCCTCCCCTCTAAGCAGCCTTGGTGGAGAAAGAAGGTGTCTAGCCCCTGCTTGGACATGGGGATCCTCCTGTCCCTTGTTCTGACACCAAAGCCGTGACCTCCCTCTACCCTCCTCACAAATATGCAGGTTTTTCTTCCCTAACCCCGGCTGCCTGCAAAACAGAGGGAACTGGCCCCCAGCGTCCACCTAGGTGAGTGTCTGTTCAGCCCAGCACAGCGTGGCGCCTGGGCAGGCCCTGCCCTGTCTGTTCCTGCCTGCCTCCCCCAGGGGCTTTGGACCTTTCTCTGGGGCTTCAGCACAGGGGCCCCCACTGGCTAGTCTGCTTGTCCTGTGGCTTATAATCCTGGGAGGCTCCCTCGCCCTCACTGGGGTCAGAAATTGCCAGTGTCTCTCCCTTGGTGGGGATCTTTCTCCCATGGTTCTCCAGAAGGTGAACTCTCAGCCTCTCCTGAGAGAATGGGCTAAGCTTCCTCACATGCTCGTTGCTAACTCCTGTCTCCTCCCAGGACGTGGTCCCTCCGGCAGCTCTGTCTCCCAGGTGAGTACATGCCTTCCTTGTCTCTTCTCCCCAGGGTCCCCGCTTCACAGGCTCAGGGCAGGGGGCCTGTCCAACCCTGATGCACTGTGCTGACCCCTTTCACTCGAGGGTAGTTGAAAGTCGCTCAGTCGTGTCCAGCCTTTGTGACCCCAGGGACTGTAGACCGCCGGCTCCTCTGTCCATGGATCTCTCCGGGCAAGAATTCTGGAATGGGTCACCATTGCCTTCTCCAGGGGATCTCCCTGACCCAGGGATTGAGCCTGGGTCTCCTGCATTGCAGGCAGATTCTTTGCCTTCTGAGCCACCAGGGAAGCTCGTAAGAGTAGTTAGGACATGGCTAGTCCCACCAAGCTGGGAGCTGGATCCACTTCAGGGATGTGACCACCCACCACCTTATCCTGGGGCTGCCCTGGTCCCCTGACTTGACTTCAGGAGAACCTTGGAGTTGAGCCAGGAGGAGAGTGGGCACTGGATCATCAGTCAGGGGAGCCAGGCTAACCAGGGTGGGAAACAGAGCCAGACAGGATTTGGGATGGGGGCTGCAGGCTTGGAGATGGCTGCTCGGGAGAAATGACTCTCCTTCCCGCTCTTCTGATGCCTGCCTCCTCCATGCCCAGGCCTCCCGACCTGATGCCAGGCCAACAGTTCCCATCTACCAGGTGAGTGTGGGGATCTAGGTTCTGGTCCCATAAGCCCAAGGGGCAGAGGAAATGCCCCCTGCACAGCTGGCTGTGTTTGAAGGTCCAAGAAATAGCAGGAAAGATGGAAAGGGGATGAAGGGGAGGTGGGTCTGGACCAAAAGCCTCTGACACAAACAGACCCTGGGTGACCCGGGGCTGGGAAGTCCCTGGGAAGCCATCTGAGAAGGTTACATGAGCTTGGCGGCGTCGGTTTTCTTTTGCAGGAATTACTACACCCGAACACAGATGTTTATTGTCATATCAGCCACAAAGCAGATGTGGGTCCTTAGTTCCTCCAGACTCGTCTCCTTAACAAACTGTGGGAAAGAGCTTACCTGAGACCCAAATCCTGAGTGAGGTCAAGAGGAAGAGCCTGAGGCAGAGAACCAGCTCTGAGACCTGAGGCTATTCAGGAGCCTGGGCCCAGGCTCAGGGTCCTCCTGGATTCCTGGAGACCCTGACAGGCTGCCCTGAACCCTAGATGGACCAGAACTCAGGCTGTGATTCCCACAGTGGGGAGAGGTTTCAACAGGGCAAGTGACTGGGACCGTGACCCACTGCGGACCACCAGAGAGATCTGAATAAAGAGCACTTTCCTTTTGGCTGCAAAATATAGTGACCTTGGGTCCAGTCCAGCAAGAAATTCACATGAATCTCTGCTCTGGTCTCTCCATGGTTCCTCAGGGAAAGTATCAGCTCTAGTTACCTAACCTCTGCATCTATTTCCTGGAGGAAACGAAGGGGAAGAATGTGAGAATGGAGGGAGGGGGCATGCTAACAGGAAAGGAGGGTCACCAGACCCTTCGCAGGCACGTGGGCATCGGCAGTCCTCACACTGCCCTGGGGTCCCAGCACCTCCCAGTGCCTGCTCACCTGGCATGGGGTCTCTGGAGAATAGAATATGGGTCCATCTGAGACCCAGTAGAACCCGAGTCAGGAAGGACTAGGCGTGGGTGAGACCATATTATGGGTGAGGCCCCTTTGCAGCCTCTTGGTGTCCTGAGCCCTCTAGCCCTCCTCTCCAGGCCCTGCTGGCCCCAGTGGTGCTGCCTCCAATGAATTTTTGTTGTTCAGTTGCTAAGTTGTGTCTGAGTCTTTGGGACCACATGGACTTCAGCACGCCAGGCTTCCCTGTCCTTCACTATCCCTGGGAGTTTGCTTCAACTAATGTCCACTGAATCAGCAATGGCACAGGAAATTTTGTCTGTCCCCAGATCTAGGATCCAGAATGCCTTCTTTCTCCATGGGTTTCCATTGTTTCCCTACGGGCCTAAGCCCTGAGGACATCATTCCCTTGGGGGACAGAGGAGCAATCAGAGTCAGCAAAGTAAGAGGGACTCAGAAGCCATGCTCTGAGCAAGGTCCTCCCTGGAACTCCCCATGACCTCTACCCAGTTCCTGCTGGCTCCCACTTTGTTTTTTGATGCGGATCGTGAGCCTGCTCCAAACACACACACACACGTGAGCCTCAGGGCGGAGTTGCAGGCTACACCTAAAACTCAACCTGGCTACCACGGCAAAGGGCTCACCTGTCCGCTCCTCAAAGCGTCCTGAGGGCCTCACCACCCAGATCTCACCTGCAGCCCCCACCTCACACCTGGGCTAGCGGTTCTCCGTCTCTCCCTGAGGCCCCTGTGGTAGGTGCTGTTCTCACATAGGGCCCTGGGGTAGGCGCCACACTCACACACATGCAGCAGGCGTGTGCACAGGGCGCAGAGCCCACGGAAGACAGGCGAGCTCTGCCAGTGCCGTGTGTGCTGAGATGAGACGGCAGGCAGGAGAGACCGCCTGCAAAGCTTCCGGTCATGACTGAGGTCTACATGACTCCTCACCCCCCTGCACACAGTCTTGGATGAGACAAGGTGACACCTCTTGGTGTTCCTTATTGTTCTGTAACAAGTGACCACAATGTTAGTGGCACAAATCAAGGTGTCAGTATGACCCTGTTCTTTCTGGATTCTACAGACAGTTCATTTCTTTGCCTTTCCAAGCTATGAGAGGCTGCCTGCTTTCCTGGGTTCATGGCCCCTTCCTCCATCTTCAAAGCCAGCAGTGGAGCATCTTGAAGCTCCCCAAGCTCTCCTTCCATCACCCCATCTCCTCTGGCTCTGCCTCTCCTGCCTTGGAACATTATGAATGTATTGAACTCAGCCCAATACATTTCCCACCATAATCTCCAACTCACCCACCATATCTCTCATTACCCCACCATAATCTCCCAGTCACGTGATCTGATTTTCGTCTGTAGGTTTCCTTCATAATGGGGCACATTTCTCGGATTGTGGGCTTGAAGTTCGGACATGTCTTAGGGTTCTGTGCTCTGCCCACCACTCCTCTCAAGGCCGAGATCGTCATCTTCCCTCACTGCCTTCTGCTCTGGGCGGCGTGGACTGTGTCTTGCTGATGTGGGGTCAAGTCCTGCCATGACGTCCACAGCAATCTCACTGGCCCTGAGCCCTGGAGATCGAGGCCAGTCCACACTCCCTGCGGCTCTCCCCACCTCTCCTTTCCTGTGAAGTGAACGTTGCTCAGTCTGTCCAACTCTTTGCAACCCCATGGACTGTAACCCTCCAGGCACATCTGCCATGGGATTCTCCAGGCAAGAATACTGGAGTGGGTAGCCATTGCCATCTCTGTAGGCTCATCAAACCCAGGTCTCCCGGATTGCAGAAAGGTTCTTTACTGTCTGAGCCACCACGGAAGCCTCTTCTTTTCTAGCAATGCCCAATTTTTCAGAATGAAAAGAAAGCAGATGTGACTCAAAAACCACAACTCCCACGTCTCCAGGTGGCCTGTGTTCATCAGCACCATGGACAGTGTCTCTGCTGTGCTCAGCCCCTGGGCTGCAGCAAGAAGGGCTCAATGGGAAGGGACGGCTGGATATCCTGCCCATTTCTATTCTATGACAGGGATGAACATGGTAGAATGTGTCCAGGGATAACCCACTTGCTCTAGTTTATGAATCGGGAGCACTTTTCTCCTGTCTGTATTAGTTGTAGCTACACCCATGATAACTCCCGGGTGAATGATCCTGCACCCGGAGGGGGTCCTCAAGGACGCTGGGAACTAACTTAGTCCTCTCAGAGTATCTCCCCACCGCTGAGTGTCAGGCAACTGGCTTGTCTACAACTTGGAGGGAACGTTTCATGATTAAGTCCTGACCCTCGGTACCTGACCTTGGCGACAGCCATCACCTAGCCTGGAGGCCCCCTGAGCACAGCCTCCTGTTCCCTCATTCTCCAAGTGATCCCCCCTACCCCACGGGGCAAGACTGAGCAGAATGCCTGGGCTACCCTCCCAGCTCCTCCTGTATGAGCCTCAAGCCTGGTGGGAGAGTTTTGCCATCTCTCCATGCTTCCAACAGAGCAAGGGTCCTGCTGAAGGACAAGTGGGGCCTGAAGACCAGTCTCCAGGGTACAATCTGTCCCCTGAGGACTCATCTGTCTGCCTGTGAACCCCAGGGAAGAGAAGGAACTAGGGCTCCACAGTCACACCAAACTTTCTGTTCTCCATAAATATACCATTGACAGGGGTAACTCTAACACCCAAAGCCAGCACTATACTTCCCAAGGGCTCAGGTCTAACCCATCCAGCATCCCTAACAGTCATGCAAAATGCTCGAGATACCCAGTATAATAATCACCTGGGTCCCAGACGCCTCCCTGATCTTCCATGGGGACAGACTCTGCAGGAATCACCCGGGCTCAGGTGCACCACCTGTGGAACCACGGTGTCTAAATGGAGCCACAGAGGGAGCTACTGAGGGTATCTCAGGGGTCCTGGCATCTTGCCAACCACAGAGGCACAGCCACAGGACTTCGTGAAATGATGAATAAAAGGGTATGGGATAAAGGAGGGATGGGTTGTGGGCAGAGAGATGACGTATGGACACAGGTGCTGTCTCCTCACAGGATTTTTCCGGAAAGGGTGAGGATGTTGGAAATGAACATTTTCCTATACTCCCCAGGCAAACGCAGCTTAGTGGATACAGTGGCATTCAGTGTGCACATAAGTTGACCAGGACTCCAGTTCTAAGAGGATCCCTGGCCTGGGAGCTCGGACATGCAAGGATTCACCTGTCCTGCTGAGTCCACTGGCCAGCTCCAGGCCTGGTGCAGGGAGCTGCATACCTATGTGTCGAATGAATGGGCCCCTGGATCATACTCCACGGGGCCCGAGATTTGTGGTGAGGATGTTCACTGCAGAGCAGATGGCCAGTGTGAAAGGCGGGATGCTCGCTAGCGGCTGTTCCAGACTGAAAACAAATTTGCAGTGAAGTCACCCCAATGGCAGAGCAGGTCCTCAGCCTGTGGAAAATCAGTGTTTCAATGGTGCTCTGGATGCTTGAGAAAGAGGGACATGAAAAGAAGACCTGACAACTTCGGGAAGGACATGTAATTCTGAACTACTCTTAGGAAACATTTTTATTTCTTTTTTATTTCTGGCTGCACTGGGTCTTCATAGTTTTCCACCAGTTTCCTCTAGTGCGGTGAGCAGGGGCTACTCTCGCTGCGATACGCCAGCTGCTCATCATGGGGGCTTCTCTCTTCCCAATCATGGGCGCTTGGCAAGCACACTTCAGTCGTTGCCGCTCATGGGCTCTAGAGCACAGACTCAGCAGTTCTGACGCATGGCCTTAGTTGCTCAGAAGCATGTGAAATCCTCCTGACCAGGGATCAAACCCGTGTCCCACGCTTTTTCAGGCAGATTTCTATCCACTGAGCCACCGGGAAAATCCTGTAAACCATGCTTAACTTGTAGGTAGACACTGGTTCATCATGGCCGCCTCACACATGAGGTTTTCCTAGATACGTGCCGCCCACAAGTGTAGGGCCTCCTCAATATTCAACATTCTCCACCCGACGTGTACATTTTATCAACTGATGAACCCACGTGAATACATGAACTTGACCCAGCTTCCATAGCTTCCATTAGGCTCACACTTGGCACCGTAACTTGCGTGGGTTTGAGCAAGTGATCAGCTGCAGCTTGGGCTTCCCAGTGGCGCCGTGGTAAAGATCCTCCTGCCGGTTCAGGAGACCCAGGTGTGATTTCTGGCTCTGGAAGATCTCCTGGAGAACCAATGGCAACCCACTCCAGTGTTCTTGCCTGGGAATCCCATGGATAGAGGAGCCTGGCGGGCTCCAGTCCATGGGGTCACGGGAGAGTTGCACCTGACTTAGCAACTAGAACAACGCCAAGGTCAGGAAGACTCCTGCTGCCAAAGTCACACCAGCAAGGCTAGTGAGCGCAGAGCAGGTGGTTGTGAGTCTGCAGGTCTAGTGAGCACAGAGCAGGTGGTGTGAGTCTGCAGGGCTGGTGAGCGCAGAGCAGGTGGTTGTGAGTCTGCAGGGCTGGTGAGCACAGAGCAGGTGGTTGTGAGTCTGCAGGGCTGGTGAGCGCAGAGCAGGTGGTTGTGAGTCTGCAGGGCTGGTGAGCACAGAGCAGGTGGTTGTGAGTCTGCAGGGCTGGTGAGCGCAGAGCAGGTGTTGTGAGTCTGCAGGGCTAGTGAGCACAGAGCGGGTGGTTGTGAGTCTGTAGGGCTGGTGAGCACAGAGCAGGTGGTTGTGAGTCTGCAGGGCTGGTGAGCGCAGAGCAGGTGGTTGTGAGTCTGCAGGGCTGGTGAGCACAGAGCAGGTGGTTGTGAGTCTGCAGGGCTGGTGAGCACAGAGCAGGTGGTTGTGAGTCTGCAGGGCTGGTGAGCACAGAGCAGGTGGTTGTGAGTCTGCAGGGCTGGTGAGCACAGAGCAGGTGGTTGTGAGTCTGCAGGGCTAGTGAGCACAGAGCTGATGGTTCTGTGCCTGTAAATTCAAGAAGGATGACATACATTGCTTGTTTATTTACCCATGCTCAAATACAGAAACCCCGTGTGTGTGGTGACCTGATGAACCAGTGTCTCCTACAAGTTCAGCATTGTTTAGAGGACTTTTCCGATGGCTCAGTGGATAGGAATCTGCCTGCCAAAGCACGGAACATAGGTTTCATCCCTTATCCTCACTTGTACTGTGAAACTGAAGCTACAATAAAAAATAACCTTTAAGACAACTGAACTACCCTGGCACCAACCCTGCTCATGTTCAAGGAAGATGGAAATTCACCATTGAAACTTCAAATATCAAAAGGTAAAAAGAAGTAAAAGCAGTCTAATAAATCAGAATACAAAAGAGGCCATTAGACCCTAATAATTCAGTTCCTACAATCACACAGGGTGAGGGGACACTGAGGACAGAGCTAGCGGGTATGACCCCTGTGTCCCTTTTGCTGAAAGAATCTCTGATCAGGGGCCTATGGAGCCGCCCCACCTTCCTTCCCACCAAGAAGACCAGGTCCCCTGATGGGGGCAGAGACAGAGAAGGCAGGAGGACGAGGTTCAGAATCACTGCACCACCCTGGTCTTCCGATTCCACCTGGCTCTGCCCCATGCAGACACTGAGGGGGCACGGGGGAGGGAAATGCAGCCTTTTCACGTCGGCATGGACCCTCCAGCACAGGCAGGACACACGGACGTTCCTCACCCTCCTCCTACTCACAGATGCTCCAGTCCTGCCCAAGGACTGAGAATGTTGCGTCTGCATCTTCTTCCACAGAGAGAAACAGGCCTGGTGTCAACACACATCTCAACCGTATGAAATCTTGGAGTGGGGTATATAAGAGGAGATCTTGGATGAGAGGCATTGGAAATTCAGAGTGGGACATGATTCAGCATAAATGTTATGCAGTGTTGAAAGGGTTAGTCGCTAGGTCGTATAGGATCCTTTGCGACCTCACGTCTGTAGCCTGCCAGCATCCTCTGTCACTGGGATTCCTAAAATGATATGTAAACTCTTGACATATGCTTGAGTTGTCAGGAGAAAACCTCCTTGAGGTACTTTTCCTTCGTCACTCCCCTTCATGGCCACCAGAGGGCGGCAGAGCTCCTCCACAGTCACGAGCCTCCACAGGGCTGCCCACCTCCGTCCCACTTAGCAGCTCCCACCGCCCAGCAGCCTCTGACCCTCACCAACCGACTCCGTCCACGGTCCTCCCCACTCTCCCAGTTCCCCACACTGGACTCCGTCAGCCCCTCCTCCCAGCCAGGCCCACCTGAAGGCCAGAATCCCCTCAGGTAGCTCTGCCCTCTGAGCCCCCTTCCCTCTGGGCTGAGGGTCTGCTGACCCTTCACATCTCAATCAAAAGATCACTTTCTCAGGGGTGCCTTCCATGACACCCAGTCCAGCTGAGATTCCTTGACAGACTCCGGATGCACCAGACGCTGCCCCTTCAGTCCATCCCTCCATCATAATTAGCTCCTTATTTCCAGGATTTTCTCTGAGTGTCTGTCTCCCTGTCACAAGGCCAGGTGTGTGAGCCCGGAGTCCAAGTCTACCCTATTCTCTGGAGAACAGGACACAACCCAGGTCGGACAGGTCACACATGCTCAATAAATACTCTTTATTTTGGGGGCTCCAAAATCACTGCAGATGGTGATTGCAGCCATCTAATTAAAAGACACTTATCCTTGGAGGAAAGTTATGACCAACCGAGACATCATGTTAAACAATAGAGACATTACTTTGTCAACAAAGGTCCGTCTAGTCAAGGCTATGGTTTTTCCAGTATCATGTATGGATGTGAGAGTTGGACTGTGAAGAAAGCTGAGCACAGAAGAACTGATGCTTTTGAACTGTGGTGCTGGAGAAGACTCTTGAGAGTCCCTTGGACTGCAAGGAGATCCAACCAGTCCATCCTAAAGAACATCAGTCCTGGGTGTTCATTGGAAGGACTGATGTTGAAGCTGAAACTCCAGTTTTTGGCCATCTGATGCAAAGAGCTGACTCATTTGAAAAGACCCTAATACTGAGAAAAATTGAGGGCAGGAGGAGAAGGGGACAACAGAGGATGAAATGATTGGATAGCATCACCAACTCAACGGACATTTGGGTTAACTCAGGGAGTTGGTGATGGACAGGGAGACCTGGTGTGCTGCGGTTCATGGGGTTGCAAAGAGTCGGACACGACTGAGCAACTGAACTGAACTGAAATAGATAAGGGAATCTACATAACAGAAACCACCCCACCACCCACCCTGTGTGCCACCGAGGGGTCAGAGAATATTCCTTGTGGACACAGGGGCCCTGGCTTCAGACTGGGGGGAGACCTGCAAGAGCCCACAGCTGCTCCAGGGCGGGACTTTATTCCTCCTGGAGTCAGGAGTGAGGAGAGGGGCCTCTTAACTGTGACGGGTCAGACCTCTGGCTCATTCCCAGATAATCACACCCCCTCCCGTCTCCACTCAGGAGAATCTTCTAGTCTCCCTGGAGGGCCTGGGCTGGCAGCTTGAGTCCTTCCCCTGCTCTCAGAGACATGACCTGGCTCAGACTCCCGATCCTCCATCCCAAGGGAGTCGCCACAGGGGAGGCGGGAGCCCCAGCTGAACTCAGGAATTGGGGAGCAGCTCCTCATCCCAAGGTCCCTGATCTGTGGGGACACCTGGGTCTGGTCCCTGGAGACATCTCAGCCCCTCCCCCTAAGGCTTCCTGGGAAACGAGGGGAACTTCCAGAACAGAGGAACCCAGCTTCTGCAGTTGCTCCATCTCAGGGGGACTGGGGTCCCATGGGGGTCTCCCCTCCCCTGACAGAGTCTCCAGGTGGAGCTGCCCCAGGTCCTGGCACTGTGGGGAGGCTGAGAGCAGACCACTGATGGGGACACAGAGAACTAGGGTGCAGGCCCAGTGCCGTGAGGTGGAGAAGGACAGGGCCTTCTGGGGTCCAGCCCACAGGCCGCCACCCTCTCCCCAAAGCCCCAGAGACCCCCCACCAGCCCTTCCTTTGGAGCCTCAGGGACTGAGAGCTCCTCCTGAGCACACGTCCACCTGGATGGATGGTTCTCCTGCCACTGAACAATGCCCATTGTCTCCCTGGGCTCACCCTGCACTGGGATGAGGTCGGAAAGCCTGGGGACCCACAGTGACCTGAACTCCGGCTGATAGCCTCTAGTCTGGAGGTCAGCGCCCACCTCTGCCCAGGGTGCAGAGCCTGCTCACACCCTTTGGCGTAGGCACCACTGTGCAGCCCGTTACATTGTCCCCAGGTCTGCTCATGACCTCCAGGGTAAAACATTGGGCCAAACAGAAAATTAACAGGAAATTAACAGGTGAACTTTGTTTTGCCTAAGGAAGTGGAGAAGGAGCCTGATTTCCATCCCTCCTTCTATACAGCGGTCTCCAACCTTAAGGGCACCAGGGACCGGTTTCATGGAAGACAGTTGCGGAGTGGTGGAGATGATTTGGGGATAATTCAAGTGCGTTACAATTATTGTGCACTTATACCTATTGTTATTACATCAGCTTCACCTCAGGTCATTAGGCATTAGACCCCAGGGGACCCCTCCTCTAACAGACCCTAGAGCCCCTCCTGGGTGCCCACACTACCCTGCCCAACCTTCTAGGGGCCTATGGGCACCCATGCCAGCTCCCATCCCTGCCTGCAACCACCCATGGGAAAGATCACAGTGACCACAGAAAGATCAGCCAGGTTGACAGAGGAGGCCCTGGAATGGCAAGGAGGACGTGGACAGTTTCTGAACCAAGGCTCAGGCAACAGACACACAGAGAGAGAGTCTCCCGGAACTTGACCCGAGGACTAGGGAGCCCAGAGTCAGCCCGCCCTCAGCACCAGGTTCCTCTCTTCCCAGGACACACAGGAAACCTTTCCCTTCTCACCTGCCAACTGCAGCTCCTCCTGACACCCGGTTCTGGGTTTCTGTTCCTAGAGAAGGCAATGGCAACCCACTTCAGTATTCTTGCGTGGAGAATCCTGTGGGTGGAGGAGCCTGGTGCGCTGCTGCCCTAGGGTCGCACAGAGTCGGACTCAACTGAAGAGAATTAGCCCGCATGCATGCATTGGAGAAGGAAATGGCAACCCACTCCAGTCCTCTTGCCTGGAGAGTCCCAGGGAGGGAGGATCCTGCTGGCCTGCTGTCTATGGGGTCACACAGAGTCAGACATGACTGAAGTGTCTTAGCAGCAGCAACAGCAGCAGTCCCTGAAAACAGATGCCAGGCTGGTGACTAGCTAAAGTAGAGACCAGGTCCCCTCTCTAGTTATCACTCACGTGACCCCTTTCTCTCCTCCAGAGTCAGTGTGACCTTCAGGTGGGTCAAATATCTGCAATCCTCTCAGATATTTGAGAACAACAGGAAGACCCTGGGCATCCAGCTGGGTTTCTGTGTCACAGGAACAATTACCACCAAAATTTGGAAACCCCTGGATCTGTGATTGTGCTGAGAGACCCCAGACCAAAGCACAGCAGGGGCCAACACTGGGGTGGGTGGGGCGGCCTAACCACTGTTCTGGGGTCTCAGCCAGGCTGGGCAAGCGTGTGACCTGGCAGCTGCTGAAACAGCATTTCTAAGGTGTCACCCAGGGGTTCGCAGTCTTCATGAAGCTCCACAGGTGATTCCCACGCACCGTGGGGAGGACGTCCCTGTGACAAGCATTCCTGATGCACCCCCACCCCCAGGCTCCTCCTCTGAAGGGGAAGCCAGAAGGGGATGAGGGAGGGCTGTCGGGGAGGCTGAGTGTGCATCTGATCCAGACCAGTGGGGACCCCAGACCCGGACACTCCAAGGTTGTGCTTTTCCAGACAAGGGTGTGTGTGTGTGCATGTGTGTGTATAGATGTGTGTGTATCTAGGTGTCTGTGTGTAGCTGAGATGTAGGTATGTGTGAGTAGGGGTGTTGTGTGTAGGGGTGTGTGTGTGTGTGTGTGTGTGTCTGTGTGTGTGTGTGTAGGTGGAGAATCCCTGCTCTAGAAGGCAGAGGACTCAGCAGAGTTCAGGGAATAGAAATACAGACAGAGGGGGAAGGGGGAGGGGGGCCTCTAGGGAGGGAAGGAGGAGAGGGGAGGCAGAGGGCGGGGCCTGGGCAGAGACCACGCCCCCGGGCCACGTAATCCAGGGAAATGCTCCTGCCCACGGAGGAAGCCCAACACAGAGCACAGAGCGGGAAGGACAGCAGAGCTCACACAAGGACGCAGGGCTTGTGAGCGTTTCTGGAGAGGAAGTTCTCACAGAGAGAGGGACACAGCAGACAGCAGGCACCATGGAGTCCCCGACCAGCCCTGCAAGCAGGCGGCATGTCCCCTGGAGCAGGCTCCTGCTGGCAGGTGAGAGGGGACAGTGTTCAGGGAGGGGGCAGAGACTGGAGAAAAGAGACTGGCTGGTCCCTGGGGGAGACGGGGCTCTGAGAGGGGACAGAGGGCTTCTGTTCAGACTGAGGGCAGAGGACACCGGACAGGGGAGGGAGGGGGCTCAGCCACAGGGGACTCTGCATGAGCTAGAGGTGTCGAGGGGTGGGAGGACTCAACTGCTGTAGGTTTTATGAGTAATTCTTCACTGAGCAGTAACTGTTGAAGACTGATGATGATAATAATTATTTCTATCTGGGTGTCACTACAGAAAAAGACAGAACCAGGACAGTAAACCCTGTCCTTACCCGGCACCCTTAGAACCTGACAAATAAACACCACACTGTGGAATTGCTGGGAACTCTCCTTCCTTCATCCCCAGGTACTAATGTCTGGAGCCTGGTCCAGGCCCTGGGTTTCAAGCAGGATCAGACAAGCCCCTGCCCTCACGGAGCCCGCGCTCTGTGGGGAGGAAGACACACAACCGAGAGATGGAGAGTGTGCTGGCAGGTGCTCCAGGCGTCACGCAGGAACCCGAGCGGGAAGGGTCAGCAGTGAGCACACAGGGCCTTTACAGCAGCTGGTCGTTTTGGGGGCATCTCCCAAGAGGCCCTGAGTGTGAGCAGGCGTGTGAGGGCAGCGAAGGAGTGAGCCAGGGACAGCTGGGGAAGCAGAGGGAAAAACAAGCCCAGAGGGGCTGAAGTGACCGGGGGTCATGCTGCTGACCTTGAACCACACACACACATACATGCACACACACCCACACTAAGGCTGAGGGATGAAGAGACCAGCTCAGGACCCAGGGCACCATTTTCCCATCCCCCACGGAGGTCACAATATTAACTGATTTCTCTCTCTTCCCTCCTAGTCTCACTGTTAACTTTCTGGACCCCGCCCACAACTGCCCAGGTCACTATTGAAACGGTGCCCCGCCTTGCTGCAGAAGGGTCAGATGTTCTACTTGCCCACAACGTGTCAGAGAATCCTCTAGCCTATTCCTGGCACAGAGGAGAAAGCGTAGACAACACCCAGCTAATTGCATCGTATAGGGTAGATAATAATGCAACTACCAATGGGTCTGTATACAGTGGACGGGAGACACTTTATCCCAACGGAACCCGGCTGATCCAGAACGTCACCCAGAAAGACACAGGATCCTACACGCTGCTCGTTACAAAGAAGGATTTACAGACAGAAAGACAGGCTGGACACCTCCACGTGCACCGTGAGTGCTTCCTGTCTGACCTTGGGGTGTTGGGCAGGCAGGGGCAGGGGTGGAGGGTGGCGGCTGAATTCTGTTCACACTCGCAGGACTGACAGCCCCGGAAGTTGCCCCCATCCCCTCTGCATTATGTCCCGTGTCGCAGTTTGAACATTCAGTGCAGAACACACGCTGTGGAGACAAACTCCAAAGGGTCAGAAATGCTTCCAGGAAGCCAGGCCCTGCAGACACTGTGCAGAGAGAAGGACGGGCTGATGGAGGGACTCAGCAGAGGGAGAGCGCTCTCAGTCCAGCCCCCTGGGCCCCTCCCCGTGACCCTGAGGAAGACCCTGCAGGACTCAGGGAAAACCCTGGCCTGAGGGCCCCAGGGATCCTCACAGAGAAGCTCAGCCCCAGGAAGCCCCTCCCACACCCTGTCCCAGGGCTCCTGCCTCCACTGACACCGGGAAGCCTGTGACAAATCCCGAGGCTCCCAAGCTGGTCACCAGCCAGGGCTCAGCCCCGAGAGCCACATCCGTGCAGGGGCACAGCCTGGTCCCACTCCTCAGACTCGGCATAGAGAGCACACAGGTACATGGTCCCCAGGAATCAACCAAATGCCCTGGGGGACTTGGAGACTCCAGAGAAATCTCAGCACCCCCAGAGAGGAACAGAGGAAGGAAGACACTCCTAGCAGCTCCTCGACCCCAGGGTGCCGCCCAGGGAGCTCTCTCCCCAGGCTGGTTGATGAAACCAGGATAGATGCCAGGTGGTCTCTGAATCCCACCCAGGTCTGTCCACCACTAAACGCTGCTGCACAGTCGACCCCCGAGGAAGCCTGTGTTTCTCCCAGACATAGAGCATGTGGCCTCACTCTCTGAGCTCAGGTCCCCATGGATTCATCTTGCCATACACAAGCATGCCTAATCTTTAAAGACTCTGTCTGGCTGAGAGGCGAAGGATGCCAGTTTTGTTAAAGGTGTTTCTAGAGGAGGCTAAGGTATAAAGAAAGGGAAAGTGTTAGTCGCTCAATCACGTCCCACTCTTTGCTACCCCATGTGCTATAGCCCAGCAAGTTCTGCTGTCCTTGGAATTCTCCAGGCAAGAATGCTGACTGGGTAGCAATTCCCATCTGCAGGGGATCTTCCCAACCCAGGGATTGAGCCCAGGGCTCCTGCACTGGCAGGCTGATTCTTTACTGTCTGAGCCACCAGGGAGGCTCAGGGCAATGTTCTCTCTGTTATCTGCACAGCGGTGCTACCCACACCCGTCATCACCAGCAACAACTCCAACCCCAGGGAGCACGAGGACACTGTGGTGTTAACATGTGGATCTGAGACCCAGAACACCTCCTACATGTGGTGGATCAACAATCAGAGCCTCCCCAAGAGCATGAGGCTGAAACTCTCCAAGGACAAAAGGACTCTCATACTAGTCGCCGTGACAAGGAATGACACAGGACCCTATGTGTGTGAAGCCCGGAACCCAGTGAGTGTCAGCCGCAGTGACCCATTCACCCTGGATGTCCTCTGTGAGTAACCTCTGTTCCTATGTGACCTGAGCTGCCCACCCAAATGCACGTTGCCAGAGGCCAGTCCACACCCATCTCTCTCAGATCCGAGTACAGGGGCCATCACCCCTGGACACCCAGGCTGGACGTGAATCCTGTCCCAGGCAAGTCCAAACAGGTCCACCTGAATGAAGCCAGGGAGGGGATGGGCTGCTCTGTGTTGGTGGCTGAGGATCACCAGAATATGATGGGAGAAACAAATTAACGTCAGACTCACAGTGAGTGAGCATGAAGGACCCAGGGGCCCCAGTAGAGACCAGGAACTTCCCTTCCCTCTGATTGCACCACGTGTGGCTTTCTGCTCTTTGCTCCAAATGGTCCGGACACCCCACCACTTCCCCCTGAGACTCCTCTGACCATCCAGAGGGTACCTCAAACTCTCCTGCCACACAGCCTCTCACCCAGCCACACAGCGCTCCCGGCTTGTCAGTGTGAGACCCGGCAATGCGCCCAGGCTCTCTATCCCCAATCACAACATGTATCTCAGGTCCTGCACTCCCTGTCTGGCCTGGATAGCACCACAGTCAGGAAACCAAGGTTCCCAGGGCTGATAGCACAGAGCTGTCCAGTACTAGAGTGTTGTCCCAGCGACCAGGCAAGGGTCCCCCTGGCGTGATCTGGGGGTCAGAGGAGATGTGCCTTCGTCTCTTTCCTGTTGTCACCTGAACAAAGACCCAGGGCCTTCCTCACAGTCGCCTTTACAGAGGTCAGTGGGCCCCGAGACTACGGAGGGAGCAAGGCCCAGGCCCCCGACCCACTCTCAGCAGTCACCCCTCTCTCTCTACACCCCCGGTGGCACAGCCCTCCCTCCAAGCCAGCAACGCCACAGTCACAGAACACGAGGGCCCCGTGGTCCTGACCTGCCTCGCAGATGAGACTGGGGTCTCCATATGCTGGTTCTTCAAAGGCCAGAGTCTCCTCCTCGCAGAGAGGATGACACTGTCCTCAGACAACAGCACCCTCACCATAGACCCCGTCAGCAGAGAGGACGCCGGGGATTATCAGTGTGAGGCCTTCAACAGGGGCAACTCCAGCAGAAGCGACCCCCTCAGGCTGCGTGTGACCTGTGAGTGACCATCATCGCCTCCTGTCTTAGTCGTTCAGTGGTGTCCGACTCTTTGTGACACCTCAGACTTGAGCTCACTAGGCTACTCTGTCCATGGGATTTCCCAGGCAAGAGCCCTGGAGTGGGTGCCATTCGCTACTCCAGGGGATCGTCCCGACCCAAGGATGGAACCCGAGTCTGCTGCACTGCAGGCGCTCCTCCCGTATAGGCCACCAGGGAAGCCCATTCTAACCTGGACAACCTTCCTTTATTAATTCCACCAACAATTAGCCTGTCCTCTCATTTCCTCCACTTCAAGCAATTGGAACGTGTGCTGTCTCTCCCCTCCTCACCCCCTGAGTTCTCCTGGCCCTCTGCTGTGAAGCCTCGTGGCCAGGACCGCTGGAAGCAGCACTAAAATCAGTCCCTGGGACTTCCTGGGCAGCCCAGCCGTGAAGACTGCACCTTCCACTGCAGAGGTTGCTGTGACCTCCTCCAGGGGATCTTCCCCACCCGGGACTGGGTCCCTGTGTCCTATGTCTCCTGATTGGCAGGTGGGATCGTTACCACTAGTGCCTGCTGGGAAGCCCCGGTGAATCACAAAGGCTAAACCTCCTTTTCCTTAAGTGCACCGTGGTGTTTGGTATGCACTCTATAGAGCTGTGTGAATACGCGCCCCAGTGAAGGTGGGACCACAGCAGACGTGTTCAGGCAGGAGGTGTCCGCATGCTAGCTGGCACTGCTGTGACTGCAGGCTTGCCGGCACACTCAACTCCACATCCCTCCCCCTGTCTTTCTTAGTTGCGCCGTCTTCTCTACAGTGCAAGTGACACCATTTCTCCCCAGGATGGGCGGTGGTCGTGTGTGGTGAGAGATGGGGGCCTTGAGGACTGTAATTTGCGCAACATAAACTCCTACGACTGTGTGTTGTCTGTTGGCCGGTTAGGTCTCTGGTTTGCAGTGCTCTCACGGCCTCCAGTTTCTCACTGAAATTCCCTCTGACTGCCGCGTCCATCATTGAAAGCTGGGTGTTGTCGTGTCACCGTTGTGACCGAGCTGTTTCTCCCCTCGATGCTGTCCATTTTGATTCACAAATCTGGTGGTGTTAGGTGCATGATGCTTATAATTGTTTGATTTCTTTAGTGAATGAAACGTTTCTTGATATGTAAGGTCTTACTTTGTCTCTTGTAGGCTTTTTTGATTTAGAGATTATTGTATCAGACACTCATACAGCCACCACAATTCTCTTTTTATTACTATTTGCATAGAATATCTTTTTCCAACCTTGCTTCAACCTTCTATGTCTTTGTATCTAAAGTGAGTCCCTTGAAGAGAGTATAGAGATGGGTCATAATTTTAATCCATTCTGTCAACTTCTGCCTTTAATTTCAAGGTTGAGACTATCTATGAGTCAGATACTTCCAGATAGGAAAGAGCTTCTGCCATCTCGCTACTTGGTATTTGTCCTATGAATTCCTCTATTTCTTCCTCTTTGGTAGTTAAGTGATTTCCTTTCTTAGGTGTCATTTTGAGACTATCTTTCCCTTTCCACATATATTTCAGTTCTTTTCTTAGGGGCTAACTTGAAGATGACACTTAATATCTTAAACATGTATCTATCTAGTTGAAGTATCAACTAGATTCTATGATGCATAAGACAAACAAGGTGCTCCTATACATCTCCATCCCCCCGATTTTATTACACCTATTGTCATCAATTTCAGCCATCCTTATACAGTGTGTGTCCATTATATAGATTTATAAATATTGTTTCATGAAATATCTTTGAAATGAGAAGGAAAAGCAAGCGATTGCAAGAAAGACAAAAATATTGGCTTAAATGAGATAGCTACCTTGGATCACTCTTAGCACTGTTCTTTTTCCTTTAATTAATTTTTTTATTGAAGGGTAATTGCTTTACAGAATTTTGTTGTTTTCTGTCAAACCTCAACATGAATCAGCCGTAGGTGTACATTTACCCCTCCCTTTGGAACCTCCTCCCCACCCCCTATAGGTTGATACACAGCCGCTGTCTGGGTTTCCTGAGCCATACAGCAAATTCCCGTCGGCTGTCTATTTTGCATGTGGTAATGTAAGTTTCCATGTTACTCTTTCCATGCATCTCACCCTCTCCTCCCCTCTCCCCATGTCCATAAGTCGATTCTCTGTGTCTGTTTCTCCATTGCAGCCCTGTAAGTAAATTCTTCAGGACCATGTTTCTAGATTCCGTATATATGCATTAGAATACGGTACTTATCTTTCTTTTTCTGGGTTACATCACTCTGTATAATAGGTTCTAGGTTCATCCACCTCATTAGAACTGACTCAAAGGCATTCCTTTTTGTGGCTGAGTATATTCCATTGTGTCTGCGCACCACAATTTCTTTATCCATTGATCACTCGATGGACATCTAGGTTGCTTCCATGTTCCAGCTCTTGTAAATAGTGCTGCAGTGAACAATGGGTTACAGGTGTCTTTTTCAGTTTTGGTTTCCTTGGGGTATGTGCCCAGCAGTGGGATTGCTGGGTCACATGGTGGTTTTATTCCTAGTGTTTTAAGGAGTCTCCATTCTGTCTTCCACAGTGGCTGTATCAATTTACATTCCCACCAACAGTACAAGAGCATTCCCTTTTCTCACACCGTCTCCAACAGTTATTGTTTGTCGACTTTTTGATGATGGCCATTCTGACTGGTGTGAAGTGATGTCTCATTGTAGTTTTCATTTGCATTCCTTTAAGACTGAGCCATGTTGAGCTTCTTTTCATGTGTTTGTTAGCTATCTCTATGCAACCTAGACAGCATATTCAAAGGCAGAGATATTACTTTGCCAACAAAGGTCTGTCTAGTCAAGGCTATGGTTTTTCCTTGGTCATGTATGGATGTGAGAGTTGGACTGTGAAGAAAGCTGAGCGCCGAAGAATTGATGCTTTTGAACTGTGGTGTTGGAGAAGACTCTTGAGGGTCCCTTGGATTTCAAGGAGATCCAGCCAGTCCATTCTGAAGGAGATCAGTCCTGGGTGTTCATTAGAAGGAATGATGCTAAAGCTGAAACTCCAGTACCTGGCCACCTCATGCGAAGAGTTGACTCATTGGAAAAGACTCTGATGCTGGGAGCGATTTGGGGGCAGGAGGAGAACGGACGACAGAGGATGAGATGGCTGGATGGCACCACTGACTCAATGGACATGAGTCTGAGTGAACTCCAGGAGTTGGTGATGGACCGGGAGGCCTGGCATGCTGCAATTCATGGGGTCGCAAAGAGTCGGACATGACTGAACAACTGAACTGACTGACTGACTGATGTCTTCTTTGGAGAATTGTCTGTTTAGTTCTTTTTCCTACTTTCTGATTGGGTTGGGTTTTTTTTTCTGGTATTGAGTTGTATGAGCTGCTTGTATATTTTGGAACTTAACCCTTTGTCAGTTATTTAATTTGCTATTATTTTCTCCCATTCTGAGAGTTGTATTCTCACCTTGCTTGTAGTTTCCATTGCTGTTCAAAAGCTTTTAAGTTTAATCAGGTCCCACTCGTTTATTTTTGTTTTGATTTCCATGACTCTAGGAGGTGGGTCATAGAGGATCTTGCTTTGGTTTATGTCATCGAGTGTTCTGCCTTGTTTTCCTCTAAGAGTTTTATACTTTCTGGTCTTATATTAGGGTCTTTAATCCATTTTGAGTATGTCTTTGTGTGTGGTGTTAGGAATTGTTCTAATTTCATTCTTTTACCTGTAGCTGTCCAGTTTTCCCAGCACCATTTATTGAAGAGGCTGTCTTTGCCTCATTCTATCTTCTTGCCTTCTTTGTAAAAGAAAAAGTGTACACATAGGTGCCTGGGTTTGTTTGGGGGCTTTCTGTCTTGTTTCATTGGCCTATGTTTCTTTCTATGTATGGTCCTGGCACACACAAAATTATGTTTGTTTGTGCCACTACCATGCTGTCTTGATGACTATAGCTTTGTAGTATAATCTGAAGTCAGGAAGGTTGATTCCTCCTGCTCCATTCTTCCTTTTCAAAACTGCTTTGGCTATTTGGGGTCTTTTGTGTTTTCATATGAATTATGAAATTTTTTCTTCTAGTTCTGGGGAAAATGTCATTGATAGTTAGATAGGGATCACATGGAATCTGTAGATTGCATTTGGTAGTATCATCATTTTCACAGTATTGGTTCTTCCTACCCAGGAACATGGAGTATCTCTCCATCTGTTTCTGTTGTCTTTGATTTCTTTCATTAGTGTCTTATACTTTTCTGAGTACAGTTCTTTTGTCTCCTTAGGTAAGTTTATTCCTAGATATTTAATTCTTTTTGTTGTAATGATGAATGGGATTGATTCCTTAATTTCTCTTTCTGATTTTTCAATGTTAGCTTATAGAAATGCAAGTGGTTTCTGGGAGAAGGCAATGGCACCCCACTCCAGTACTCCTGCCTGGAAAATCCCATGGACGGAGGAGGCTGGTAGGCTGCAGTCCATGGGGTCGCTGAAAGTTGGACATGACTCAGTGACTTCTCTTTCACTTTTCACTTTCATGCATTGGAGAAGGAAATGGCAATCCACTCCAGTGTTCTTGCCTGGAGAATCCCAGGGACGGCGGAGCCTGGTGGGCTGCCGTCTATGGAGTCGCACAGAGACGGACACAACTGAAGCGACTTGGCAGCAGCAGCAGCAGCAGCAGCAGCAGCAGTGCTTTCTGTGTACTGATTTTTCATTTGCAACTTTGCTAAATTCACTGATTAACTCTAGTAATTTTCTGATAGTGTCTTTAGGGTTTGCTATGTACATTATCCTGTCATCTGCAAACAGTGAGAGCTTTACTTCTTCTTTTACCATCTGTAAAGTCTGTTTTAACCTCTCCTTTTTCATTTATAATTTTGTTGATTTGATTCTTCTCTCTTTTTTTCTTGATGAGTCTGGCTAAAGGTTTGTCAATTTTGTTTATTTTCTCAAAGAACGACCTTTTAGTTTTATTCTCCTTTACTGTTGTTTCTTTCATTTCTTTTTCATTTATTTCTGCTCGGATCTTGATGATTTATTTCCTTCTACTAATTTTGGGGGTTTTTTTGTTCTTCTTTTTCCAGTTGTTTTAGGTGTAAAGTGAGGTAGTCTATTCAATGTTTTTCTTGTTTCTTGAGGTAGGATTGTACTGTTATAAACTTCCCTCTGAGAACTGGTTTTGGATTATAAGAGACTATTATGAAAACTATATGGCAATAAAATGGATAACCTGGAAGAAATGGACAGATTCATAGAAAAGTCCAGTCTTGGACTGAACCAGGAAAACTGGTTCAGTCTTCCTGACCCAACCAGGAAGAAATAGAAATCACAAACAACCCCATTACAAGCACTGAAATTGAAGCTGTGATAAAAAAAATCTCCCAAAAAAGAAAAGTCCAGGACCAAATGGCTTCACAGGAGAATTCTGTCAAACATTTAGAGAAGAGCTAATGCCTTTCCTTCTAAAACTCTTTCAAAAAATTGCAGAGGAAGGAAGACTTCCAAACTCATTCTATGAGGCCACCATTACTCTGATACCAAAACCAGACAAAGACAACACTAGAAAAGAACACTATGGGCCAATATCACTGATGGGCAGAGACGCAGAAATCCTCAACAAGACTTTAGCAAACAGAGTTTAGCAACACATCAAGAAGTTCATAAACCATGATCAGGTTGGGTTTATTCCAGTGATGCAAGGATTCTTCAATATACGCTAAGCAATCAATGTGATATATCGTATTAACTAATTGAAAGATAAAAACCACGTGATCATCTCAATAGATGCAGAAGAAGCCTTTGACAAAATTCAGCACCATTTATGATGACAACTCTTCAGAAAATGGGCATAGAAGGAACCTGCCTCAACATAGTAAAGGCCACATATGAGAAGCCTAAGGCAAACATTATTCCCAATGGTGAAAAACTGAAAGCAGTCCCCCTAAGATCAGAAACAAGACAAGGGTGTCCACTTCCAGCACTATTATTCAGCATCGATCTGGAGGTCCTAGCTACAGCAGTCAGAGAAGAGAAAGAAATAAAAGGAATCCAGATGGGAAAGGAAGTGAAGCTCTCACTGGAATGTATTTTTCCATCCTCTCACTTTGTCTGCCTGTGTCTTTAGGTCTGAAGTGGGTTTCTGGTGGACCGCGTATATATGGGTCTTGTGTTTGTATCCATTCAGCCAGTGTGTCTTTTGGTTGGAGCTGCCAGCGATCAGCTGTTGCGCTGTCCGCGTCCGTGTTCTGCGTGGATCTGTATATTCTTCTCCGCTGGTCAGGTCCTCCTCTCCACTCTCAGCTGGTGTTCTGCATGCACTTCTGTCTCTGAAGGTGTGTTCCTGATGCATCTGTGCAGAGAGACGTACTCCACGTCCCCCACCTTGGTCTTCTCCTGACCACTGTTCTTTATACATTCCTATGGCTTTGAGTTACTGTCCAGTGTTTGAACAGTCATCTTAAAGGATCCTCTATACGTTTCATATGAGGCACGTCTCCAAGGAATAAACTCCCTTGACTATTGTTTATCTAGGAAAGTCTTAATTTGAGCTTCACTGAAGAAGACTTTTTCTGTGCATTGCTTTCCTGGCTGAAATCTTCCATGTAGGACTTAATTCAGTCATCCCAATATCTTCTGGCCCCCTGGTCTCTGATGTGAAATTTGCTTTTCACCTTGTTGAAGATCCATTGTGCGTGATAAGCCACTTCTCTCTTTCAGCTTTAATCACTTCCTCTTTCCCTCAGTATTTCAGCAATTTGACTAAATTGTGTCACAACATCTGTATCGTGAAAGATCCTTTCGTGGAGTTCCTAAACCACCCTTGATAGGTAATCTCTCATCTAGCTTGGAAAGTTTTAAGCCATTAATTTTAACCATTTTTTTCAGTGCTTTCCTCTCTCTTCTACTTCAAAAACTGGCATTCTGCACATGTTTGTCCACTTGATGGAGTTCTGCATAATACTTTGCCTGGAGTCACCAGTCCTCATTTTTTTTTCCTTTCTAATCCCCAGTCTGAATAATTTCTTTTGTATTTTTCCTCCACTTTCATGGATTCTTTCTTCTACCTGCTCAAATGTGCTGAGGAATCACCCTTCCAAGTTATTGTTTTCACTTCTTATACTTCAGCTCCAAATTTTCTACAACCCTGTTTAAATAATTTAACAATGAGGAAGAAAACATCTTTCTTGAGAAGCAGGTTCTCCTTAGACCTGCCCAGTATGGAGACAGCCATCCCCTCACACTGAGGACTCCAGTGCTTTAGACATGGACCTTGATTATATAGCTAGCTGAGTCAGTCTCAGACAAGCACATTACGAATAAAAAACCAGAACAGAAAAGAGGCTAGTTTTAGACCCTGAGAAGGAAGGCTCATCCCACGGAGCTCTCAGATGCGATCAGCCAAGGAACTGGACTTGTCCTCAAGTTTGATGTCCCCTCTTCCCTCTCTAGGGGCTTCACAAGTGGGGCTAGTAGTAAACAAACAAATAACCTACCTGACAGTGCCTATCCCTGAGACTAAGAGATGCAGGTTTGATCCCTGGGTGGGGAAGATTCCCTGGAGGAGGAAATGGCAACTCACTCCAGTATTCTTACCTGGAGAATTCCATGGACATAGGCATCCATCCAAGAGATCTGGAACCACAGGCGAAGGTCATGCTCTTCGGTAGTCAGTCCCTACCTCTGAGAAAGCCCATGAGCATTCCAGGCCAGGGGCAAACAGATCAGGTGACATGGGGACACGCATCCACTGGTCACTGAATTGATGAGCGGAGTTTACGGCTCCCTGAGAAGGCAATGCTACCCCACACAATCAACAATGTCAGGTTAGAGGATGCAGGATCCCATCAGTGTAGAGTCGCCCCACCATCAGAGTCTGCAGATGAGACCTCAACTCCCCAGCTGAACACTCTAAGTGACCCTCAACACCTCTACACCTTCCCCTGTGATTTCACAGGAAGTGGGTGTGTAATGAATGCCAATGATGAGGATGTGGTCTCCTTTCAGAGCCTGTAGAACGATGTGTCTAATTATGCAAAACTTAGCTCATCTTGTCGTAGTTTGGTTATTATTTGTGAGAGTTGTTTGACTGTGGGCAGAACACTGGATCTTGTGCCTCAGTTTCCTCATCTTAAACCTGGAGAAGAGCAGCTGGATTTTAGGGCTGTTCAGAGGCCGTTCACCAGGGTGTTGATGAGATTAAAATCCTTCTCCGGGTCCCTCCACAGAGGAAAGTGAACAGGACATGGAACTGGCTACAGTGAGAGAATGGCGAGTTAGAGCAAAACCAGGGTTTCAAATCTGATAAAGAGGAAAACGATGCAACCACATGCAGTGGGAGGGTCAGGAGGACACCGTGATGACAAAACAGACAGCCACACAGGCCTCAGATCATTTCCTTCCTCCTAACCAGGCCGTCTCCCGGAAGACTCCTCTTGGTGTTCCCTCCAGGGAACTCGGACCCCATCTCCCCTCTCTCCTTCTCTTCTGCTTTCAGGGCAAGAAAACAGCCGAGCCCTCGGTGTGGGGGCCATTACTGGCATCGTGATTGGGGTCCTGCTTGTGCTGATACTGCTGGCTGGCCTGGGGCGTTTCATTTTCCTTCACAGGTACAGCGGCATTCCCAGATGCTGCTCCTGCCCCAGGCTGACCCTAGTCCTAGAGGAGGGACACCCCATCCTCCATTTCAGGCCTGGATCTCCAGGACCTCCCCACTTCCCCATGGATATTCTCTCTCGTCCTCAGTTCCTGCCTCACCTGGTATTGACCTGTGGGAGCTTCCTTAACACCATCCTCATTTATTTTGTTAATTAGTTGCAAAGTTGTGTCTATCTCTTTTGCCACTCCATGGACTCCTGTGTCCATGGAATTTCCAGGCAGGAATACTGGAGTGGGTTGCCATTTGCTTCCCCAGGGGATCTTCCTGACCCAGGGATCGAACCCATGTCTCCTGCATTGGCAAGCGGATTCTTTACCTCTGAGCCACCAGGGAAGCCTCATCTATCAGTTAACACAATTAAGACCCCTCCATGTCCCATTTCCCTATAAGTAGGCTGGAGGTAGTAAGTACTCAGAGAAAAGGTATCTCTTCCTGTATATTTAAATCCAGCTAGTCTATGAGGGGCATTCACGGGGCCAGGGCCTGAGGGGCATCATAATCAAGGTCACGCTTGGCCAGAGAAAGAAATCTGGACAGGCCAGGTGGGGTCAAATGCCCCCAGCTGGCAGATGCGTTAACAACACCCCTGATGCTTGAGACAGAACATCGTGCCAGGTCAGCGGGTGGTGGGATGTCTTTATACTTCAGGTCCAGGTGATGGAGACAGAGGACAAGGCCGCTGTCACATTTCAGCAGCTCCTGGGTGAGGGCAGGGGGCCACAGCAGCGACACTGCCCTCAGTGAGACCCCAGAGTCGCTGGCTTCCCTTTCCTCCCCATGCACTGGCCCTGCTCTCTCCATAAGCGTGGTGCATCCACTCAGACAGAGCTCTGGATGGATGGATGCCTTTCGCAGAGCCCTGGTCCCTTCAGTGGCCACTTCCTTCTGAACCCTATTAGCCTATGGTCCTGCCCCTCCGGACTCGGGGCAGATACGGCTTCTTAAGGACTTTCCTCAGCGTCCTTGCAGGGCCCTCCCCTCTAAGAAGCCTTGGTGGAGAAAGGAGGCGTCCAGCCCCTGCTTGGACATGGGGATCCTCCTGTCCCTTGTTCTGACACCAAAGCCTTGACCTCCCTCTACACTCCTCACAAATATGCCTGTGTTTTTTTTTTTTCTTCCCTAACCCCGGCTGCCTGCACAACAGAGGAAACTGGCCTGCAGTGTCCACCTCAGGTGAGTGTCTGTTCAGCCAAGCAGAGCAGGCGCCCCAGGCAGGCCCTGCCCTGTCTGTTCCTGCCTGGCTCCCCCAGGGTCTCTGGCTCTAACTCTGGGGCTTCAGCACAGGGGACCCCGACTGGCTAGTCTGCTTGTCCTGTGGCTTATAATCCTGGGAGGCTCCTTCGCCCTCACTGGGGCCTGAAATTGTCAGTGTCTCTCCCTTGGTGGGGCTCTTTCTCCCATGGTTCTCCAGAAGGTGGACTCTCAGCCTCTCCTGAGAGCATGGGCTAAGCTTCCTCACATGCTCAGTGGTAACTCCTGTCTCCTCCCAGGACGTGGTCCCTCTGGCAGCTCTGTCTCCCAGGTGAGTACATCCCTTCCTTGTCTCTTCTCCCCGTGTCCCCGCTTCACAGGCTCAGGGCAGGGGGACTGTCCAACCCTGATGCACTGTGCAGACCCCTTTCACTTGAGGGTAGTTGAAAGTCGCTCAGTTGTGTCCAGCCTTTGTGACCCCAGGGACTGTAGACCACCAGGCTCCTCTGGCCTTGGATTTCTCCAGGCAAGAATACTGGAATGGGTTCCCATTGCATTCCCCAGGGATCTCCCTGACCCAGGGATCGAGCCTGGGTCTCCCGCATTGCAGGCAGATTCTTTGCTTTCTGAGCCACCAGGGAAGCTCATAAGAGTAGTTAGGATATAGCAAGCCACACCAAGCTGGGAGCTGGATGCACTTCAGGGACGTGACCACCCACCACATTATCCAGAGGCTGCCCTGGTCCCCTGACTTGACCTCAGGAGAACCTTGGAGTCGAGGGAGGAAGAGAGTGGGCACTGGATCATCAGCCAGGGGAGCCAGGCTAACAAGGGTGGGAAACAGAGCCCAGACAGGATTGGGGTGGGGGCTGCAGGCTTGGAGATGGCTGCTCAGGAGAAATGACTCTCCTTCCCTCTCCTCTGATGCCTGCTTCCTCCATGCCCAGGCCTCCCTACCTGATGCCAGGCCACCAGCTCCCATCTACCAGGTGAGTGTGGGGATCCACGTTCTGGTCCCATAAGCCCAAGGAGCAGAGGAATTCCCCCTACACACCTGGCTGTGTTTGAAGGTCCAAGAAATAGCAGAAAGATGGAAAGCGGATAAAGGGGAGGTGGGTCTGGACCAAAAACCTCTGACACAAACAGACCCTGGGTGACCCAGGGCTGGGAAGTCCCTGGGAAGTCATCTGAGAAGGTTACATGAGCTTGGAGGCATCGGTTTTCTTTTGCAGGAATTACTATGCCGCGACACAGACGTTTACTGTCGTATCAGCCACAAAGCAGATGTGGGTCCTTAGTTCCTCCAGACACGTCTCCTTAACAGACTGTGGGAAAGAGCTTACCTGAGACCCAAGTCCCGAGTGAGGTCAAGAGGAAGAGCTTGAGGCAGAGAACCAGCTCTGAGACCTGAGGCTATTCAGGAACCTGGGCCCAGGCTCAGGGTTGATTTCTGGAGACCCTGACGGGCTGCCCTGAACCCTGGGTTGACCAGAACTTGGGCTGCGATTCCCACAGTTGGAGGAGGTTTCAACAGTCAAGTAACTGGGCCTGTGACCCACTGCGGACCACCGGAGAGATCTGAATAAAGAGCACTTTCCTTCTGGCTGCAAAATGTACTGCCCCTGGGTCTTGTCCAGCTAGAAATTCGCCTGAATCTCTGCTTCGGCCTCTCGATGGTTCCTCAGGGAACGCATTAGCTCTAGTTACCTGACCTCCCCATCTATTCCCTGGGGGAAAGGAAGGGGAAGATTGTGAGAATGGAGGGAGGGGGCATGCTAACAGGAAAGGAGGGTCACCAGACCCTTCGCAGGCACGTGGGCATCGGCAGTCCTCACAGTGCCCTGGGGTCCCAGGCACCTCCCAGTGCCTGCTCACCTGGCATGGGGTCTCTGGAGCACAGAATATGGGACCATCTGAGACCCACTAGAACTCGAGTCAGGAAGGAGAAGTCGTGGGTGAGACAGCTATTATGGGTGAGGCCCCTTTGCAGCCTCTTGGTGTCCTGAGCCCTCTGGCCCTCCTGTCCAGACCCTGCTGGACCCAATGGTGCTGCCTCAAATGAATTTTAGTTGTTCAGTTGCTAAGTTGTGTCTGAGTATTTGGGACCCCGTGGACTGCAGCATGCCAGGCTTCCCTGTCCTTCACTATCCCCTGGAGTTTGCTTCAACTAATGTCCACTGAGTCAGCGATGGCACAGGAACTTTTGTCTGTCCCCAGATACTGGATCCAGAATGCCTTGTGTCCATGGGTTTCCATTGTTTCCCTAAGAGCCTAGGCCCTGAGGACACCGTTCCCTCTCAGGGGAAAGAGGAGCAATCAGAGTCAGCAAAGTAAAAGGGACTCAGAAGCCATGCTCTGAGCAAGGTCCTCCCAGGAACTCCCCGTGACCTCTGTCGACTTCCTGCTGGCTCCCACTTTGCTTTTTGGTGCGGATCGTGATCCTGCTCCTCACACACACACACACACACACACACACACACACACACACGTCAGCTTCAGGGCGGAGGTGCCGGCTCTACCTAAAACTCAACCTTGGCTACCACGGCAAAGGGCTCACCTGTCCCCTCCTCAAAGTCCCAAGGGTCTTCCCACCTGCAGCCCCCACCACACACCTGGGCTAGCGGTTCTCCGTCTCTCCCTGAGGCCCCTGTGGTAGGTGCTGTTCTCACATAGGGCCCTGGGGTAGGCGCCACACTCACACACATGTAGCAGGCGTGTGCACAGGGCACAGAGCCCACGGAAGACAGGCGAACTCTGCCAGTGCCAGTGCCGTGTGTGCTGAGATGAGACGGCAGGCAGGAGAGACCGCCTGCAAAGCTTCCGGTCATGACTGAGGTCTACATGACTCCTCATCCCCCTGCACACAGTCTTGGATGAGACAAGGTGACACCTCTTGGTGTTCCCTATTGTTCTGTAACAAGTGACCACAATGTTAGTGGCACAAATCAAGGTGTCAGTATGACCCTGTTCTTTCTGGATTCTACAGACAGTTCATTTCTTTGCCTTTCCAAGCTGTGAGAGGCTGCCTGCTATCCTGGGTTCGTGGCCCCTTCTACCATCTTCAAAGCCAGCAGTGGAACCTCTTGAAGCTCCCCAAGCTCTCCTTCCATCACCCCATCTCCTATGGCTCTGCCTCTCCTGCCTTAGAACATTATGAATGTACTGACTCAGCCCAATACATTTCCCACCATAATCTCCAAGTCACCCACCATATCTCCCATATACGCCACCATAATCTCCCAGTCACGTGATCTGAATTTCGTCTGTAGGTTTCCTTCATCATGGGGCACATTTCTCGGATTGTGGGCTTGAGGCTGTGGACATCTCTTAGGGTTCTGTGCTCGTTTGAGCACTCCTCTCAAGGCTGCGGTCATCATCTTCCCTCACTGTGATTTGCTCTGGGCAGCTTGGACTTTGTCATGCTGATGTGGGGTCAAGTCCTGCCATGACGTCCACAGCAATCTCACTGGCCCTGAGCCCTGGAGATCGAGGCCAGTCCACACTCCCTGAGTCTCTCCCCACCTCTCCTTTCCTGTGAAGTGAACGTTTCTCAGTCTGTCCAACTCTTTGCAACCCCATGGACTGTAACCCTCCAGGCACATCTGCCATGGGATTCTCGTGGCAAAATCTCGTGGCCATCACCTAGCCTGGAGGCCCCCCGAGCACAGCCTCCTGTTCCCTCATTCTCCAAATGATACACCCTTCCCCACAGAGCAAGGCTGAGCAGAACGCCTGGGCTACCCACCCAGCTCCTCCAGTCTGAGCCTCAAGCCTGGTGTTAGAGCTTTTGCCATCTCTCCATGCTTCCAACAGAGCAAGGGTCCTGCTGAAGAACAAGTGGGGCCTGAAGACCAGTCTCCAGGGTACAATCTGTCACCTGAGGGCTCATCTGTCTGCCTGTGAACCCCAGGAAATAGAAGGAACTAGGGCTCCCACAGAGACACCAAACTTCCTCTTTTCCATAAATGTACCATTGACAGGGGTAACTCTGACACCCAAACCCAGCACTATACTTCCCAAGGGCTCAGGTCGAACCCATCCATCATCCCTAACACTCATGCAAAAGGCTCGAGATACCCAGTATAATGGTCCCCTGGGTCCCAGGGGCCTGCCTTATCTTCCATGGGGACAGACTCTGCAGGAATCACCCGGGCTCAGGTGCACCACCTGTGGAACCATGGTGTTTAAATGGAGCAGCAGAGGGAGCTACTGAGGGTATCTCAGGGGTCCTGGCATCTGGCCTAACACAGAGGCACAGCCACAGGACTTCGTGAAGAGATGGATAGAAGGATGGGTAGGGGATAAAGGAGGGATGGGGTGTGGCAGAGAGATGGACGTATGGACACAGGTGCTGTCTCCTCACAGAATTTTCCCGTAAAGAGTGAGGATGTTGGAAACGAACATTTTCCTATACTCCCCATGCAAACGCAGTTTAGTGGATACAGTGGCATTGAGTGTGCACACAGGTTGACCAGCACTCCAGTTCTAAGAGGATGCCTAAGCTGGGAGCTCGGACATGGAAGGATTCACCTGCCCTGCTTCTGCTGAGTCCACTGGCCAGCTCCAGGCCTGAGGCAGGGAGCTGCGTGCCTGTGTGTCGAATGAATGAGCCCCTGGATCATACTCCACGGGGGCCGAGATTTGTGGTGAGGATGTTCACTGCAGAGCAGATGGTCAGTGTGAAAGGCGGGATGCTCGCTAGTGCCTGTTCCAGACTGAAAACAAATTTGCAGTGAAGTCACCCCAATGGCAGAGCATGTCCTCAGCCTGTGGAAAATTAGTGTTTCAATGGTGTTCTGAATGTTTGAGAAAGAGGGACATGAAAAGAAGACCTGACAACTTCGGGAATAACATTTAGTTCTGAACTACTCTTAGGAAATATTTTTATTTATTGATTTATTTCTGGATGCACTGGGTCTTCATTGTTTTCCACCAGTTTCCTCTAATGCGGTGAGCAGGGGCTACTCTTCGCTGCGATACGCTGCCTTCTCATCGCGGTGGCTTCTCTACTCCCGAGCGTGGGCTCTTGGCAAGCACACTTCAGTCGTTGCAGCTCGTGGGCTCTAGAGCACAGACTCTGCAGTTCTGATGCATGGCCTTAGTTGCTCAGAAGCATATGAAATCCTCCTGACCAAGGATGAAACCCATGTCTTGCGCTATGGCAAGTGGATACCTATCCACAGAGCCACCAGGGAAGTCCTCTAAACAATGCTTAACTTGTAGGTAGACACTGGATCATCATGGCCGCCCCACACATGAGGTTTCTGTATTTGAGTATGGGTAAATAAACAAGCGCTGTATGTCATCCTTATTGAATTTACAGACTCACACCACCTGCTCTGCGCTCACTAGCCCTGCAGACTCACAACCACCTGCTCTGTGCTCACTAGCCCTGCAGACTCACACCACCTGCTCTGTGCTCACTAGCCCTGCAGACTCACACCACCTGCTCTGCGCTCACTAGCCCTGCTGGTGTGGCTTGCGCAGCAGGACTCTTCCTGACTTTGTGGTTGTTCTAGTTGCTAAGTCAGGTGCAACTCTTCCGTGACCCCATGGACTGTAGCCCGCCAGGCTCCTCTATCCATGGGATTCCCAGGCAAGAACACTGGAGTGGGTTGCCATTTGTTCTCCAGGAGATCTTCCTGAGCCAGAAATCACACCTGGGTCTCCTGAATTGGCAGGAGGATCTTTACCACGGCGCCACCGGGGAAGCCCATGTTGCTGATGGTCACTGCTCAAACCCATGCAAGTTATGGCACCAAGTATGAACCCTAATGGAAGCTATGGAAGCTGGGTAATGTTCATGTATTCACGTGGGTTCATCAATGGATAAAATGCACACCTCGGGTGTGGAATGTTGAATATTAAGGGCAGTAGGTATCTACGAAAACCTCTTGTGTGAGGCGGCCATGATGATCCAGTGTCTACCTACAAGTTAAGCATTGTTTAGAGGACTTTCCTGGTGGCTAAGTGGATAGAAATCTGCCTGAAAAAGCATGGGACATGGGTTTCATCCCTGGTCAGGAGGATTTCACATGCTTCTGAGCAACTAAGGCCATGCATCAGAACTGCTGAGTCTGTGCTCTAGAGCCCACCAGCTGCAACGACTGAAGTGTGCTTGCCAAGCGCCCATGCTCTGGAGGAGACAAACCACCGCGAAGAGAAGCTGGTGCATCGCAGCGAACAGTAGCCCCTGCTCACTGCACTAGAGAAAACTGGTGGAAAACAATGAAGACCCAGTGCATCCAGAAATAAATAAATAAATAAAAATGTTGCCTAAGAGTAGTTCAGAATTAAATGTTGTTCCCGAGGTTGTCAGCACTTCTTTTCATGTCCCTCTTTCTCAAGAATCCAGAACACCATTGAAACACTAATTTTCCACAGGCTGAGGACATGCTCTGCCTTTGGGGTGACTTCACTGCAAATTTGTTTTCAGTCTGGAACAGGCACTAGCGAGCATCCCGCCTTTCACACTGACCATCTGCTCTGCAGTGAACATCCTCACCACAAATCTCGGCCCCCGTGGAGTATGATCCAGGGGCTCATTCATTCGACACACAGGTACGCAGCTCCCTGCCTCAGGCCTGGAGCTGGCCAGTGGACTCAGCAGAAGCAGGGCAGGTGAATCCTTCCATGTCCGAGCTCCCAGCTTAGGCATCCTCTTAGAACTGGAGTGCTGGTCAACCTGTGTGCACACTCAATGCCACTGTATCCACTAAACTGCGTTTGCATGGGGAGTATAGGAAAATGTTCATTACCAACATCCTCACCCTTTACGGGAAAATTCTGTGAGATTACAGCACCTGTGTCCATACGTCTATCTCTCTGCCCACACCCCATCCCTCCTTTATCCCCTACCCATCCTTTTATTCATCTCTTCACGAAGTCCTGTGGCTGGGCCTTTGTAGTTGACCAGATGCCAGGACCCCTGAGATACCCTCAGTAGCTCCCTCTGCTGCTCCATTTAAACACCATGGTTCCACAGGTGGTGCACCTGAGCCCGGGTGATTCCTGCAGAGTCTGTCCCCATGGAAGATAAGGCAGGCCCCTGGGACCCAGGGGACCATTATACTGGGTATCTCGAGCCTTTTGCATGAGTGTTAGGGATGATGGATGGGTTCGACCTGAGCCCTTGGGAAGTATAGTGCTGGGTTTGGCTGTCAGAGTTACCCCTGTCAATGGTACATTTATGGAGAACAGGAAATTTGGGGTGACTGTGATTTCTCTTCCCTCTGGTTCACAGGCAGATGGAGGAGCCCTCAGGTGATCGATTTACCCTGGAGACTGGTCTTCAGGCTCCACTTGTTCTTCAGCAGGACCCTTGCTCTGTTGGAAGCATGGAGAGATTGCAAAAACTCTCACACCAGGCTTGAGGCTCAGACTGGAGGAGCTGGGAGGGTAGCCCAGGCATTCTGCTCAGCCTTGCTCCGTGAGTGAGGGGGTATCATTTGGAGAATGAGGGAACAGGAGGCTGTTCTCAGGGGGCCTCCAGGCTAGGTGATGGCTGTCGCCAAGGTCAGGTACCGAGGGTCACGACTTAATCATGAAACGTTCCCTCCAAGTTGTAGACAAGCCAGTTACCTGACACTCAGCGGTGGGGAGATACTCTGAGAGGACAAAGTTAGTTCCCAGGCTCCTTGAGGACCCCGTCCGGGTGCAGGATCATTCACCCGGGAGTTATCATGGATGTAGCTATAGCTAATACACAGACAGGAGAAAGTGCTCCCGATTCATAAACTGGAGCAAGTAGGTTATCCCTGGACACATTCTAACATGTTCATCCCTGTCATAGAATAGAAATGGGCAGGATATCCAGCCGTCCCTTCCCATTGAGCCCTTCCTGCTGCAGCCCAGGGGCTGAGCACTGCAAAGACACTGTCCATGGTGCTGATGAACACAAGTCACCTGGAGACTTGGGAGCTGTGGTCTTTAAATCACATCTGCTTTCTTTTCATTCTGAAAAATTAGGCATTGCTAGAAAAGAAGAGGCTTCTGTGGTGGCTCAGACAGTAAAGTACCTTCCTGCAATCCGGGAGACCTGGGTTTGATGAGCCTACAGAGATGGCAGTGGCTACCCACTCCAGTATTCTTGCCTGGAGAATCCCATGGCAGATGTGCCTGGAGGGTTACAGTCCATGGGGTTGCAAAGAGTTGGACAGACTGAGAAACGTTCACTTCACAGGAAAGAAGACGTGGGGAGAGACTCAGGGAGTGTGGACTGGCCTCGATCTCCAGGGCTCAGGGCCAGTGAGATTGCTGTGGACGTCATGACAGGACTTGACCCCACATCAGCAAGACAAAGTCTCTGCTGCCCAGAGCAGATTGCAGTGAGGGAAGATGATGAAATCAGCCTTGAGAGGAGTGGTGGGCAGAGCACAGAACCCTAAGAGATGTCCACAACCTCCAGCCACAATCCAAGAAATGTGCCCCATGATGAAGGAAACCTACAGATGAAATCCAGATCATGTCACTGGGAGATTATGGTGGGGTATATGGGAGATATGGTGAGGTGACTTGGACATTACGGTCGGGAATGTTTGGGCTGAGTCCAATACATTCATGATGTTCCAAGGCAGGAGGGGCAGAGCCAGAGGAGATGGGGTGATGGAAGGAGAGCTTGGGGAGCTTTAAGATGCTCCACTGCTGGCTTTGAAGATGGAGGAAAGGGCCACAACCCAGGAAAGCAGGCAGCCTCACACAGCTTGGAAAGGCAAAGAAATGAACTGTCTGTAGAATCCAGAAAGAACAGGGTCATACTGACACCTTGATTTGTGCCACTAACATTGTGGTCACTTGTTACAGAACAATAAGGAACACCAAGAGGTGTCACCTTGTCTCATCCAAGACTGTGTGCAGGGGGATGAGGAGTCATGTAGACCTCAGTCATGACCGGAAGCTTTGCAGGCGGTCTCTCCTGCCTGCCGTCTCATCTCAGCACACACGGCACTGGCACTGGCAGAGCTCGCCTGTCTTCCGTGGGCTCTGCGCCCTGTGCACACGCCTGCTGCATGTGTGTGAGTGTGGCGCCTACCCCAGGGCCCTATGTGAGAACAGCACCTACCACAGGGGCCTCAGGGAGAGACGGAGAACCGCTAGCCCAGGTGTGTGGTGGGGGCTGCAGGTGAGATCCCGGTGGGAAGGCCCTCGGGACACACTGAGGAGGGGACAGGTGAGCCCTTTGACGTGGTAACCAGGTTGAGTTTTAGGTAGAGCCTGCAACTCTGACTTGAGGCTGACATGTGTGTCTGTGTGATGGGGGGAGACTCACAATTTACAATGGAGAGCAAAGTGGAAACCAGCAGGAAGTGGACAGAGGTCATGGGGAGTTCCCGGGAGGGCCTTGCTCAGAACATGGCTTCTGAGTCCCTTTTACTTTGCTGACTCTGATTGCTCCTCTGTCCCCTGAGAGGGAATGGTGTCCTCAGGGCCTAGGCCCTTAGGGAAACAATGGAAACCCATGGAGAAAGAAGGCATTCTGGATCCTAGATCTGGGGACAGACAAAAGTTCCTGTGCCATCGCTGACTCAGTGGACATTAGTTGAAGCAAACTCCCAGGGATAGTGAAGGACAGGGAAGCCTGGCGTGCTGCAGTCCACGGGGTCCCAAATACTCAGACACAACTTAGCAACTGAACAACAAAAATTCATTGGAGGCAGCACCAGTGGGGGCCAACAGGGCCTGGAGAGGAGGGCCAGATGGTTCAGGACACCAAGAGGCTGCAAAGGGGCCTCACCCATAATATGGTCTCACCCGCGCCTAGTCCTTCCTGACTCGGGTTCTAGGGGCTCTCAGATGGACCCATATTCTATTCTCCAGAGACCCCATGCCAGGTGAGCAGGCACTGGGAGGTGCTGGGACCCCAGGGCAGTGTGAGGACTGCCGATGCCCACGTGGCTGCGAAGGGTCTGGTGACCCTCCTTTCCTGTTAGCATGCCCCCTCCCTCCATTCTCACAATCTTCCCCTTCCTTTCCCCCAGGGAATAGATGGGGAGGTCAGGTAACTAGAGCTATTGCGTTCCCTGAGGAACCATGGCGATACCGAAGCAGAGATTCAGGTGAATTTCTTGCTGGACAGGACCCAAGGGCACTATATTTTGCAACCAGAAGGAAAGTGCTCTTTATTCAGATCTCTCCGGTGGTCTGCAGTGGGTCACAAGCCCAGAGCTGCCCTGTTGGGACCTCCTCCCATTGTGTGAATCGCAGCCTGAGTTCTGGTCCATCAGGGTTCAGGGCAGCCTGTCAGGGTGTCCAGGAATCCAGGAGGACCCTGAGCCTGGGCCCCGGTTCCCGAATAGCCTCAGGTCTCAGAGCTGGTTCTCTGCCTCAAGCTCTTCCTCTTGAACTCACTCAGGTCTTTGGTCTCAGGTAAGCTCTTTCCCACAGTCTGTTAAAGAGATGTGTCTGGAGGAACTAAGGTCCCACATCTGCTTTGTGGCTGATACGACAGTAAACGTCTGTGTCGGGGCGTAGTAATTCCTGCAAAAGAAAACCGATGCCTCCAAGCTCATGTAACCTTCTCAGATGGCTTCCCAGGGACTTCCCAGCCCCGGGTCACCCAGGGTCTGTTTGTATCAGAGGCTTTTGGTCCAGACCCACCTCACCTTCGTCCCCTTTCCATCTTTCCTGCTATTTCTTGGACCTTCAAACACAGCCAGCTGTGCAGGGGGCATTTCCTCTGCCCCTTGGGCTTATGGGACCAGACCCTGGATCCCCACACTCACCTGGTAGATGGGAGCTGGTGGCCTGGCATCAGGTCGGGAGGCCTGGGCATGGAGGAAGCAGGCATCAGAGGAGAGGGAAGGAGAGTCATTTCTCCCGATCAGCCATCTCCAAGCCTGCCGCCCCCACCCCAATCCTCTCTGGGCTCTGTTTCCCATCCTTGTTAGCCTGGCTCCCCTGACTGATGATCCAGTATCCACTCTCCTCCTGGTTCGACCCCAAGGTTCTCCTGAGGTCCAGTGAGGGGACCGGGGCAGCCTCTGGATAAGGTGGTGGGTGGTCCCGTCCCTGAAGTGGATCCAGCTCCCAGCTTGGTGGGACTAGCCATGTCCTAACTACTCTTACGAGCTTCCCTGGTGGCTCAGAAGACAAAGAATCTGCCTGCAATGCAGGAGACCCAGGCTCGATCCCTGGGTCAGGGAGATCCCCTTGAGAAGGCAATGGTAACCCATTCCAGAATTCTTGCCTGAAGAAATCCATGGACAGAGGAGCCTGGCGGTCTACAGTCCATGGGGTCACAAAGGCTGGACACGACTGAGCGACTTTCAACTACTCTCAAGTGAAAGGGGTCAGCACAGTGCATCAGGGTTGGACAGGCCCCCTGCCCTGAGCCTGTGAAGCGGGGACCCTGGGGAGAAGAGACAAGGAAGGAATGTACTTACCAGGGAGACAGAGCTGCCAGAGGGACCACGTCCTGGGAGGAGACAGGAGTTAGCAACGAGCATGTGAGGAAGCTTAGCCCATTCTCTCAGGAGAGGCTGAGAGAGTCCACCTTCTGTAGAACCATGGAAGAAAGAGCCCCACCAAGGGAGAGACACTGGTAATTTCAGACCCCAGTGAGGGCGAGGGAGCCTCCCAGGATTATAATTCACAGGACAAGCAGACTAGCCAGTCAGGGTCCCCTGTGCTGAAGCCCCAGAGAAAGGGCCAGTGACTCTGGGGGAAGCAGGCATGAACAGACAGGGCAGGGCCTTCCCGGGCGCCCCGCTGTGCTGGGCTGAACAGACACTCACCTGAGGTGGACGCTGGGGGCCACTTCCCTCTGTTGTGCAGGCAGCCGGGGTTAGGGAAGAAAAACATGCATATTTGTGAGGAGTGTAGATGGAGGTCAAGGCTTTGGCGTTAGAACATGGGACAGGAGGATCCCCACCTCCAAGCAGGGGCTGGACACCTCTTTTCTCCACCAAGGCCGCTTAGAGGGGAGGGCCCAGCAAGGAAGCTGAGCAAAGTCCTTAAGAAGCCGTATCTGGCTGAGTCCAGAGGGGGAGCACCATAGGCTAATAGAGTTCAGAAGAAAGTGGCCACTGAAGGGACCAGGGCTCTGGGAAAGGCATCCATCCACACAAGGCTTTGTCTCAGTGGACACATCATGTTTATGGAGAGAGCAGGGCCAGTGCGGGGGGAGGAAAGGGAAGCCAGCGACTCTGGGGTCTCACTGAGGGCAGTGTCGCTGCTGAGGGCCCCTGCCCTCACCCAGGAGCTGCTCAAATGTGACAGCGGCCTTGTCCTCTGTCTCCATCACCTGGACCTGAAGCATAAAGACATCCCACCACCTGCTGACCCGGCACGATGTTCTGTCTCATGATCCTGGCTGTTGTTAACGCATCTGCCAGCTGGGGGCATTTGACCCGACCTGGCCTATCCAGACTTCCACTCTCTAGCCAAGCGTGACCTTGTTCAGGATGCCCCTCAGATCCTGGCCCTGTGACTGCCCCTCATAGAGTAGCTGCATTTAAATATACAGGAAGAGATACCTTTTTCTGAGTACTTACTACCTGCCAGCCTACATATAGAGAACTAGGACATGCAGGGGTCTTAGTTGTGTTAACTGATAAATGAGGCTTCCCTGGTGGCTCAGAGGTAAAGAATCCACTTGCCAATGCAGGAGACGCGGGTTTGATCCCTAGGTCAGTAAGATTCCCTGGGGAAGCAAATGGCAACCCACTCCAGTATTCCTGCCTGGAAATTCCATGGACACAGGAGTCCATGGAGTGGCAAAAGAGATGGACACAACTTCGTGACTAAATAACAAAATAAATGAGGACGGTGTTAAGGAATCTCCCCCAGGTCAATACCAGGTGAGGCAGGAACTGAAGGATAAGAGAGAATATCCATGGGGAAGTGGGAAGGTCCTGGAGATCCAGGCCGGAAATTGGAGGAGGGGGTGTCCCTCCTCTAGGACTAGGGTCAACCTGGGGCAGGAGCAGCATCTGGGAATGCCGCTGTACCTGTGAAGGAAAATGAAACGCCCCAGGCCAGCCAGCGGCGTCAGCACAAGCAGGACCGCAACCATGATGCCAGTAATGGCCCCCACGCCGAGGCCTCGGCTGTTTTCTTGCCCTGAGAGCAGAAGAGGAAGAGAGAGGGGAAATGGGGTCCGAGTTCACTGGAGGGAACACCCAGAGGAGTCTGATGGGGGGGCCTGGTTAGGAGGAAGGAAATGCTCTGAGCCCCGTGTGGGTGCATGTTTTGTCATCACGGTGTCCTCCCAACTCTCCCACCGCACGTGGTTGCATCATTTTCCTCTTATTCAGATTTGAAGCCCTGGACTTGCTCTAACTCTCCATTCTCTCACGGTAGCCATTTCCATGTCCTGTTCATTTTCCTCTGAAGGACTCATTTCTTCTCACATTATGCCCCCGCCCTCTGATTTTTTCGTTTCGTCACTATTGTGGGTGGTGGAGGGCAGGTCCTCTCCAGTCCACTAACACTGACTGGTTAATCATACGAGCCAATGTTTCCAGCTCCTCCTGTGCGACTGGCACAGGGGGAAATCCTTCGCACCCAGCTCTTTCCGTCCGCATGAGGGAGGGGCTGTCATCCCCACTGTACACACAGATCTGAGACACACAGTAGTTCAGTAGATCATCGGAAGCCACAGAACTAGTAGCGGGTGCGACAAAATGCAAGCAAGTTGTTTGGCTTTACAGTCAAAAACCACCGTGTTGAAAACCAAAATATCACCAGTGAAAATGTTTCTTGCATGCTGACTCTGTGGAAGGACACGGGGAAGGATTTTATATCTCATCAACTTCCTGGTGAACAGCCTCTGAACAGCCTTAACATCCAGCTGTTCTTCTCCAGGTTTACAGATGAGGAAACTGAGGCACAAGATCCAGTGTGCTGCCCACAGTCAAACAACTCTCACAAATAGCAACCAAACTAGGACAAGATGAGCTAAGTTTTGAACAATTAATTGGACACATTGTTCTACAGGCTCTGAATGGAGACCACATCCTCATCATTTGCTTTCATTACACACCCACTTCCTGAGAAATCATGAGGGAAGGTGTAGAGGTGCTGAGGGTCACTTAGAGTGCCCAGCTGGGGAGCTGGGGTCTCCTCTGCAGACTCTGACGTGGGGAGACTCTACACTGTGGGGATCCTGCATCCTCTGTCCTGACACTGTTGACTGTGTGGGGCAGCATCGCCTTCTCAGGGAGCCGTAAACTCCGCTCATCAATTCACTGACCAGTGGATGCGTGTCCCCATGTCACCTGATCTGTTTGCCCCTGGCCTGGAATGCTCATGGGCTTTCTCAGAGGTAGGGACTGACTACCGAAGAGCATGACCTTCGCCTGTGGTTCCAGATCTCTTGGACGGATGCCTCTGTCCATGGAATTCTCCAGGTAGGAATACTGGGGTGAGTTGCCATTTCCTCCTCCAGGGGATCTTCCCAACCCAGGGACTGAACCTGCATCTCTTAGTCTCAGGGATAGGCACTGGCAGGCAGGTTCTTTGGTTCTTTACCACTAGCCCCACCTGTGAAGCCCCAGAGAGGGAAGAGGGGACATCAAACTTGAGGACAAGTCCAGTTCCTTGCCTGATCCCACCTGAGAGCTCCGTGGGATGAGCCTTCCTTCTCAGGGTCCACAACTAGCCTCCTCTCTGTTCTGCTTTTACACTCCTAATGTGCTTGTCTGAGACTGACTCAGCTAGCTATATAATCAAGGTCCATGTCTAAAGCACTGGAGTCCTCAGTGTGAGGGGATGGCTGTCTCCATACTGGGCAGGTCTAAGGAGAACCTGCTTCTCAAGAAAGATGTTTTCTTCCTTGTTGTTAAATTATTTAAACAGGGTTGAAGAAAATCTGGAGCTGAAGTATAACAAGTGAATACAGTAACTTGGAAGGGTGATTCCTCAGCACATTTTAGCAGGTAGAAGAAAGAACCCATGAACGTGTAGGGGAAAAAAACAAAAAAACAAAAAAAAAAGAAAGAAATTATTCAGACTGGGGATTAGAAAGGAAAAAAAAAATGAGGACTGGTGACTCCAGGCAAAGTATTATGCAGAACTCCATCAAGTGGACAAACATGTGCAGAATGGCAGTTTTTGAGGTAGAAGAGAGAGGATAGCACTGAAAAAAATGTTTAAAATTAATGGCTTAAAACTTTCCAAGCTAGATGGGAGATTACCTATCAAGGGTGGTTTAGGACTCCACGAAAGGATCTTTCACGATACAGATGTTGTGACACAATTTAGTCAAATTGCTGAAATACTGAGGGAAAGAGGAAATGATTAAAGCTGCAGGAGAGAAGTGGCTCATCACTTACAATGGATCTTCAACAAGGTGAAAAGCAAATTTCACATCAGAGACTGGGGGCCAGAAGATATTGGGATGACTGAATTAAGTCCTACATGGAAGATTTCAGCCAGGAAAGCAATGCACAGAAAAAGTCTTCTTCAATGAAGCTCAAATTAAGACTTCCGTGGATAAACAATAGTCAAGGGAGTTTATTCCTTGGAGACGTGCCTCATATGAAACGTAAAGGGGATCCTTTAAGATGACTGTTCAAACACTGGACAGTAACTCAAAGCCATAGGAATGTATAAAGAACAGTGGTCAGGAGAAGACCAAGGTGGGGGACGTGGAGTACGTCTCTCTGCACAGATGCATCAGGAACTCACCTTCAGAGACAGGAGTGCATGCACAACACCAGCTGAGAGTGGAGAGGAGGACCTGACCAGCGGAGAAGAATATACAGATCTACGCAGAACACGGACGCGGACAGCGAAACAGCTGATCGCTGGCAGCTCCAACCAAAAGACACACTGGCTGAATGGATGCAAACACAAGACCCATATATACGCGGTCCCAGAAACCCACTTCAGACCTAAAGACACAGGCAGACTGAAAGGGAGAGGATGGAAAAATACATTCCAGTGAGAGCTTTACTTCCTTTCCCATCTGGATTCCTTTTATTTCTTTCTCTTCTGTGACTGCTGTAGCTAGGACTTCCAGATCGATGCTGAATAATAGTGGTGGAAGTGGACACCCTTGTCTTGTTTCTGATCTTAGGGGGAATGCTTTCAGTTTTTCACCATTGAGAATAATGTTTGCTGTAGGCTTCTCATATGTGGCCTTTACTATGTTGAGGTAGGTTCCTTCTATGCCCATTTTCTGAAGAGTTGTCATCATAAATGGGTGCTGAATTTTGTCAAAGGCTTCTTCTGCATCTATTGAGATGATCACATGGTTTTTATCTTTCAATTTATTACTATGATATATCACATTGACTGCTTAGCATATATTGAAGAATCCTTGCATCACTGGAATAAACCCAACCTGATCATGGCTTACAAACTTCTTGATGTGTTGCTGAATTCTGTTTGCTAAAATTCTGTTGAGGATTTCTGCGTCTCTGCCCATCAGTGATATTGGCCATAGTGTTCTTTTTTAGTGTTGTCTTTGTGTGGTTTTGGTATCGGAGTAATGGTAGCCTCATAGAATGAAATTGGAGGTGTTCCTTCCTCTGCAATTTTTTGAAAGAGGTTTAGAAGGATAGGCATTCGCTCTTCTCTAAATGTTTGATAGAATGTTCTTGTGAAGCCATTTGGTCCTGGACTTTTCTTTTTTGGGAGATTTTCACAGCTGCAATTTCAGTGCTTGTAATGGGGTTGTTTGTGATTTCTATTTCTTCCTGGTTGAGTCAGGAAGACTGAACCAGTCTTCCTGGTTCAGTCCAAGACTGAACTTTTCTAAGAATCTGTCCATTTCTTCCAGGTTAGCCATTTTATTGCCATATAGTTTTCATAATAGTCTCTTATAATCCAAAACCAGTTCTCAGAGGGAAGTTGATAGCAATACAATCCTACCTCACGAAACAAGAAACATTGAATAGACTACCTCACATTACACCTAAAACAACTGGAAAAATAAGAACAAACAACCCCCAAAATTAGTAGAAGGAAATAAATCATCAAGATCCGAGCAGAAATAAATGAAAAAGAAATGAAAGAAACAATAGTAAAGAGCAATAAAACTAAAAGGTCGTTCTTTGAGAAAATAAAATTGACAGACTTTTAGCCAGACTGATCAAGGGAAAAACAGAAGAACCAAATCAACAAAATTAGAAATGAAAAAGGAGAGGTTAAAACAGACAATACAGATGGAAAAAGAAGTAAAGCTCTCACTGTTTGCAGATGACAGGATAATGTACATAGCAAACCCTAAAGACACTATCAGTAAATTACTAGAGTTAATCAGTGAATTTAGCAAAGTTGCAAATAAAAAATCAATACACAGAAACCACTTGCATTTCTATAAACTAACATTGAAAACTCAGAAAGAGAAATTAAGGAATCAATCCCATTCATCATTCCAACAAAAAGAATTAAATATCTAGGAATAAACTTACCTCAGGAGACAAAAGAACTGTACCCAGAAAAGTATAAGACACTAATGAAGGAAATCAAAGACGACAAAAACAGGTGGAGAGATACTCCATGTTCCTGGGTAGGAAGAACCAATACTGTGAAAATGATGATACTACCAAATGCAATCTACAGATTCCATGTGATCCCTATCAAACTACCAATGACATTTTCCACAGAACTAGAACAAAAAAATTTCACAATTCATATGGAAACACAAAAGACCCCAAATAGCCAAAGCAGTCTTGAGAAAGAAGAATGGAGCAGGAGGAATCAACCTTCCTGACTTCAGATTATACTACAAAGCTACAGTCATCAAGACAGTATGGTACTGGCACACAAAAAGACATGATTTTTTGTGTGCCAGTACCATACATAGAAAGAAACATAGGCCAATGAAACAAGACAGAAAGCCCCCAAATAAACACAGGCAACTATGGGTACCCTGTTTTGTTTTGTTTTGTTTTTTCAAAAAGAAGGAAAAAATATAGAATGGGGCAAAGACAGCCTCTTCAATAAACGGTGATGAGAAAACTGGACAGCTACAGGTAAAAGAATGAAATAGGAACAATTCCCAACACCACACACAAACTCAAAATGGTTTAGAGACCTTAATATAAGACCAGAAACTATAATTTTCTTAGAGGAAAATATAGGCAGAACACTCGATGACATAAACCAAAGCAAGATCCTCTATGACCCACCTCCTAGAGTCATGGAAATAAAAACAAAAGCAAAAAAGTGGGACCTGATTAAACTTAAAAGCTTTTACACAGCAAAGAAAAATACCAGTTCAGTTCAGTTCAGTTGCTCAGTCATGTCCGACTCTCTGCAACCCCATGAATCGCAGCACGCCAGGCCTCTCTGTCCATCACCAACTCCCGGAGTTCACTTAGACTCACGTCCATCGAGTCCGTGATGCCATCCAGCCATCTCATCCTCTGTCGTCCCCTTCTCCTCCTGACCCCAATCCCTCCCAGCATCAGGGTCTTTTCCAATGAATCATCTCTTCGCATGAGGTAGCCAAAGTACTGGAGTTTCAGCTTTAGCATCATTCCTTCCAAAGAAATCCCAGGACTGATCTCCTTCAGAATGGACTGGTTGGATCTCCTTGCAGTCCAAGGGAGTCTCAAGAGTCTTCTCCAACACCACAGTTCAAAAGCATCAATTCTTCGGCGCTCAGCCTTCTTCACAGTCCAACTCTCACATCCATACATGACCAAGGAAAAACCATAGCCTTGACTAGACAGACCTTTGATGGCAAGGTGAAAATACAGCTGTCAGAATGGCAGAAAATAATAGCAAATTAAATAACTGACAAAGGGTTAATCTCCAAAATATACAAGCAGCTCATACAACTCAATACCAGAAAAAAAAAAAAAACACCCAACCCAATCAAAAAGTGGGAAAATGACCTAAACAGACACTTCTCCAAAGAAGACATGAGTCAGTCAGTTCAGTTGCTCAGTCGTGTCCGACTCTTTGCGACCTCATGAATCACAGCACGCGAGGCCTCCCTGTCCATCACGAACTCCTAGAGTTCACTCAAACTCACGCCCATCGAGTCAGTGTTGCCATCCAACCATCTCATCCTCTGTTGTCCCCTTTTCCTCCTGACCCCAATCCCTCCCAGCATCAGAGTCTTTTCCAATGAGTCAACTCTTCTCATGAGGTGGCCACAGTAGCATCATTCCTTCCAAAGAAATCCCAGGACTGATCTCCTTCAGAATGGACTGGTTGGATCTCCTTGCAGTCCAAGGGACTCTCAAGAGTCTTCTCCAGCACCATAGTTCAAAAGCATCAATTCTTCGGTGCTCAGCTTTCTTCACAGTCCAACTCTCACATCCATACATGACCACTGGAAAAACCATAGCCTTGACTAGACAGACCTTAGTCAGCAAAGTAATGTCCCTGCTTTTGAATATGCTATCTAGGTTGCATAGAGATGGCTAACAAACATATGAAAAGAAGCTCAACATGGCTCATTCTTAGAGAAATGCAAATCAAAACTACAATGAGACATCACTTCACACCAGTCAGAATGGCCATCATCAAAAAGTCGACAAACAATAACTGTTGGAGACGGTGTGAGAAAAGGGAATGCTCTTGTACTGTTGGTGGGAATGTAAATTGATACAGCCACTGTGGAAGACAGAATGGAGACTCCTTAAAACACTAGGAATAAAACCACCATGTGACCCAGCAATCCCACTGCTGGGCACATATCCCGAGAAACCAACACTGAAAAAGACACCTGTAACCCATTGTTCATTGCAGCACTATTTACAAGAGCTGGAACATGGAAGCAACCTAGATGTCCATTGACAGATGAATGGATAAAGAAATTGTGGTGCACAGACACAATGGAATATGCTCAGCCACAAAAAGGAACGCCTTTGAGTCAGTTCTAATGAGGTGGATGAACCTAGAACCTATTATACAGAGGGAAGTCAGTCAGAAAAAGAAAGATAAATACCGTATTCTAACGCATATATACGGAATCTAGAAAAATGGTCCTGAAGAATTTACTTACAGGGCAGCAATGGAGAAACAGACATAGAGAACAAACTTATGGACACGGGGAGAGAGGAGGAGAGGGTGAGATGTGTGGAAAGAGTAACATGGAAACTGACATTACCATATGCAAAACAGATAGCCAACGGGAAATTGCTGTATGGCTCAGGAAACTCAGACAGCCGCTGTGTATCAGATTAGAGGGGATGGGGAGGGAGGTTCCAAAGGGAGGGGTAAATGTACGCCTATGGCTGATTCATGTTGAGGTTTGACGGAAACAACAGAATTCTGTAAAGCGATTATCCTCCAATAAAAAACTAATTAAAGAAAAAAGGACAGTGCTAAGAGTGATCCAAGGTAGCTAGCTCATTTAAGCCAATATTTTTGTCTTTCTTGCAATCACTTGGTTTTCTTTCTCATTTCAAAGGTATTTCTTGGAACAATATTTATAAATCTATATAATGGACACACATTGTATAAGGGTGGCTGAAATTTATGACAATACGTGTATAAAATCGGGGGGATGGAGATGTATAGGAGCACCTCGTCTGTTTTATACATCATAGAATCTGGTTGATATTTCAACTAGATAGATACATGTTTAAGATATTAATTGTCATCTTTAAGTTAGCCCCTAAGAAAAGAACTGAAATGTATGTGGAAAGGGAAAGATAGAATCAAAATGACACCTAAGAAAGGAAATCACTTAACTACCAAAGAGGAAGAAATAGAGGAATTCATAGGACAAATACCAAGTAGTGAGATGGCAGAAGCTCTTTCCTATCAGGAAGTATCTGACTCATATATAGCCTCAACCTTGAAATTAAAGGCACAGAATCACAGAATGGATTAAAATTATGACCCATCTCTAACTCTCTTCAAGGGACTCACTTTAGATACAAAGACATAGGTTGAAGTAAGGTTGGAAAAAGATATTCTATGCAAATAGTAATAAAAAGAGAATTGTGGTGGCTGTATGAGTGTCTGATACAATAATCTCTAAATCAAAAAAGCCTACAAGAGATAAAGTAAGACGTTACATATCAAGAAAAGTTTCACTCACCAAGGAAATCGAACAATTATAAGCCCCATGCACCTAACACCACCAGATTTGTGAATCAAAATGGACAGCATCGAGGGGAGAAACAGCTCGGTCACAACGGTGACACGACAACACCCAGCTTTCAATGATGGACGCGGCAGTCAGAGGGAATTTCAGTGAGAAACTGGAGGCCGTGAGAGCACTGCAAACCAGAGACCTAACCGGCCAACAGACAACACACAGACGTAGGCGTTTATGTTGCACAAATTAACAGTCCTCAAGGCCCCATCTCTCCACACATGACCACCGCCCATCCTGGGGGGAAATGGTGTCACTTGCACTGTAGAGACGATAGCGCAAATAAGAAAGACAGGTGGAGGGACGTGGAGTCGAGTGTGCTGGCAAGCCTGCAGTCACAGCAGTGCCAGCTAGCATACGGACACTTCCTGCCTGAACACTGCTGCTGTGATCCCACCTTCACTGGGGCGCGTATTCACAAAGCTCTATAAAGTGCATACCACACACCACGGGACACATAAGATAAAGGAGATTTAGCCTTTGTGACTCACCGGGGCTTCCCAGGAGGCACTAGTGGTAAACATCCCACCTGCTAATCAGGAGACATAGGACACAGGGACCCAGTCCCGGGTGGGGAAGATCCCCTGGAGGAGGTCACAGCAACCTCTGCAGTGGAAGGTGGAGTCTTCACCGCTGGGCTGCCCAGGAAATCCCAGGGACTGATTTTAGCACTGCTTCCAGTGGTCTTGGCAACGAGGCTTCACAGCAGAGGGCCAGGAGAACTCAGGGGGTGAGGAGGGGAGAGACAGCACACGTTCCAATTGCTTGAAGTGGAGGAAATGAGATGATAGGCTAATTGTTGGTGGAATTAATAAAGGAAGGTTGTCCAGGTTAGAATGGGCTTCCCTGGTGGCCTATACGGGAGGAGCGCCTGCAGTGCAGCAGACTCGGGTTCCATCCTTGGGTCGGGACGATCCCCTGGAGTAGCGAATGGCACCCACTCCAGGGCTCTTGCCTGGGAAATCCCATGGACAGAGTAGCCTAGTGAGCCCAAGTGTGTGGTGTCACAAAGAGTCGGACACCACTGAACGACTAAGACAGGAGGCGATGATGGTCACTCACAGGTCACATGCAGCCTGAGGGGGTCGCTTCTGCTGGAGTTGCCCCTGTTGAAGGCCTCACACTGATAATCCCCGGCGTCCTCTCTGCTGACGGGGTCTATGGTGAGGGTGCTCTTGTCTGAGGACAGTGTCATCCTCTCTGCGAGGAGGAGACTCTGGCCTTTGAAGAACCAGCGTATGGAGACCCCAGTCTCATCTGCGAGGCAGGTCAGGACCACGGGGCCTTTGTGTTCTGTGATTGGTGTTGCTGGCTTGGAGGGAGGGCCGTGCCACTGGGGCTGTGTAGAGAGAGAGGGGTGACTGCTGAGAGTGGGTCGGGGGCCTGGGCCTTGCTCCCTCCGCAGTCTCGGGGCCCAGTGACCTCTGTAAAGGCGACTGTGAGGAAGGCCCTGGGTCTTTGTTCAGGTGACAACTGGAAAGAGACGAACACACATCTCCTCTGACTCCCAGATCATGCCAGGGGGACCCTTGCCTGGTCGCTGGGACAACACTCTAGTACTGGACAGCTCTGAGCTATCAGCCCTGGGAACCTTGGTTTCCTGACTGTGGTGCTATCCAGGCCAGACAGGGAGTGCAGGACCTGAGAGTACATGTTGTGATTGGGGATAGAGAGCCTGGGCACATTGCCGGGGCCTCACACTGACAAGCCAGGAGCGCTGTGTGGCTGGGTGAGAGGCTGTGTGGCAGGAGAGCTTGAGGTACCCTCTGGATGGTCAGCGGAGTCTGAGGGGAAGTGGTGGGGTGTCCGGACCATTTGGAGCAAAGAGCAGAAAGCCACGCGTGGTGCAATCAGAGGGAAGGAAAGTTCCTGGTCTGTACTGGGGCCCCAGGGTCCTTCTGGGCTGTTCACACGCTTGTCTGAAAAACTTGCAATCATTACCATCATGCTCACTCACTGTGAGTCTGACGTTAATTTGTTTCTCCCATCATATTCTGGTGATCCTCAGCCACCAACACAGAGCAGCCCATCCCCTCCCTGGCTTCATTCAAGGTGGACCTGCCTGGACTTGCCTGGGACAGGAAGTCATGGCCAGTCTGGGTGTCCAGGGGTGATGGCCCATGTACTCGGACCTGAGAGGGATGGGTGTGGATTGGCCTCTGGCAACGTGCATTTGGGTGGGCAGCTCAGGTCACCTAGGAACAGAGGTTACTCACAGAGGACATCCAGGGTGAATGGGTCACTGCGGCTGACACTCACTGGGTTCCGGGCTTCACACACATAGGGTCCTGTGTCATTCCTTGTCACGGTGACTACTGTGAGAGTCCTCTTGTCCTTGGACAGTTCCAGCCTGGTGCTCTTGGGGAGGCTCTGACTGTTGATCCACCACATGTAGGAGGTGTTCTGGGTCTCAGATCCACATGTTAACACCACAGTGTCCTCATGCTCCCTGGGGTTGGAGTTGTTGCTGGTGATGACGGGTGTGGGTAGCACCGCTGTGCAGATAACAGAGAGAACATTGCCCTGAGCCTCCCTGGTGGCTCAGACAGTAAAGAATCAGCCTGCCAGTGCAGGAGCCCTGGGCTCAATCCCTGGGTTGGGAAGATCCCCTGCAGATGGGAATTGCTACCCAGTCAGCATTCTTGCCTGGAGAATTCCAAGGACAGCGGAACTTGCTGGGCTATAGCACATGGGGTAGCAAAGAGTGGGACGTGATTGAGCGACTAACACTTTCCCTTTCTTTATACCTTAGCCTCCTCTAGAAACACCTTTAACAAAACTGGCATCCTTCACCTCTCAGCCAGACAGAGTCTTTAAAGATAAGGCATGCTTGTGTATGGCAAGATGAATCCATGGGGACCTGAGCTGAGAGTGTGAGGCCACCTGCTCTATGTCTGGGAGAAACACAGGCTTCCTCGGGGGTCGACTGTGCAGCAGCGTTTAGTGGTGGACAGACCTGGGTGGGATTCAGAGACCACCTGGCGTCTCTCCTGGTTTTCATCAACCAGCCTCGGGAGAGAGCTCCCTGGGTGGCACCCTGGGGTCGAGGAGCTGCCAGGAGAGTTTTCCTTCCTCTGTTCCTCTCTGGGGGTGCTGAGACTTCTCTGGCGTCTCCAAGTCCCCCAGGGCATTTGCTTGATTCCTGGGGACCTTGTACCTGTGTGCTCTCCATGCCAAGTCTCAGGAGTAGGACCAGGCTGTGCCCCTGAGCGAACGTGGCTCTCAGGGCTGAACCCTGGCTGGTGACCAGCTTAGAAGCCTAGGGATTTGTCACAGGCTTCCCAGTGTCACTGGAGGCAGGAGCCCTGGGACAGGGTGTGGGAGGGGCTTCCTGGGGCTGAGCTTCTCTGTGAGGATCCCTGGGGCCCTCAGGCCAGGGTCTTCCCTGAGTCCTGCAGGGTCTTCCTCAGGGTCCTGGTCACAGAGAGGGGCCAGGGGGCTGGACTGAGAGTGCTGTCCCTCTGCTGAGTCCCTCCATCAGCCCGTCCTTCTCTCTGCACACTGTCTGCAGGGCCTGGCTTCCTGGAAGCATTTCTGACCCTTTGGACTTTGTCTCCACAGTGTGTGTCCTGCACTGAATGTTCAAACCCCGACCCGGGACATAGTGCAGAGGGGGATGGGGGCAACTTCCGGGGCTGTCAGTCCTTCGAGTGTGAACAGAATTCAACTGCAACCCTCCACCCCCGCCCCCGCCTGCCAAACACCTCGAGGTCAGAGAGGAAGCACTCACGGTGCACATGGAGGCGTCCAGTTTGTATTTCTGTCTGTAAATTATTCTTTGTAACGAGCAGGGTGTAGGGTCCTGTTTCTCTCTGGGTGACGTTCTGGATCAGCAGGGTTCCGTTGGCGTAAAGTGTCTCCCGTCCGCTGTACTCAGGCCCATTGGTAGTTGCATTAGTATCTACCCTATACGATGCAATTAGCTGGACGTTGTCTACCCTTTCTCCTCTGTGCCAGGCATAGCCTAGAGTATTCTTTGTCACGTTGTGGCCAAGTAGAAGAACATCCAACCCTTCTGCAGCAAGGGGGGGCACCATTTCAATAGTGAGCTGGGCAGTGGTGGGCGGGGTCCAGAAAGTTAACAGTGAGACTGGGAGGGAAAGAGAAATCGGTTACTATTGTGACCTGCGTGGGGGATGGGAAAATGGTGCCCTGGGTCCTGAGCTGGTCTCTTCATCCCTCAGCCTTAGTGTGGGTGTGTGTGTGTGTATGTTTGTGTGTGTGTGGTTCAAGGTCAGCAGCCTGACCCCCGTCACATCTGCCCCTTCTGGGCTGTTTTTCCCTCTGCTCCCCTCGCTGTCCGTGGCTCACTCCCTCGCTGCCCTCACACGCCTGCTCACATTCAGGGCCTCTTGGGAGATGACCCCACAACAACCAGCTGCTGTAAAGACCCTCCGTGCTCACTGCTGACCCTTCCCCGCTCTGCTTCCCGCGTGACGCCTGGAGCATCTGCCAGCACTCTCTCCATCTCTCTGCTTGTCTGTCTTCCTCCCCACAGAGCGCGGATTCCGTGAGGGCAGGGGCTTGTCTGATCCTGCTTGAAACACTGGGCCTGGACCAGGCTCCAGACATTAGTACCTGGGGATGAAGGAAGGAGAGTTCCCAGGAATTCCACAGCCTGCTTCTTATTTGTCAGTGTCTAAGGGTGCCGGGTAAGGACAGTGTTTACTGTCCTGGTTCTGTCTTTTTCTGTAGTGACACCCAGATAGAAATAATTATTATCATCATCAGTCTTCAACAGTTACTGCCCAGTGAAGAATTACACATAAAACCTACAGCAGTTGAGTCCTCCCGCCCCTCCCCAGCTCTAGCTCATGCAGACTCTCTGTGGCTGAGCCCCCTCTCCCCTGGTCCTCTGTCCTCTGCCCTCAGGTCTGAACAGAAGCCCCCTGTCCCCTCTCAGAGCCCCGTCTCCCCCAGGGACCAGCCAGGCTCTCGTTCTCCAGTCTCCGCCCCCTCCCTGAAAACTGTCCCCTCTCACCTGCCAGCAGGAGCCTGCTCCAGGGGACATGCCGCCTGCTTGCAGGGCCTGACGGGGGCTCCATGGTGCCTGCGGTCTGCTGTGTCCCTCTCTCCGTGAGAAGTTCCTCTCCAGAAACGCTCACAAGCCCTGCGTCCTTGTGTGAGCTCTGCTGTCCTTCCCGCTCTGTGCTCTGCGCTGGGCCTGCCAGGGAGCAGAACTTCTCTGGGTCACGTGGCCCGGGGGCGGGATCTCTGCCCAGGCCCCGCCCTCTGCCTCCCCTCTCCTCCTTCCCTCCCTAGTGGCCCCCCTCCCCCTTCCCCCTCTGTCTGTATTTCTGTTCCCTGAACTCTGCTGAGTCCTCTGCCTTCTAGAGCAGGGATTCTCCACCTACACACACACACACACACACACACACACACACCCCTACACACAACACCCCTACTCACACATACCTACACACACAGCTACACACAGACACCTAGATATACACACATCTATACACACACACATATGCACACACACACACCCTTGACTGGAAAAGCACAACCTTGGAGTGTCCGGGTCCGGGGTCCCCACTGCTCTGGATCAGATGCACACTCAGCCTCCCCGACAGCCCTCCTTCATCCCCTCTGGCTTTTCCCTTCAGAGGAGGAGCCTGGGGGTGGGAGGTGCATCAGGAATGCTTGTCACAGGGACTTCCTCCCCACGGTGTGCGGGAATCACCTGTGGAGCTTCTTGAAGACTGTGAACCGCCAGGTGACACCTTAGAAATGCTGTTTCAGCAGCTGCCAGGTCACACGCTTGCCTAGCCTGGCTGAGACCCCAGAGCAGCGGTTAGGCCGCCCCACCCACCCCAGTTTTGGCCTCTGCTGTGCTTTGGTCTGGAGTCTCTCAGCACAATCACAGATCCAGGGGTTTCCAAATTTTGGTGGTAATTGTTCCTGTGACACAGAAACCCAGCTGGATGCCCAGGGTCTTCCTGTTGTTCTCAAATATCTGAGAAGATTGCAGATATTTGACCCACCTGAAGGTCACACTGACTCTGGAGGAGAGAAAGGGGTCACGTGAGTGATGACTGGAGAGGGGACCTGGTCTCTACCTTAGCCTGTCACCAGCCTGGCGTCTGTTTTCAGGGACTGCTGCTGTTGCTGCTGCTAAGACACTTCACTCGTGTGTGACTCTGTACGACCCCATAGACAGCAGCCCAGCAGGATCCTCCCTCCCTGGGACTCTCCAGGCAAGAGTACTGGAGTGTGTTGCTATTTCCTTCTCCAATGCATGCATGCATGCTAATTCTCCCACTCTGTGCGACCCTATGGGCAGCAGTCCACCAGGCTCCTCCATCCACAGGATTCTCCAGGCAAGAATACTGAAGTGGGTTGCCATTGCCTTCTCCAGGAACAGAGACCCAGAACCGGGTGTCAGGAGGAGCTGCAGTTGGCAGGTGAGAAGGGAAAGGTTTCCTGTGTGTCCTGGGAAGAGAGGAACCTGGTGCTGAGGGTGGGCTGACTCTGGGCTCCCTGGTCCTCGGGTCAAGTTCTAGGAGACTCTCCCTCTCTGTGTCTGTTGCCTGAGCCTTGGTTCAGAAACTGTACAGGTCTTCCTTGCCATTCCAGGGCCTCCTCTGTCAACCTGGCTGATCTTTGTGAGGTCGCTGTGATCTTTCCCATGGGTGGCTGCAGGCAGGGATGGGAGCTGGCTTGGGTGCCCATAGGCCCCTAGAAGGTTGGCAGGGTAGTGTGGGCACCCAGGAGGGGCTCTGAGGGTCTGTTAGAGAAGGGGTCCCCTGGGACCTAACACCTAATGATCTGAGGTGAAGCTGATGTAATAATAACAGATATAAGTGCACAATAATTGTAACGCAGTTGCATTATCCCAAAATCATCTCCACCAGTCCGCAATTGTCTTCCATGAGAACGGTCCCTGGTTCCCTTAAGGTTGGAGACCGCTATTTAGAAGGAGGGATGGAAATCAGGCTCCTACTCAACTTCCTTAGGCAAAACGATGTTCACCTGTTAATTTCCTGTTAATTTTCTGTTTGGCCCAATGTTGTCCCCTGGAGGTCATGAACAGACCTTGGGACAATGTAACGGGCTGCACAGGGGTGCAAAGGCCAAAGGGTGTGAGCTGGCTGTGCGCCCTGGGCAGAGGTGGAGGCTGACCTCCAGACTAGAGGCTATCGGCCGGAGTTCAGGTCACTGTGGGTCCCCAGGCTTCCCGACTTCATCCCAGTACAGGGTGAGCCCAGGGAGACGATGGGCATTGTTCAGTGGCAGGAGAACCATCCATCCAGGTGGATGTGTGCTCAGGAGGAGCTCTCAGTCCCTGCGCCTTCAAAGGATGGGCCGGCAGGGGGTCTCTGGCGCTTTGGGGAGTGGGTGGCGGCCTGTGGGCTGGACCCCAGAAGGCCCTGTCCTTCTCCACCTCATGGCACTGGGCCTGCACCCTAGTTCTCTGTGTCCCCATCAGTGGTCTGCTCTCAGCCTCCCCACAGTGCCAGGACCTGGGGCAGCTCCACCTGGAGACTCTGTCAGGGGAGGGGAGACCCCCATGGGACCCCAGTCCCCCTGAGATGGAGCAACTGCAGAAGCTGGGTTCCTCTGTTCTGGAAGTTCCCCTCGTTTCCCAGGACGCCTTAGGGGGAGGGGCTGAGATGTCTCCAGGGACCAGACCCAGGTGTCCCCACAGATGAGGCGCCGTGGTATGAGGAGCTGCTCCCCAAATCCTGAGTTCAGCTGGGGCTCCCCCCTCCCCTTGGTGACTCCCTTGGGATGGAGGATCGGGAGTCTGAGCCAGCTCAGCTCTCTGAGCGAAGGGGATGGACTCAAGCTGCCAGCCCAGGCCCTCCAGGGAGACTAGAAGATTCTCCTGAGTAGAGACGGGAGGGGGTGTGATTATCTGGGAATGAGCAGAGGTCTGACTCGTCACAGTTAAGAGGCCCCTGTCCTCACTCCTGACTCCAGGAGGAATAACGTCCCGCCCTGGAGCAGCTGTGGGCTCTTGAAGGTCTCCCCCCAGTCTGAAGCTAGGGCCCCTGTGTCCACAGGGAATATTCTCTGACCCCTCGGTGTCATACTGGGTGGGGGGTGGGGTGGTTTCTGTTATGTAAATTCCCTTATCTATTTGAGTTCAGCTCAGTTCAGTTGCTCAGTCGTGTCCGACTCTTTGCAACCCCATAAGCCGCAGCACGCCAGGTCTCCCTGTCCATCACCAACTCCCTGAGTTTACCCAAATGTCCATTGAGTTGGTGATGCTATCCAATCATTTCATCCTCTGTTGTCCCCTTCTCCTCCTGCCCTCAATCTTTCCCAGCATTAGGGTCTTTTCCAATGAGTCAGCTCTTTGCATCAGATGGCCACAGTACTGGATTTCAGCTTCAAAATCAATCCTTCCAATGAACACCCAGGACTGATGTCCTTTAGGATGGACTGTTTGGATCTCCTTGCAGTCCAAGGGACTCTCAAGAGTCTTCTCCAACACCACAGTTCAAAAGCATCAATTCTTCGGCACTCAGCTTTCACAGTCCAACTCTCACATCCATACATGACTACTGGAAAAATCATAGCCTTGACGAGACAGACCTTTGTTGACAAAGTAATGTCTCTGCTTTTTAACATGCTGTCTCGGTTGGTCATAACTTTCCTTCCAAGGAGGGAGTGTCTTTTAATTTCATGGCTGCAATCACCATCTGCAGTGATTTTGGAGCCCCCCCAAATAAAGAGTATTTATTGAGCATGTGTGACCTGTCAGCCCTGGGTTGTGTCCTGGTCTCCAGAGAATAGGATAGACTTGGACTCCGGGCTCACACACCTGACCTTGTGACGGGGAGACAGACATTCAGAGAAAATTCTGGAAATAAGGAGCTAATTATAATGGAGGGATGGACTGAAGGGGAAGCGTCTGGTGCATCCGGAGTCTGTCACGGAATCTCAGCTGGACTGGGTGTCATGGAATTACCCCTGAGAAAGTGATCTTTTGACTGAGATGTGAAGGATGAGCAGACCCTCAGCAGAGAGGGACAGGGGGCTCAGAGGGCAGAGCTACCTGAGGGGCGTCTGGCCTTCAGGTGGGCCTGGCTGGGAGGAGCGGCTGACAGAGTCCAGTGTGGGGAACTGGAAGACTGGGGAGGACCGTGGACGGAGTCGGTTGGTGAGGGTCAGAGGCTGCTGGGCGGTGGGAGCTGCTAAGTGGGAAGGAGGTGGGCAGCCCTGTGGAGGCTCCGGACTGTGGAGGAGCTCTGCCGCCCTCTGGTGGCCATGGAGGGCAGTGTCGAAGGAAAAGTACCTCAAGGAGGTTTTCTCCTAAGACAACTCAAGCATATGTCGAGTTTACATAAGATTTTACAAATCCCAGGGACAGAGGATGCTGGCAGGCTACAGACCTGAGGTCGCGAAGGATCGTATACGACTTAGCGACTAACCCTTTCAACACTGCATATCATTTTTGCTGAATCATGTCCCACTCTGAATTTCCAATGTCTCTCATCCAAGATGTCCTCTTATATACCCCACTCCAAGATTTAATCCGGTTGAGATTTGTGTTGATGACAGGCCAATTTCTCTCTGTCGAAGAGGATCCAGATGCAACATTCTCAGTCCTTGGGCAGGACTGGAGCATCTGTGAGTAGGAGGAGGGTGAGGAAATGTCCAGTGTCCTGCCTGTGCTGGAGGGTCCATGCTGACATGAAAAGGCTGCATTTCCTTTCCCCCGTGCCCCCTTAGTGTCTTCATGGGGCAGGGCCAGGTGGAATCAGAAGACCAGGGTGGTACACTGATTCTGCCTCGTCTTCTTGCCTTCTCTGTCTCTACCCCCATCAGGAGACCTGGTCTTCTTGGTGGGAAGGAAGGTGGGGCGGCTCCATAGGCCCCTGATCAGAGATTCTTTCAGCAAAAGGGACACAGGGATCAAGCCCGCCTGCTCTGGCCTCATTGTCCCTGACACCCCATGACAGTAGGAACTGAATTATTAGGGTCTAATGGCCTCTTTTGTATTCTAATTATTAGATTGCTTTTACTTCTTTTCACCTTTTGATATTTGAAGTTTCAAAGGTGAATCTCCATCTTTCTTGAGCTTGAGCAGGGTTGGTGCCAGGGCTGTTCAGTTGTCTTAAAGGTTATTTTTTATAGTAGCTTCAGTTTCACAGCAAAAGTGAGGGAAGGTATGGAGTTTTCCTGATACCTGCCGTCCACAAGTGTAGGGCCTCCTTACTATTCAACGTTCCACCCCCGAGGTGTGCATTTTATCAGCTGATGAACCCATGTGAATACATGAACAAGACCCAGCTTCCACAGCTTTCACTGGGGCTCACACTTGGCACCGTACCTTGCGTGGGTTTGAGCAAGTGATCAGCAGCAGCATGGGCTTCCCCGGTGGCGCCGTGGTAAAGATCCTCCTGCCAGTTCAGAGGACCCAGGTGTGATTTCTGGCTCAGGAAGATCTCCTGGAGAAGAAATGGAAACCCACTCCAGTGTTCTTGCCTGGGAAATGCCATGGATATAGGAGCCTGGCGGGCTAGAGTCCATGGGGTCACAAGAGAATTACACATGACTTAGCAACTAGAACAACCGCAAAGTCAGTAACAGTCCTGCTGCGCAAGTCACACCAGCAGGGCTGGTGAGCCCAGAGCAGGTGGTTGTGAGTCTGCAGGGCTAGTGAGCCCAGAGCAGGTGGTTGTGAGTCTGCAGGGCTGGTGAGCCCAGAGCAGGTGGTTGTGAGTCTGCAGGGCTGGTGAGCCCAGAGCAGGTGGTTGTGCGTCTGCAGGGTAGTGAGCGCAGAGGCAGGTGGTTGTGAGTCTGCAGGGGATATAGTGAGGGGGGGGGAGGCCGGGCAGAGCAGGTGGTTGTGAGTCTGCAGGGCTGGTGAGCCCAGAGCAGGTGGTTGTGCATCTGCAGGGCTAGTGAGCACAGAGCAGGTGGTTGTGAGTCTGCAGGGCTGGTGAGCACAGAGCAGGTGGTTGTGAGTCTGCAGGGCTAGTGAGCACAGAGCAGGTGGTTGTGAGTCTGCAGGGCTAGTGAGCACAGAGCAGGTGGTTGTGAGTCTGCAGGGCTAGTGAGCACAGAGCAGGTGGTTGTGAGTCTGCAGGTCTAGTGAGCACAGAGCAGGTGGTTGTGAGTCTGCAGGGCTAGTGAGCACAGAGCAGGTGGTTGTGAGTCTGCAGGGCTAGTGAGCACAGAGCAGGTGGTTGTGAGTCTGCAGGGCTAGTGAGCACAGAGCAGGTGGTTGTGAGTCTGCAGGGCTAGTGAGCCCAGAGCAGGTGGTTGTGAGTCTGCAGGGCTGGTGAGCCCAGAGCAGGTGGTTGTGAGTCTGCAGGGCTAGTGAGCCAGAGCAGGTGGTTGTGAGTCTGCAGGGCTAGTGAGCCAGAGCAGGTGGTTGTGAGTCTGCAGGGCTAGTGAGCCAGAGCAGGTGGTTGTGAGTCTGCAGGGCTAGTGAGCCCAGAGCAGGTGGTTGTGAGTCTGCAGGGCTAGTGAGCCCAGAGCAGGTGGTTGTGAGTCTGCAGGGCTAGTGAGCACAGAGCAGGTGGTTGTGAGTCTGCAGGGCTAGTGAGGCACAGAGCAGGTGGTTGTGAGTCTGCAGGGCTAGTGAGCCAGAGCAGGTGGTTGTGAGTCTGCAGGGCTGGTGGAGGCAGAGCAGGTGGGTTGTGAGTCTGCAGGCTAGTGAGCACAGAGCAGGTGGTTGTGAGTCTGCAGGGCTAGTGAGCACAGAGCAGGTGGTTGTGAGTCTGCAGGGCTAGTGAGCCAGAGCAGGTGGTTGTGAGTCTGCAGGCTGGGAGCAGAGCAGGTGGTGTGAGTCTGCAGGGCTAGTGAGCCACAGAGCAGGTGGTTGTGAGTCTGCAAGGGCTAGTGAGCACAGAGCAGGTGGTTGTGAGTCTGCAGGGCTAGGTGAGCCAGAGCAGGTGGTTGTGAGTCTGCAGGGCGTGAGCAGAGCAGGGGGGGTCTGGGGTGAGCCAGAGCAGGTGGTTGTGAGTCTGCAGGCTAGTGAGCACAGAGCAGGTGGTTGTGAGTCTGCAGGGCTAGTGAGCCAGAGCAGGTGGTTGTGAGTCTGCAGGGCTAGTGAGCACAGAGCAGGTGGTTGTGAGTCTGCAGGGCTAGGTGAGCCACAGAGCAGGTGGTTGTGAGTCTGCAGGGCTAGTGAGCACAGAGCAGGTGGTTGTGAGTCTGCAGGGCTGGTGAGCCCAGAGCAGGTGGTTGTGAGTCTGCAGGGCTAGTGAGCCAGAGCAGGTGGTTGTGAGTCTGCAGGGCTAGTGAGCCAGAGCAGGTGGTTGTGAGCGGGCTAGTGAGCCAGAGCAGGTGGTTGTGAGTCTGCAGGGCTAGTGAGCCCAGAGCAGGTGGTTGTGAGTCTGCAGGGCTAGTGAGCCCAGAGCAGGTGGTTGTGAGTCTGCAGGGCTGGTGAGCACAGAGCAGGTGGTTGTGAGTCTGCAGGGCTAGTGAGCACAGAGCAGGTGGTGTGAGTCTGCAGGGGTGGAGAGCAGGTGGTGTGAGTCTGCAGGGCTAGTGAGCACAGAGCAGGTGGTTGTGAGTCTGCAGGGCTAGTGAGCACAGAGCAGGTGGTTGTGAGTCTGCAGGGCTGGTGAGCCCAGAGCAGGTGGTTGTGAGTCTGCAGGGCTGGTGAGCCAGAGCAGGTGGTTGTGAGTCTGCAGGGCTGGTGAGCCCAGAGCAGGTGGTTGTGAGTCTGCAGGGCTAGTGAGCCCAGAGCAGGTGGTTGTGAGTCTGCAGGGCTAGTGAGCCCAGAGCAGGTGGTGTGAGTCTGCAGGCTAGTGAGCACAGAGCAGGTGGTTGTGAGTCTGCAGGGTGTGAGCAGGCAGGTGGTTGTGAGTCTGCAGGGCTAGTGAGCACAGAGCAGGTGGTTGTGAGTCTGCAGGGCTAGTGAGAGCATAGCAGGTGGTTGTGAATCTGCAGGGCTAGTGAGCCCAGAGCAGGTGGTTGTGAGTCTGCAGTGCTGGTGAGCCCAGAGCAGGTGGTTGTGAGTCTGCAGGGCTGGTGAGCCCAGAGCAGGTGGTTGTGCGTCTGCAGGGCTGGTGAGCACAGAGCAGGTGGTTGTGAGTCTGCAGGGCTGGTGAGCACAGAGCAGGTGGTTGTGAGTCTGAAGGTCTAGTGAGCACAGAGCAGGTGGTTGTGAGTCTGCAGGGCTAGTGAGCACAGAGCAGGTGGTTGTGAGTCTGCAAGGCTGGTGAGCCCAGAGCAGGTGGTTGTGAGTCTGCAAGGCTGGTGAGCCCAGAGCAGGTGGTTGTGAGTCTGCAAGGCTAGTGAGCACAGAGCAGGTGGTTTTGAGTCTGCAGGGCTGGTGAGCCCAGAGCAGGTGGTTGTGAGTCTGCAGGGCTAGTGAGCCCAGAGCAGGTGGTTGTGAGTCTGCAGGGCTGGTGAGCACAGAGCAGGTGGTTGTGAGTCTGCAGGTCTAGTGAGCACAGAGCAGGTGGTGTGAGTCTTCAGGGCCAGTGAGAACATAGCAGGTGGTTGTGAGTCTGCAGGGCTAGTGAGAACATAGCAGGTGGTTGCGAGTCTGCAGGGCTAGTGAGCACAGAGCAGGTGGTTGTGAGTCTGCAGGGCTAGTGAGAGCATAGCAGGTGGTTGTGAGTCTGCAGGGCTAGTGAGCGCAGAGCAGGTGGTTGTGAGTCTGCAGGTCTAGTGAGTGCAGAGCAGGTGGTTGTGAGTCTGCAGGGCTGGTGAGCACAGAGGAGGTAGTTGTGTGTCTGTAAATTCAAAAAGGATGACATCCATCGCTTGTTTATTTACCCTTGCTCAAATATGGAAACCTCATGTGTGAGGTGGCCATGATTAACCAGTGTCTCCTACAAGTTGAGCATTGTTTAGAGGACTTTCCCGATGGCTCAGTGGATAGGAATCTGCCTACCAAAGCCCAGGACATGGGTTTCATCCCTTACCCTCACTTTTGCTCTGAAACTGAAGCTACTATAAAAAATAACCTTTAAGACAACTGAACCACCCTGGCACCAACACTGCTCAGGCTTAAGGAAGGTGGAGATTCACCTTTGAAACTTCAAATATCAAAAGGTAAAGAGAACTAAAAGCAATCTAATAAATCAGAATACAAAAGAGGCCATTAGACCCTAATAATTCAGTTCCTACAATCACACAGGGTGAGGGGACACTGAGGACAGAGCTAGCGGGCATGACCCCTGTGTCCCTTTTGCTGAAAGAATCTCTGATCAGGGGCCTATGGAGCCACCCCACCTTCCTTCCCACCAAGAAGACCAGGTCCCCTTATGGGGGCAGAGACAGAGAAGGCAGGAGGACGAGGTTCAGAATCACTGCACCACCCTGGTCTTCCGATTCCACCTGGCCCTGCCCCATGCAGACACTGAGGGGGCACGGGGGAAAGGAAATGCAGCCTTTTCATGTCAGCATGGACCCTCCAGCACAGGCAGGACACACGGACGTTCCTCACCCTCCTCCTACTCACAGATGCTCCAGTCCTGCCCAAGGACTGAGAATGTTGCGTCTGCATCTTCTTCTACAGAGAGAAACAGGCTTGGCATCAACACAGATCTCAACCGGATGAAATCTTGGAGCGGGGTATATAAGAGAAGATCTTGGATGAGAGGCATTGGAAATTCAGAGTGGGACACGATTCAGCATTAATGATATGCAGTGTGGAAAGGGTGAGTCGCTAGGTCGTATACGAACCTTCGCGACCTCATGTCTGTAGCCTGCCAGCATCCTCTGTCCCTGGGATTCCTAAAATGATATGTAAACTCTTGACATATGCTTGAGTTGTCTTAGGAGAAAACCTCCTGGAGGACTTTCCCTTCGACACTGCCCTCCATGGCCACCAGAGGGCGGCAGAGCTCCTCCACAGTCCCAAGCCTCCACAGGGCTGCCCACCTCCTTCCCACTTGGCAGCTCCCACCGCCCAGCAGCCTCTGACCCTCACCAACCGACTCCGTCCACAGTCCTCCCCACTCTCCCAGTTCCCCAACTGGACTCTGTCAGCCGCTCCTCCCAGCCAGGCCCACCTGAAGGCCAGACTCCCCTCAGGTAGCTCTGCCCTCTGAGCCTCCTGTCCCTCTCTGCTGAGGGGCTGCTTACCCTTCACGTCTCAGTCAAAAGATCACTTTCTCAGGGGTGCCTTCCATGACACCCAGTCCAGCTGAGATTCCGTGACAGACTCCGGATGCCCCAGACGCTTCCCCTTCAGTCCATCCCTCCATTATAATTAGCTCCTTATTTCCAGGATTTTCTATGAATGTCCTTCTTCCTGTCACAAGGTCAGGTGTGTGAGCCCGGAGTCCAAGTCTACCCTATTCTCTGGAGACCAGGACAAAAACCAGGGCTGACAGGTCACACATGCTCAATAAATACTCTTTAAATAGATAAGGGGATCTGCATAACAGAAGCCAGAACTCACATGCCCCACCCAGTGTGACACCGAGGGGTCAGAGAATATTCCTTGTGGACACAGGGGCCCTGGCATCACAGTCGAGGAGACCTGCAAGAGCCCACAGCTCCTCCAGGGTGGGACGTTATTCCTTCTACAGTCAGGAGTAAGAACAGGGACCTCTTAACTGTGACGAGTCAGACCTCTGCTCATTCCCAGATAATCACACCCCCTCCCGTCTCTACCCAGGAGAATCTTGTAGTCCCCTTGGGGGGCCTGGGCTGGCAGCTTGAGTCCTTCCCCTGCTCTCGGAGAGCTCAGCTGGCTCAGACTCCCGATCCTCCATCCCAAGGGAGTCACCAAGGGGAGGGGGGAGCGCCAGCTGAACTCAGGAATTGGGGAGCAGCTCCTCATCCCAAGGCCCCTCATCTGTGGGGACACCTGGGTCTGGTCCCTGGAGACAGCCCCTCCCCAAAGGCATCCTGGCAAAGGAGGGGAACTTCCGGAACAGAGGAACCAGCTTCTGCAGTTGCTCCATCTCAGGGGGACTGGGGTCCCATGGGGGTCTCTCCTCCACTGACAGAGTCTCCAGGTGGAGCTGCCCCAGGTCCTGGCACTGTGGGGAGGCTGAGAGCAGACCACTGATGGGGACACAGAGAACTAGGGTGCAGGCCCAGTGCCGTGAGGTGGAGAAGGACAGGGCCTTCTGGGGTCCAGCCCACAGGCCGCCGCCCTCTCACCAAAACCCCAGAGACCCCCCGTCGGCCCTGCCTTTGGAGCCTCAGGGACTGAGAGCTCCTCCTGAGCACATGTCCACCTGGATGGATGGTTCTCCTGCCACTGAACAATGCCCATCGACTCCCTGGGCTCACCCTGCACTAGGATGAGGTCGGGAAGCCTGGGGACCCACAGTGACCTGAACTCCGGCTGATAGCCTCTAGTCTGGAGGTCAGCCTCCACCTCTGCCCAGGGCGCAGAGCCAGCTCACACCCTTTGACATTGGCACCCCTGTGCAGCCCGTTACATTGTCCCCAGGTCTGCTCATGACCTCCAGGGGGCAACATTGGGCCAAACAGAAGATTAACAGGAAATTAACAGGTGAACTTTGTTTTGCCTAAGGAAGTGGAGACGGAGCCTGATTTCCATCCCCCCTTCTAAACAGCGGTCTCCAACCTTAAGGGCATCAGGGAATGGTTTCATAGAAGACAATTGCGGAGTGGTGGAGATGATTTTGGGATAATTCAAGTGCGTTACAATTACTGTGCACTTATACCTATTATTATTACATCAGCTTCACCTCAGGTCATTAGGCATTAGATCCCAGGGGACCCCTCCTCTAACAGACCCTCACAGCCCCTGCTGGGTGCCCACACTACCCTGCCCAACCTTCTAGGGGCCTATGGGCACCCATGCAAGCCCCCATCCCAGCCTCCATCCCTGCCTGCAACCACCCACGGGAAAGATCACAGCGACCACAAAAAGTTCAGCCAGACTGACAGAGGAGGCCCTGGAATGGCAAGGAGGACTTGCACAGTTTCTGAACCAAGGCTCAGGCAACAGACACAGAGAGGGAGAGTCTCCCAGAACTTGACCCGAGGACTAGGGAGCCCAGAGTCAGCCCACCCTCAGCACCAGGTTCCTCTCTTCCCAGGACACACAGGAAACCTTTCCCTTCTCACCTGCCAACTGCAGCTCCTCCTGACACCCGGTTCTGGGTCTCTGTTCCTGGAGAAGGCAATGGCAACCCACTTCAGTATTCTTGCCTGGAGAATCCTGCGGACGGAGGAGCCTGGTGGGCTTCTGCCCATAGGGTCGCACAGAGTCGGACTCAACTGAAGAGAATTAGCATGCATGCATGCATTGGAGAAGGAAATGGCAACCCACTCCAGTCCTCTTGCCTGGAGAGTCCCAGGGAGGGAGGATCCTGCTGGCCTGCTGTCTATGGGGTCGTACAGAGTCACACACGAGTGAAGTGTCTTAGCAGCAGCAACAGCAGCAGTCCCTGAAAACAGACGCCAGGCTGGTGACAGGCTAAGGTAGAGACCAGGTCCCCTCTCCAGTCATCACTCATGTGACCCCTTTCTCCCCTCCAGAGTCAGTGTGACCTTCAGGCGGGTCAATTATCTGCAATCTTCTCAGATACTTGAGAATAACAGGAAGACCCTGGGCATCCAGCTGGGTTTCTGTGTCACAGGAACAATTACCACCAAAATTTGGAAACCCCTGGATCTGTGATTGTGCTGAGAGACCCCAGGTCAAAACACAGCAGAGGCCAACACTGGGGTGGGTGGGGCGGCCTAACCGCTGTTCTGGGGTCTCAGCCAGGCTGGGCAAGCGTGTGACCTGGCAGCTGCTGAAACAGCATTTCTAAGGTGTCACCAGGGGGTTCGCAGTCTTCTTGAAGCTCCACAGGTGATTCCCGCACACCGTGGGGAGGACGTCCCTGTGACAAGCATTCCTGATGCACCCCCACCCTCAGGCTCCTCCTCTGAAGGGGAAGCCAGAGGGGATGAAGGAGGGCTGTCGGGGAGGCTGAGTGTGCATCTGATCCAGAGCAGTGGGAACCCCAGACCCGGACACTCCAAGGTTGTGCTTTTCCAGACAAGGGTGTGTGTGTGTGTGTGTGTGTGTGTGTGTGTGTGTGTGTGTGTGTAGATGTGTGTGTATCTGGGTGTCTGTGTGTAGCTGAGATGTAGGTATGTGTGAGTAGGGGTGTGTGTAGGGGGCTGTTGGGTGTAGGTTTGTGTGTGTGTGTGTGTGTGTGTGTGTAGGTGGAGAATCCCTGCTCTAGAAGGCAGAGGACTCAGCAGAGTTCAGGGAACAGAAATACAGACAGAGGGGGAAGGGGGAGGGGGGCATTAGGGAGGGATGGAGGAGAGGAGGGGGAGGGGCCTGGGCAGAGACCCCGCCCCCGGGCCACGTGACCCAGAGAAGTTCTGCTCCGCGGCAGATCCAGCACAGAGCACAGAGCGGGAAGGACAGCAGAGCTCACACAAGGACGCAGGGCTTGTGAGCGTTTCTGGAGAGGAAGTTCTCCTCACAGAGAGAGGGACACAGCAGACAGCAGGCACCATGGAGCCCCCGTCAGGCCCTGCAAGCAGGCGGCATGTCCCCTGGAGCAGGCTCCTGCTGGCAGGTGAGAGGGTACAGTTTTCAGGGAGGGGGTGGAGACTGGAGAACGAGAGAATGGCTGGTCCTTGGGAGAGACGGGGCTCTGAGAGGGGACAGGGGGCTTCTGTTCAGACCTGAGGACAGAGGACAGAGGACCAGGGGAGAGGTGGCTCAGCCACAGAGACTCTGCATGAGCTAGAGCTGGTGAGGGGCGGGAGGACTCAACTGCTGTAGGTTTTATGTGCAATTCTTCACTGAGCAGTAACTGTTGAAGACTGATGATGATAATAACAATTTCTATCTGGGTGTCACTACAGAAAAAGACATAACCGGGACAGTAAACACTGTCCTTACGCGGCACCCTTAGAAACTGACAAATAAACACCACGCTGTGGAATTCCTGGGAACTCTCCTTCCTTCATCCCCAGGTACTAATGTCTGGAGCCTGGTCCAGGCCCAGTGTTTCAAGCAGGATCAGACAAGCCCCTGCCCTCACAGAGCCCGCGCTCTGTGGGGAGGAAGACACACAAGCAGAGAGATGGAGAGAGTGCTGGCGGGTGCTCCAGGCGTCATACAGGAACCAGAGTGGGGAAGGGTCAGCAGTGAGCACGGAGGGTCTTTACAGGGAGCGGGGAGCGGCATCTCCCAAGAGGCCTCGCCAGGGGACAGCTGGGGAAGCAGAGGGAAAACTGAGCCCAGAGTGGCTGAAGTGATGGGGGTCATGCTGCTGATGTTGAACCTGTAGGACACACAAACATACACACATACATGCAAACACATGCACACACACACACCACATACACACACACCCTACACAGTATAAAAACACACCAAGCTTGAGGGATGAAGAGACCTGCTCGGGACCCAGGGCACCATTTTCCCATCGCAACACAAAAGTCAGAACATTGACTGCTTTCCCTCTCTTCCCTCCTAGTTTCACTCTTTTCCTTCCGGACCCTGCCCACCGCTGCCCAGCTCACTATTGAAACGGTGCCCCCCTTTGCTGCAGAAGGCTCGGATGTTCTTCTCCTTCTCCACAACGTGACAAAGAATCCTCTCTGCTATGCCTGGCACAGAGGAGAAAGGGTAGACAACACCCAGCTAATTATATTATATTTGGGAGACACTAATACAACTACTAAAGGGCCTGCATACAGCAGACGGGAGACACTTTACCCCAATGGAACCCTGCTGATCCGGAACGTCACCCAGAGAGACACAGGACCCTACACCCTGCTCGTTAAAAAGAATGATTTATGGATAGAAACACAAACTGGACACCTCCACGTGCACCGTGAGTACTTCCTGTCAGACCACGGGATGTTTTGCAGGCGGGGCCGGGGGTGGAGTGTTGCGGTTGAATTCTGTTCACACAGGACTGACAGCCCCGGAAGGAGCCTCCATCCTCCTCTGCATTATGTCCCGGGTCGGGGTTTGAACATTCAGTGCAGGACACACGCTGTGGAGACAAACTCCAAAGAGTCAGAAATGCTTCCAGGAAGCCAGGCCCTGCAGACAGTGTGCAGAGAGAAGGACGGGCTGATGGAGGGACTCAGCAGAGCGACAGCACTCTCAGTCCAGCCCCCTGGCCCCTCCCCGTGACCAGGACCCTGAGGAAGACCGTGCAGGACTCAGGGAAGACCCTGGCCTGAGGGCCCCAGGGATCCTCACAGAGAAGCTCAGCCCCAGGAAGCCCCTCCCACACCCTGTCCCAGGGCTCCTGCCTCCAGTGACACCGGGAAGCCTGTGCCAAATCCCTAGGCTCCTAAGCTGGTCACCAGCCAGGGCTCAGCCCCGAGAGCCACATCCGTGCAGGGGCACAGCCTGGTCCTACTCCTGAGACTCGGCATGGAGAGCACACAGGTACAAGGTCCCCAGGAATCAACCAAATGCCCAGGGGGACTTGGAGACGCCAGAGAAGTCTCAGCACCCCAGAGAGGAACAGAGGAAGGAAGACTCTCCTGGCAGCTCCTCGACCCCAGGGTGCCGCCCAGGGAGCTCTCTCCCCAGGCTGGTTGATGAAACCAGGATAGATGCCAGGTGGTCTCTGAATCCCACCCAGGTCTGTCCACCACTAAACGCTGCTGCACAATCAACCCCGGAGGAAGCCTGTGCTTCTCCCAGACACAGAGCAGGGGGCCTCACACTCTCTGAGCTCAGATCCCCATGCATTCGTCTTGCCATACACAAGCATGCCTTCAAAGACTGTCTGGCTGAGAGGTGAAGGATGCCAGTTTTGTTGAAAGATGCTGTTAGAGGGGCTAAAGGTATAAAGAAAGTGAGAGTGTTAGTCGTTCAGTCGTGTCCTACTCTTTCCTACCCCATGGACTGTATGTAGCCCACCAGGCTCCTCTGTCCATGGAATTCTCCAGGCAAGAGTATTGCCTGGGTGGCAGTTCCCTTCTCCAGGGGATCTTCCTGACCCAGGGATTGAGCCCAGGGCTCCTGCACGGGCAGGCTGATTCTCTACTGTCTGAGCCACCAGGGAGGCTCAGGGGTGTGTACTCTCTGTTATTTCCACTGCGGTGCTACCCTCACCCGTCATCACCAGCAGCAACTCCAGCCCCAGGGAGCACAAAGACACTTTGGTGTTAACATGTGGAGCTGAGACTCAGAACACCTCCTACATGTGGTGGATCAACAGTCAGAGCCTCCCCAAGAGCACCAGGCTGGAACTGTCCGAGGACAAGAGGACTGTCACTATAGTCAGTGTGACAAGGAATGACACAGGACCCTATGTGTGTGAAGCCCGGAACCCAGCGAGTGTCAGCCGCAGTGACCCATTCACCCTGGAAGTCCTCTGTTTTTGTGTGGTCCAGGCTGACTGGCTGAATCTACAGTGCCTGAGACCGGGCCACACCCATCCCTCTCAGGTCCAAGTACATGGGCCATCACCCCTGGACACCCAGACTGGCCATGACTTCCGGTCCCAGGCAAGTCCAGGCAGGTCCACCTTGAATGAAGCCAGGGAGGGGATGGGCTGCTCTGTGTTGGTGGCTGAGGATCACCAGAATATGATGGGACAAACAAATTAACGTCAGACTCACAGTGAGTGAGCATAAAGGACCCAGGGCCCCAGTACAGACCAGGAACTTCCCTTCCCTCTGATTGCACCATGTGTGGCTTTCTGCTCTATGCTCCAAATGGTCCGGACACCCCACCACGTCCCCCTCAGACTCCTCTGACCATCCAGAGGGGAACCTCAAGCTCTCCTGCAACACAGCCTCTCACCCAGCCACACAGCGCTCCCGGCCTCTCAGTGTGAGGCCCCGGCAATGCGCCCAGGCTCTCTATCCCCAATCACAACAAGTACTCTCAGGTCCTGCACTCCCTGTCTGGCCTGGAAAGCACCAAGGTTCCCAGGGCTGATAGCACAGAGCTCTCCAGTACTAGAGTGTTGTCCCAGCGACCAGGCAAGGGTCCCCCTGGCGTGATCTGGGGGTCAGAGGAGATGTACGTTCGTCTCTTTCCCGTTGTCACCTGAACAAAGACCCAGGGCCTTCCTCACAGTCGCCTTTACAGAGGTCCCTGGGCCCCGAGACTGCGGAGGGAGCAAGGCCCAGGCCCCCGATCCACTCTCAGCAGTCACCCCACTCTCTCTCCACAGCCCCAGTGGCACAGCCCTCCCTCCAAGCCAGCAACGCCACAGTCACAGAACACGAGGGCCCTGTGGTCCTGACCTGCCTCGCAGATGAGACTGGGGTCTCCATACGCTGGTTCTTCAAAGGCCAGAGTCTCCTCCTCGCAGAGAGGATGACACTGTCCTCAGACAAGAGCACCCTCACCATAGACCCCGTCAGCAGAGAGGACGCCGGGGATTATCAGTGTGAGGCCTTCAACAGGGGCAACTCCAGCAGAAGCGACCCCCTCAGGCTGCGTGTGACCTGTGAGTGGCCATCATCGCCTCCTGTCTTAGTCGTTCAGTGGTGTCCGACTCTTTGTGGCACCACACACTTGAGCTCACTAGGCTACTCTGTCCATGGGATTTCCCAGGCAAGAGCCCTGGAGTGGGTGCCATTCGCTACTCCAGGGGATCGTCCCGACCCAAGGATGGAACCCGAGTCTGCTGCACTGCAGGCGCTCCTCCCGTATAGGCCACCAGGGAAGCCCATTCTAACCTGGACAACCTTCCTTTATTAATTCCACCAACGATTAGCCTGTCCTCTCATTTCCTCCACTTCAAGCAATTGGAACGTGTGCTGTCTCTCCCCTCCTCACCCCCTGAGTTCTCCTGGCCCTCTGCTGTGAAGCCTCGTGGCCAGGACCGCTGGAAGCAGCACTAAAATCAGTCCCTGGGACTTCCTGGGCAGCCCAGCCGTGAAGACTGCACCTTCCACTGCAGAGGTTGCCGTGACCTCCTCCAGGGGATCTTCCCCATCTGGGGACTGGGTGTCTCTTATGTCTCCTGATTAGCAGGTGACATCTTTACCACTAGTGCCTGCTGGGAAGCCCCGGTGGGTCAGAAAGGCTAAACCTCCTTTTCCTTATGTGTACCGTGGTGTTTGGTATGCACTCTATAGAGCTTTGTGAATACGCACCCAGTGAAGGTGGGAACACAGCAGCCGTGTTCAGGCAGGAAGTGTCCGCATGCTAGCTGGCACTGCTGTGACTGAGGGCTTGCTGGCACACTCGACCCCACGTCCCTCCCCCTGTCTTTCTTAGTTGCGCCGTCGTCTCTACAGTGGAACTGACACCATTTCTCCCCAGGATGGGCGGTGGTCGTGTGTGGTGAGAGATGGGGGCCGTGAGGACTGTAATTTGGGCAACATAAACGCCTAGGATTGTGTGTTGTCTGTTGGCCGGTTAGGTCTCTGGTTTGCAGTTCTCTCACGGCCTCTAGTTTCTCACTGAAATTCCCTCTGACTGCCGCATCCATCATTGAAAGCTGGGTGTTGTCGTGTCACTGTGTGACCGAGCTGTTTCTCCCCTCGATGCTGTCCATTTTGATTCACAAATCTGGTGGTGTTAGGTGCATGATGCTTATAATTCTTCGATTTCCTTGGTGAATGGAAACTTTTCTTGATATGCAAGGTCCTAATGTCTCTTGCAGGCTTTTTTGATTTAGAAATTATTATATTAGACACTCATACAGCCACCACAATTCTTCTTTTATTACTATTTGCATAGAATATCTTTTTCCAACCTTACTTCAACCTTCTATGTCTTTGTATCTAAAGTGAGTCTCTTGACGAGACTATAGAGATGGGTCATAATTTTAATCCATTCTGTCAACCTCGGCCTTTAATTTGAAGGTTGAGGCTATCTATGAGTCAGATACTTCCTGATAAGAAAGAGCTTCTGCCATCTAGCATTTGTTATTTCTCTTACATGCTTCATTCATTAATTGCTCTATTACTTCCTCTTTCCTGTTTAGGTCATTTCCTTTCATATGTGTCGTTTTGCTTCTCGTGTTCCCCTCCCCAATGTATTTCAGTTCTTTTCTAGTGCCTGACTTGAAGATGACAGTTACATCTTAAAGATATAACTATCGAGTTGAAACACCAACTAGATTCTATGATGTGGAATAGAGACAAGGCGCTCCGATGCCTCTCCATCCCCTCCGTATTATACACTTATTGTCATACATTTCAGCCATCCTTGTACAATATATGCCCGCTGTATAGATTTAGTTTTATGTAATGCCTTTGAATGAAAGACAAAAACAAGTGATTACGTAGAAGACAATGATACCAGCTGAAATAAGATAGCTGCCTATTGTGTCCTTTTGACCACTCTCTCTGTGTGTGCCTGTGGCTCTGAGTTGCCGTGTAATGCTTCTTCGGTCATCTTAAAGGATTCCTTTCACACTTCGTATATGCCGTGTCTCCAAGGAGTAAGCTCCCTCGACTGTTGTTTATCTGGGAAAGTCCTAATTGGAGCTTCACTGAAGGAGTTTCTCTGTGCATTGCTTTCCTGGTTGACAGTCTTCCTTTTAGGACTTCAGTCGGTCATCCCAATACCTTCTGATGTCGAATTCGCTTTCGCCTTGTTGAAAATGCACTGTGCATGCTAAGTCACTTCTCTCTTGCTGCGTTTTTCACTTCCTCTTTCCCTCGGTCTATCAACAATTTGACTCTATTCAATGTCTATATCTTTGGAGTTCCTTAACCATCTGTAGTATGTGATCTCATCTAGTTTCGGAAGTTTTTGACCATTAATTTATATATTTTTTTTCATTGCTTTTTCCTCTCTCTTCTACTTCAAGAACTGCCATACTGCACATGTTTGTCCACTTGATGGAGTTCTGCATAATACTTTGCCTGGAGACACTATATGCCATTTTTTTTTCCCCCTTTCTACTCCCCAGTCTGAATAGCTTCTTTTTTTTCTATCCTCATGTTCACTGATGCTTTCTTCTACCTGCTCAAACGTGCTGAGGAATCACCCTTCTCAGTTATTGTTTCCACTTCTTATACTTCAGCTCCAGATTTTCTTCAACCCTGTTTAAATTCTTTAGAAATGAGGACGAACACATCTTTCTTGAGAAGCAGGTTCTCCTCAGACCTCCCCAATATGGAGCCAGCCATCCCCTCACACTCTGGACTCCAGTGCTTTAGACATGGACACTGATTCTGTAGCTCCTGGGTCAATCTCAGACAAGCACATTAGGAGCAGAAACCACAGCAGAGAGGAGGCTACTTTTGGACCCTGAGAAGGAAGGCTTATCCCACGGAGCTCTCAGATGGCATCAGTCAAGGAACTGGACATCTCCTCAAGTTGGACGTACTCTCTTCCCTCTCTAGGGGCTTCTCATGTGAAGCTGGTGGTAAAGAATCTGCCTGCCAGTCCTAATGCAGGAGACTGAGATGCAGGTTTGATCCCTGGGGGTCAGGAAGATCCCCTGGAGGAAGAAATGGCAATCCACTCCGGTATTCTTGCCTGAAGAATTCCGTGGACAGAGGGGCCAGTCCAAATGATCTGGAACCACAGACAAAGGTGGTGCTCTTTGGTAGTCAGTCCCTCCCTCTTAGAAATCCCATGAGCCTTCCAATCTGGGTGCAAACAGGCCAAGTGATATGGGGACATGCATCCAATGGTCAGTGAATCAATGAGCAGAGTTTACGGCTCACTGAGAAGGCGATGCTGTCCCAGACAAGCAACAGTGTCAGGACGGAGGATGCAGGGTCCCATCAGTGTAGGGTCTCCTCCCAGTCAGAGTCTGCAGATGAGACCCCAACTCCCCAGCTGAGCACTAGAGTGACCTTCAACACCTTTACACCATCCCTTGTAATTTCCCTGGAAGTGGGTGCGTAATGAATGCAAATAATGAGGACGTGGGTAGTCTCCTTTCAGAGGCTGTAGAACAATGTGTTAATTAATTATGCAAAACTTAGCTAATTTTGTCATAGTTTGGTTATTGTGTGTGAGAATTTTTTGACTGTAGGGGTCGCACAGAGTCGGGCACGACTGAGCGACTTCACTTTCACTTTTCACTTTCATGCATTGGAGAAGGAAATGGCAACCCACTCCAGTGTTCTTGCCTGGAGAATCCCAGGGACGGTGGAGCCTGGTGGGCTGCCGTCTATGAGGTCACACAGAGTCGGACACGACTGAAGCAACTTAGCAGCAGCATCAGGCAAGGCACTGGATCTTCTGCCTCCATTTCCCCTTCTGTAAAACTGGAGAAGAGCTGGATCTTAGGGCTGCTGTGAGGATGTTCACTAGGAAGTGAATGAGATTAAAATTCTTCCTGTAGGTAAAATTCTTACCTACACAGAGTCAGCATGCAAGAAATGTTCACAGGTGATATTTTAGTTTCCAACACTGTGGGTTTGGGCTGTAGAGTCAGACAACTTGGTTCCATCTTTGTTTCAGCTGGTCCTAGTTCTGTGGCTTCCAATCCTTTACTGAAGAACTGTGAGTCTCAAATCTATGTATGCACAGCGGGGAGGACAACCCCTCCCTCGTGGGGATGGAAAGATCAGAAAACCATGGGTGTAAAGGATTTCCCCCTGTGCCAGTCCCACAGGAGGACCTGGAAACAGTTCACTAATATGATTACTACGAATCAGTGTTAGTGGACTGGAGAGGACCTGCCCTCTAAGGCCGACAATTGTGATGGAAACAAAAAATCAGAGGGCGGGGTCATAGTGTGAGAAGAAAAGAGTCCTTCAAAGGAAAATGAACAGGACATGGAAATGGCTATAGTGAGAGAATGGAGAGTTAGAGCAAGTCCAGGGTTTGAAATCTGATAAAGAGTAAAATGATGCAACCACGTGCGGTGAGAGAGTCGGGAAGACGCCGTGATGAAAACACAGACAACCACACAGGGCTCAGAGCACTTCCTTCCTCCTAACCAGGCCCTCTCCCTGTAAGACTCCTCTGGATATCCCCCCCAGTGAACTCGGACCCCATTTCCCCTCTCTCTTTCTCTTCTGCTTTCAGTGCAAGAAAACAGCCGAGCCCTCGGTGTAGGGGCCGTAATTGGCATCATGGTTGCGGTCCTGCTTGTGCTGACGCCGCTGGCTGGCCTGGGGCGTTTCATTTTCCTTCACAGGTACAGCGGCATTCCCAGATGCTGCTCCTGCCCCAGGCTGACCCTAGTCCTAGAGGAGGGACACCCCTCCTCCAATTTCCGGCCTGGATCTCCAGGACCTCCCCACTTCCCCACGGATACTCTCTCTCGTCCTTCAGTTCCTGCCTCACCTGGTATTGACCTGTGGCAGCTTCCTTAACACCATCCTCATTTATTTTGTTATTTAGTTGCGCAGTTGTGTCCATCTCCTTTGCCACTCCATGGACTCCTCTGTCCATGGAATTTCCAGGCAGGAATACTGGAGTGGGTTGCCATTTCCTTCTCCAGGGAATCTTCCTGACCCAGGGATCAAACCTGCGTCTCCTGCATTGGCAGGCGGATTCTTTACCTCTGAGCCACCAGGGAAGCCTCATCTATCAGTTAAAACAACTAAGACCCCTCCATGTCCTAGTTCCCTATATGTACGCTGGAGGTAGTAAGTACTCAGAGAAAAGGTATCTCTTCCTGTATATTCAAATCCAGGTACTCTATGAGGGGCAGTCACAGGGCCAGGATCTGAGGGGCATCCTGACCAAGGTCATGCTTGGCCAGAGAGTGGAAGTCTGGACAGGCCAGGTGTGGTCAAATGCCCCCAGCTGGCAGATGCATTAGCGACACCCCTGGCGCACGAGACAGAACATCGTGCCGGGTCAGCGGGGGGGGGATGTCTTTACACTTCAGGTCCAGGTGATGGAGACAGAGGACAAGGCCGCTGTCACATTTCAGCAGCTCCTGGGTGAGGGCAGGGGGCCACAGCAGCGACACTGCCCTCAGTGAGACCCCAGAGTCGCTGGCTTCCCTTTCCTCCCCACGCACTGGCCCTGCTCTCCCCATAAGCATGATGCGTCCACTCAGACAAAGCTCTGGATGGATGGATGCCTTTCCCAGAGCCCTGGTCCCTTCGGTGGCCACTTCCTTCTGAACCCTATTAGCCTATGGTCCTGCCCCTCTGGACTCAGGGCAGATACAGCTTCTTAAGGACTTCCCTCAGCTTCCTTGCTGGGCCCTCCCCTCTAAGCAGCCTTGGTGGAGAAAGGAGGTGTCCAGCCTCTGCTTGGACATGGGGATCCTCCTGTCCCATGTTCTAACACCAAAGCCTTGACCTTTCTCTACATTCCTTACAAATAAGCCTGTTTTCTTTCCTACCCCCTGCTGCCTGCACAACAGAGGGAAGCGGCCCCCAGTGTCCACCTCAGGTGAGTGTCTGTTCAGCCCAGGACAGTGGGGAGCCCCAGGCAGGCCTTGCCGTGTCTGTTCCTGCCTGGCTCCCCCAGGATCTCTGGCCCTTTCTCTGGGGCTTCAGCACAGGGGACCCCGACTGGCTAGTCTGCTTGTCCTGTGGCTTATAATCCTGGGAGGCTCCCTCGCCCTCACTGGGGACTGAAATTACCAGTGTCTCTCCCTTGGTGGGGCTCTTTCTCCCATGGTTCTCTGGAAGGTAGATTCTCAGCCTCTCCTAGGAGAATGGGCTAAGCTTCCTGACATGCTCGGTGCTAACTCCTGTCTCCTCCCAGGACGTGGTCCCTCTGGCATCTCTGTGTCCCAGGTGAGTACATCCCTTTTCCCCAGCATCCCCGCTTCACAGGCTCAGGGCAGGGGGCCTGTCCAACCCTGATGCACTGTGCAGACCCCTTTCACTCGAGGGTAGTTGACAGTCGCTCAGTCGTGTCCGACTAATGAGACCCCAGGGACGGTAGCCTGACAGTCTTCTCTGTCCATGGATTTCTCCAGGCAAGAATACTGGATTGGGTCACCATTGCCTTCTCCAGGGGATCTCCCTGACCCAGGATCGAGCCTTGGTCTCCTGCATTGCAGGCAGATTCTTTGCCTTCTGAGCCACCAGGGAGGCTCGTAAGAGTAGTTAGGACGTGGCAAGTCCCACCAAGCTGGGAGCTGGATCCACTTCAGGAACATGACCACCCACCACCTTATCCTGGGGCTGCCCTGGTCCCCTGACTTGACCTCAGGAGAACCTTGGAGTCGAGCCAGGAGGAGAGTGGGCACTGGATCATCAGTCAGGGGAGCCAGGCTAACAAGGGTGGGAAACAGCCCAGACAGGATTTGGGGTGGGGGCTGCAGGCTTGGAGATGGCTGCTCGGGAGAAATGACTCTCCTTCCCTCTCCTCTGATGCCTGCTTCCTCCATGCCCAGGCCTCCCTACGTGATGCCAGGCCACCAGCTCCCATCTACCAGCTGAGTGTGGGGATCCAAGTTCTGGTCCCATAAGCCCAAGGGGCAAAGGAAATGCCCCCAGGCTGTGTTTGAAGGTCCAAGGAATAGCAGGAAAGATGTAAAGGGGGTGAAGGGGAGGTGGGTCTGGACCAGATACCTCTGACACAAACAGACCCTGGGTGACCCAGGGCTGGGAAGTCCTTGGGAAGTCATCTGAGAAGGTTACATGAGCTTGGAGGCATCGGTTTTCTTTTGCAGGAATTATTACGCGCCGACACAGACATTTACTGTGATAACAGCCACACAGATCTGGATCTTAGTTCCTCCAGACACGTCTCCTTAACAGACTTGAGAAAGACCTTACCTGAGACCCAAGACCCGAGTGAGGTCAAGAGGGAGAGCCTGAGGCAGAGAACCAGCTCTGGGACCTGCGGCTATTCAGGAACCTGGGCCCAGGCTCAGGGTTTATTCCTGGAGACCCTGACAGGCTGCCCTGAACCCTGGATGGACCAGAACTCAGGCTGCGATTCCCGCAGTTGGGGGAGGTTTCAACAGGGCAAGTGACTGGGCCCGTGACCCACTGTGGACCACCGGAGAGGTCTGAATAAAGAGCACTTTCCTTCTGGCTGGAAAATGTACTGCCCTTGCGTCCTGTCCAGCAAAAAATTCACCTGAATCTGTGCTCCGGTCTCTCCATGGTTCCTCAGGGAATGCATTAGCTCTAGTTACCTGACCTCCCCATCTATTTCCTGGAGGAAACGAAGGGGAAGATTGTGAGAATGGAGGGAGGGAGCATGCTAACAGGAAAGGAAGGTCACCAGACCCTTCGCAGCCACGTGGGCATCGGCAGTCCTCACAGTGCCCTGGGGTCCCAGCACCTCCCAGTGCCTGCTCACCTGGCATGGGGTCTCTGGAGCACAGAATATGGGACCATCTGAGACCCACTAGAACCCAAGTCAGGAAGGACGAGGCGTGGGTGAGACAGCTATTATGGGTGAGGCCCCATTGCAGCCTCTTGGTGTCCTGAGCCCTCTGGCCCTCCTGTCCAGGCCCTGCTGGCCCCAATGGTGCTGCCTCCAATGAGTTTTTGTTGTTCAGTTGCTAAGTTGTGTCTGAGTCTTTGGGACCCCGTGGACTGCAGCACGCCAGGCTTCCCTGTCCTTCACTATCCCCTGGAGTTTGCTTCAACTAATCTCCGCTGAGTCAGCGATGGCACAGGAACTTTTGTCTGTCCCCAGATCTAAGATCCAGAATGCCTTCTCTCTCCATGGGTTTCTGTTGCTTCCCTAAGGGCCTAAGCCCTGAGGACATCATTCCCTCTCGGGGGGACAGAGGAGCAATCAGAGTCACCAAAGTAAGAGGGACCGAGAAGCCATGCTCTGAGCAAGGTCCTCCTGGGAACTTCCTGTGACCTCTCTCCACTTCCTGCTGGTTTCCACTTTGCTCTCCAGTGCGAATTGTGAGTCTTCCCCCACCACACACACACACACACACACGCATACACGAGCCTCTACCTAAAACTCAACCTGGCTACCACGGCAAAGGGCCCACCTGTCCCCTCCTCAAAGTGTCCCAAGGGCCTCCCCACCCGGATCTCACCTGCAGCCCCCACCACACACCTGGGCTAGCAGTTCTCAGTCTCTCCCTGAGGCCCCTGCGATAGGTGCTGCTCTTACATAGGCCCACTGTGATAGGTGCCACACTCACACACATGCAGCAGGCGTGTGCACAGGGCACAGAGCCCACAGAAGACAGGTGTGCTCAGCCAGTGGCCAGATTCGTGTGTGCTGAGATGAGACGTGAAGCAGAAGAGACCACCTGCAAACTTCCGGTCATGACTGAGGTCTACATTACTCCTCATCCCCCTGCACACAGCCTCGGATGAGACAAGGTGACACCTCTTGATGTTCCTTATTGTTCTGTAGCAAATGACCACAAATTTACTGGCACAAATCTACCCAAGTCAAGGTGTCAATATGACCCCATTCTTTCTGGATTCTACAGACGATTCATTTGCTTGCCTTTCCAAGCTGTGAGAGGCTGCCTGCTTTCCTGGGTTCGTGGCCCCTTCCTGCATCTTCAAAGCCAGCAGTGGAACGTCTTAAAGCTCCCCAAGCTCTCCTTCCATCACCCCATCTCCTCTGGCTCTGCCTCTCCTGCCTTCCTCTTTCATTTATAAGGAATATTGTGAAAGTATTACACTCAGCCCGAACATTCCCAACCATCATCTCCCAGTCACGTGATCTGGATTTCGTCTGTAGGTTTCCTTCATCATGGGACACATTTCTCGGATTGTGGGCTTGAGGTTGTGGACATGTCTTAGGGTTCTGTGCTCTGCCTACCACTCCTCTCAAGGCTGGGGTCATCATCTTCCCTCACTCCAATCTGCTCTGGGCAGCTTGGACTTTGTCTTGCTGATGTGGGGTCAAGTCCTGCCATGACATCCACAGCAATCTCACTGGCCCTGAGCCCTGGAGATCGAGGCCAGTCCTCACTCCCTGCAGCTCTCCCCACCTCTTCTTTCCTGTGAAGTGAACGTTGCTCAGTTTGTCCAACTCTTTGCAACCCCATGGACTGTAACCCTCCAGGCACATCTGCCATGGGATTCTCCAGGCAAGAATACTGGAGTGGGTAGCCATTGCCATCTCTGAGGGCTCATCAAACCCAGGTCTCTGGCATTGCAGGAAGATTCTTTACTGTCTGAGCCACCATGGAAGCCTCTTCTTTTCTAGCAATGCCCAATTTTTCTGAATGAAAAGGAAGCAGATGTGACTCAAAAACCACAACTCTCAAGTCTCCAGGTGGCCTGTGTTCATCAGCACCATGGACAGTGTCTCTGCTGTGCTCAGCCCCCAGGCTGCAGCAAGAAGGGCTCAATGGGAAGGGACGGCTGGATATCCTGCCCATTTCTATTCTATGACAAAGAGGAACATGGTAGAATGTGTCCAGGGATAACCCACTTGCTCCAGTTTATGAATCGGGAGCACTTTCTCCTGTCTGTGTATTAGCTGTAGCTACACCCATGATAACTCCCGGGTGAATGATCCTGCACCCGGAGGGGGTCCTCAAGGAGGCTGGGAGCTAACTCTGTCCTCTCAGAGTATCTCCCCACCGCTGAGTGTCAGATAACTGGCTTGTCTACAACTTGGAGGGAACGTTTCATGATTAGGTCCTGACCCTTGGTACCTGACCTTGGAGACAGCCATCACCTGGCCTGAAGGCCCCTTGAGCACAGCCTCCTCTTCCCTCATTCTCAAAATGATTCCCCCTCCCCCACAGAGCAAGGCTGAGCAGAATGCCTGGGCTACCCTCCCAGCTCCTCCATGCCAAGCCCCTAGCCTAGTGTGAGAGCTTTTGCCATGTCTCCATGCTTCCAACAGAGCAAGGGTCCTGCTGAAAACAAGTGGGGCCTGAAGACCAGTCTCCAGGGTACAATCCGTCACCTGAGGGCTCATCCATCTGCCTGTGAACCCCAGGGAGAGAAGGAACTAGGGCTCCACAGTCTCCCCAAACTTCCTCTTCTCCATAAATATACCATTGACAGGGGTAACCCTGACACCGAAACCCAGCACTATATTTGTCATCGACTCGGGTCTAACCCATCCAGCATCCTTAACAGTCATGCAAAAGGCTTGAGATACCCAGTATAATGGTCACCGGGTTACCTGGGGCCTCCCTTACCTTCCATGGGGACAGACTCTGCAGGAATCACCTGGGCTCAGGTGCACCACCTGTGGAACCACGGTGTCTAAAGGGAGCCGCAGAGGGAGCTACTGAGGGTATCTCAGGGGTCCTGGCATCTGGCCAACCACAGAGGCACAGCCGCAGGACTTCATGAAAAGATGGATAAAAGGACGGGTAGGGGATAAAGGAGGGATGGGGTGTGGCAGAGGGATGGACATATGGACACAGGTGCTGTCTCCTCACAGGATTTTTCCGTAAACGGTGAGGATGTTGGAAGTTAACATTTTCCTATACTTCCCAGGCAAACGCAGTTTAGTGGATACAGTGGCATTCAGTGTACACACAGGTTGACCAGGACTCCAGTTCTAAGAGGATCCCTGAGCTGGGAGCTCGGACATGCAAGGATTCACCTATCCTGCTGAGTCCACTGGCCAGCTCCAGATCTGGGGCAGGGAGCTGCATACCTGCGGGTCGAATGAATGAGCCCCTGGATCATACTCCATGGGGGCCGAGATTTGTGGTGAGGATGTTCACTGCAGAGCAGATGGTCAATGTGAAAGGCGGGATGCTCGCTAGTGGCTGTTCCAGACTGAAAACAAATTTGTAGTGAAGTCACCCCAGTGGCAGAGCATGTCCTCAGCCTGTGGAAAATCAATGTTTCAATGGTGTTCTGGATGCTTGAGAAAGAAGGACATGAAAAGAAGACATGACAGCTTCGGGAATAACATTTAATTCTGAACTTCTCTTAGGAAACATTTTTGTTTATTTTTTATTTCTGGCTGCACTGGGTCCTCACTGTTTTCCACCAGTTTCCTCTAGTGCGGTGAGCAGGGGCTACTCTTCGCTGCGATATGCCAGCTGCTCATCACGGGGGCTTCTCTCTTCCCGAGCATGGGCGCTCGGCAAGCACACTTCAGTCGTTGCCGCTCATGGGCTTTAGAGCACAGACTCAGCAGTTCTGACGCATGGCCTTAGTTGCTCAGAAGCATGTGAAATCCTCCTGACCAGGGATCAAACCCGTGTCCCACGCTTTTTCAGGCAGATTTCTATCCACTGAGCCACCGGGAAAATCCTGTAAACCATGCTTAACTTGTAGGTAGACACTGGTTCATCATGGCCGCCTCACACATGAGGTTTTCCTAGATACGTGCCGCCCACAAGTGTAGGGCCTCCTCAATATTCAACATTTTCCACCCGACGTGTACATTTTATCAATTGATGAACCCACGTGAATACATGAACATGACCCAGCTTCCATAGCTTCCATTAGGCTCACACTTGGCACCGTAACTTGCGTGGGTTTGAGCAAGTGATCAGCTGCAGCATGAGCTTCCCAGTGGCGCGTGGTAAAGATCCTCCTGCCAGTTCAGGAGACCCAGGTGTGATTTCTGGCTCAGGAAGATCTCCTGGAGAACCAATGGCAACCCACTCCAGTGTTCTTGCCTGGGAATCCCATGGATAGAGGAGCCTGGCAGGCTCCAGTCCATGGGGTCACGGGAGAGTTGCACCTGACTTAGCAACTAGAACAACCGCAAGGTCAGGAAGAGTCCTGCTGCCCAAGTCACACCAGCAGGGCTAGTGAGCGCAGAGCAGGTGGTGTGAGTCTGCAGGGCTAGTGAGCGCAGAGCAGGTAGTGTGAGTCTGCAGGGCTGGTGACCACAGAGCAGGTGGTTGTGAGTCTGCAGGGCTAGTGAGCCCAGCGCAGGTGGTTGTGAGTCTGAAGGGCTAGTGAGCACGGAGCTGATGGTTCTGTGCCTGTAAGTTCAAAAAGGATGACATACATCGCTTGTTTATTTACCCATGCTCAAATACAGAAACCTCGTGTGTGCGGTGACCTGATGAACCAGTGTCTCCTACGATTTCAGCATTGTTTAGAGGACTTTTCCGATGGTTCAGTGGATAGGAATCTGCCTGCCAAAGCACGGAACATGGGTTTCATCCCTTATCCTCACTTTTAGTGTGAAACTGAAGCTACAATAAAAAATAACCTTTAAGACAACTGAACTACCCTGGCACCAACCCTGCTCATGTTCAAGGAAGATGGAAATTCACCATTGAAACTTCAAATATCAAAAGGTAAAAAGAAGTAAAAGCAATCTAATAAATTAGAATACAAAATAGGCCATTAGACCCTAATAATTCAGTTCCTACAATCACACAGGGTGAGGGGACACTGAGGACAGAGCTAGCGGGTATGACCCCTGTGTCCCTTTTGCTGAAAGAATCTCTGATCAGGGGCCTATGGAGCCGCCCCACCTTCCTTCCTCCATGAAGACCAGGTCCCCTGATGGGGGCAGACACAGAGAAGGCGGGAAGACGAGGTTCAGAATCACTGCACCACCCTGGTCTTCCGATTCCACCTGGCCCTGCCCCATGAAGACACTGAGGGGCACGGGGGAGGGAAATGCAGCCTTTTCATGTCGGCATGGACCCTCCAGCACAGGCAGGACACACGGACGTTCCTCACCCTCCTCCTACTCACAGATGCTCCAGTCCTGCCCAAGGACTGAGAATGTTGCGTCTGCATCTTCTTCCACAGAGAGAAACAGGCCTGGTGTCAACACACATCTCAACCGGATGAAATCTCGGAGTGGGGTGTATAAGAGGAGATCTTGGATGAGAGATGTTGGAAATTCAGAGTGGGACACGATTCAGCATTAATGATATGCAGTGTGGAAAGGGTGAGTCGCTAGGTCGTATACGATCCTTTGCGACCTCACGTCTGTAGCCTGCCAGCATCCTCTGTCACTGGGATTCCTAAAATGATATGTAAACTCTTGACATATGCTTGAGTTGTCAGGAGAAAACCTCCTTGAGATACTTTCCCTTCGACACTCCCCTCCATGGCCACCAGAGGGCGGCAGAGCTCCTCCACAGTCCGGAGCCTCCACAGGGCTGCCCACCTCCGTCCCACTTAACAGCTCGCACCGCCCAGCAGCCTCTGACCCTCACCAACCGACTCCGTCCACAGTCCTCCCCAGTCTCCCAGTTCCCCACACTGGACTCTGTCAGCCGCTCCTCCCAGCCAGGCCCACCTGAAGGCCAGACTCCCCTCAGGTAGCTCTGCCCTCTGAGCCCCCTGTCCCTCTCTGCTGAGGGTGTGCTGACCCTTCACATCTAAGTCAAAAGATCACTTTCTCAGGGGTGCCTTCCATGACACCCAGTCCAGCTGAGATTCCGTGACAGACTCCGGATGCACCAGACGCTTCCCTTTCAGGCCATCCCTCCATCATAATTAGCTCCTTATTTCCAGGATTTTCTCTGAGTGTCTGTCTCCCTGTCACAAGGTCAGGTGTGTGAGCCCGGAGTCCAAGTCTATCCTATTCTCTGGAGACCAAGACACAACCCAGGTCGGACAGGTCACACATGCTCAATAAATACTCTTTATTTGGGGGGGCTCCAAAATCACTGCAGATGGTGATTGCAGCCATCTAATTAAAAGACACTTACTCCTTGGAAGGAAAGTTATGACCAACCGAGACATCATGTTAAACAATAGAGACATTACTTCGTCAACAAAGGTCCGTCTAGTCAAGGCTATGGTTTTTCCAGTAGTCATGTATGGATGTGAGAGTTGGACTGTGAAGAAAGCTGAGCACAGAAGAATTGATGCTTTTGAACTGTGGTGCTGGAGAAGACTCTTGAGAGTCCCTTGGACTGCAAGGAGATCCAACCAGTCCATCCTAAAGGACATCAGTCCTGGGTGTTCATTGGAAGGACTGATGTTGAAGCTGAAACTCCAGTACTTTGGCCACCTGATGCAAAGAGCTGACTCATTTGAAAAGACCCTAATGCTGAGAAAAATTGAGGGCAGGAGAAGGGGACAACAGAGGATGAAATGATTGGATAGCATCACCAACTCAATGGACATTTGGGTAAACTCAGGGAGTTGGTGATGGACAGGGAGACCTGGTGTGCTGCAGTTCATGGGGTTGCAAAGAGTCGGACACGACTGAGCAACTGAACTGAACTGAAATAGATAAGGGAATCTACATAACAGAAACCACCCCACCCCCCACCCAGTGTGACACCGAGGGGTCAGAGAATATTCCTTGTGGACAGAGGGGCCCTGGCTTCAGACTGGGTGGAGACCTGCAAGAGCCCACAGCTGCTCCAGGGTGGGACGTTATTCCTCCTGGAGTCAGGAGTGAGGACAGGGGCCTCTTAACTGTGACGGGTCAGACCTCTGGCTCATTCCCAGATAATCACACCCCCTCCCGTCTCCACTCAGGAGAATCTTCTAGTCTCCCTGGAGGGCCTGGGCTGGCAGCTTGAGTCCTTCCCCTTCTCTCAGAGACCTGAGCTGGCTCAGACTCCCGATCCTCCATCCCAAGGGAGTCGTCACAGGGGAGGCGGGAGCCCCAGCTGAACTCAGGAATTGGGGAGCAGCTCCTCATCCCAAGGCCCTTCATCTGTGGGGACACCTGGGTCTGGTCCCTGGAGACATCTCAGCCCCTCCCCCTAAGGCATCCTGGGAAATGAGGGGAACTTCCAGAACAGAGGAACCCAGCTTCTGCAGTTGCTCCAACTCAGGGGGACTGGGGTCCCATGGGGGTCTCCCCTCTGTAGGGAACAAGGTATAAAGAAGGTTGAGAAGTGCTTGCAAACGAGACTCTCAACCAGGGCTGAACATTCTCGCAAACGAGATGTTCTGCCCAGTGTAGGGAACTAGGTTTAAGGAAGCCTGAGAAGTGCTTGCAAATGAGACTCTCAACCAGGGCTGAACATTCTTGCAAATGAGATGTTCAGCTAAGAATCCTGTTTGTTCCCATGGGAAAAGAACATTGCTTGCACACAAGGATGTTTCTCTGATTCCTCAAAAGGAACAGACCCTGGGACAAAACGGATTCTAAGTTGATAAGGAAGTTCCCCAAAACAAAGTCTTAGCTTCAGTAAATAAGTCAAGGTAAAGGTTATCTCGCCCTGCGCCTGCGCACTGTATAGTCTCTGAATCATAGTGCTTGGCAGCTTGCCCTGTAGGTTGTTGTGCAAGGGATATAAAATAAAGCAGCTGTAAGAAGCAAGTGTTAAAAATATAAAGATTTAAACCACTCTGCAGTGTTGGTGTTTCATTCTGTCGCCAGCATCTGACGCCCAGCGCGGGGCTCGACGGAACCGAAAGGGTAAGCACCCCAGGGCAAAAGGCTGAAAGGGGGACTTTCAGGAAATAGAGAAAAAGAGAAAAGAATAAAAATCCGAAAGGGTGAACACCCCGGAGCAAAAGGCTAAAAGGGGGACTTTCGAGAAAAAGAGAAAAGAATAAAAATCCAAAAGGGAGAGCACCCCGGAGCGAAACGCTGAAAGGGGGACTTTCGAGAAAAAGAAAAATAAGAGAAAAAGAACAGAGAAAAGAGAAAAGAAAAAGAAAAAACTATGGGGAATTCCCCGTCTTTAAAGTCACAATATATGGAGCTGGTTAAGGGGCTCCTGCATTCTATAGGAATTAAAACGTCTACTTGCCGTTTGAGTGAGTTATTCTGTCTTATAGAGCAGCATTGCTATTGGTTTCAGTATTAAACAAAAGTACAGCTAAATTTGAAAGAATGGAAAACGGTGCAGAAAGAGTTAAGAAGGCAGCATCAAAAAGGAAATGTGATTCCTTTAAGGCTGTGGACTCTATGTAGCGCTATAACACAGGTTTTAAAATTAATGGCTGCTGATAGTGAGGCCGCCTCATGTTATCTTGAGGAGGGGGCTTCACCTCGGCCTCTGCCCAAACCTCCGGGTGATAGTAAAAATTCATCCACTGAGTCAGATAGAGATGTGAGTTCTGGGGAGGATTCAGATTCTGTAGAGGCAATGACTGCTGCCTTTTGAAAGGTTTTATTAAATAAAAAACAAACTTCCAAGGCTGTTAATCCTGCACCACCTTACGCATCCCTATTTCTGGTAGCTGCTGACAAGGCTGAGATAGGGAGAGTCAATAGTTTTAAAAGTATGGGAAAAAGTATATTTTGGGGAATGCTTATTAATGACTCTCGTCCTTTAATGTCACTGATTATTGAAGGTAAACAGTTTGAAGGAATAGTGGATACAGGAGCAGATGTTTCAGTTATTTCTCTCCAGCAGTGGCCTAATGACTGGAAAAAAGAAAAAAATTCCTCTTGTTTTAACAGGCTTAGGATCAATAGCAGATGTGTGGAGAAGCGCTCAACCTTTGTCATGCCAATTGTCTAATGGAAAGAAAGTATCTATTTCTTTTTACATTGTTAATATACCTATTACTATCTGGGGAAGAGATCTTTTATTTTCTTTAGGAACAACGCTCACCATCTCGTCGGAAAACTTGTAGCCACTGCTCAGATTCCTCGAGCTCTCCCATTGAAATGGTCAACTGATGTCCCTAAATAGGTTGAGCAGTGGCCGCTTCCAAAAGTGAAGCTCGAGGCTTTAGAACAATTAGTAAAAGAACAGCTTCAATCTGGCCATATTGAACCTTCTACGTCTCCTTGGAATTCTCCTGTTTTTGTCATTAAGAAAAAATCTGGTAAATGAAAAATGTTGACTGATTTAAGGGAAGTTAACAAATGTATAGAACCTATGGGAGCTTTGCAATTAGGTCTCCCTTCTCCTGCTTTGATTCCACAGGATTGGTCTTTGATGGTTTTAGATTTGAAGGATTGTTTTTTTAATATTCCTTTGCAAATAAAAGATAGAAATAAATTTGCTTTTACTATTCCAGTGTATAATCATAGGCAGCCCGTAAAACGTTATCAATGGACAGTTGTTGCCTCAAGGAATGATTAATAGCCCTACACTTTGTCAGGAGTTTGTTGATCGTGCTCTTATTACTGTGAGACAACAATTTTCTAATTGTCTTCTCTATCATTATATGGATGATCTTCTATTGGCAGCTCCTAGTAAAGAGGAATGAGATAATTTTTTATTCATGTGAAGAAAGCCTTAAGTGATTTTAATCTTCAAATTGCTCCTGAAAAAATTCAAACTGAATTTCCTATTTCATATTTAGGTGCTATTTTGGAACGACAAAGAATAAAACCTCAAAAGGTCCAAATTAGACGAGATAATTTGAAAACTCTTAATGATTTTCAGAAGCTTTTGGGTGATATTAACTGGTTACGTCCCATGTTAGGGATTCCTACACATCAATTGCGTCATTTATTTTCTACTTTAGAGGGTGATACTGCTCTTAACAGTCCTCGATCTCTTACTTCTCAAGCAAAAGAGGAATTACACTTTGTAGAGCAACGGTTGAATGAAGGGTTTCTTACTTATCTACAACAGGATCAACCTATATATTTCATAGTGTTCCATACTCCCTATTCTCCTACTGGAGTTATTGCTCAATCTGCAGGGTTGATTGAGTGGGTATTTTTACCCAAAAACTATACAAAAAAGCTTACTACTTATATAGATAGAATTGCTTTCCTTATTTTGAAAGGTCGAGGCCGTATTACTCAGTTAATTGGAAGTGACCCTCAAACAATTATTACTCAACTTACTTCCACCCAAATTTCTAATTGCTTACAGTTTAATAAAATTTGGCAGATAGCTCTTGCATCTTATTCAGGGACTTTTTCTAATCAATATCCTCAATCTAAAATGATAGATTTTCTTCGACATACATCAATGGTTTGTAAATCTCCTATATCTAATATTCCAGTTGAAGGAAAAACTATTTTTACAGATTGCAATAAAAATACTGCTGGCTATTGGACTGATACTACATCTAAAGTTGTTCCACATTCCTTTTCTTCTGTGCAGCCTGCTAAACTTCGGGCCATTTGTTTGGCATTACAGGATTTTTTTAATATTCCTATTAATATTGTTTCTGATTCTAAATATGCAGTCTTTTCATGTATTTATCTTCCTGAAGCCACTCTACCGGTAACTTTAAAAACTAATATTGATAAATTATTTTTTCAGGTTCAACAATTATTAATTAGGCGAACTAACCCTGTCTTTTTTACTCATATTGGAGCTCATTCTTCTCTCCCCGGACCATTATCTCAAGGAAATGCAAATATAGATGCCTTACTTTATCCTTTACAGTCTGCAACACAAGAACATTGCTTACATCATACTAATCCTAAAGGGTTACAAAAAACTTATTCGTTAACACGAAAGCAAGCTCAACGCATTGTTCGTTCCTGTTCCATATGTGCACCGTTTATTTTGCCCTTTGCCCCTCCTGGAGTAAATCCCAGGGGACTACAATCTAACCAAATCTGGCAAATGGATGTTGTTTTTATTTCCTTATTCGGTAAACAGAAATGTGTTCATCATACTATAGATACTTAGTCTCACTTTCAGTGGGCTACAGCTTTAAGTTCAGAAAAGGCAGATTCTGTTATTACTCATTTACTATTTTGTTTTGCTATTATGGGCATGCCTATAGAATTAAAAACTGATAATGCTCCCGCATATCAATCCTCTAAATTAACTCAATTTTTAAAACAGTATCATATTAAGCACACTTTTGGTATTCCTTATAATAGTCAAGGACAAGCTATAATTGAAAGACCTAATCGGACTCTTCGAGAATACATTGAAAAAAATTAGAAAGGGGGGAAAAGGTGTGATATCACCAAGGGATGTATTAAATAAAACACTATTAACTCTTAACTTTTTGAACGTCTGGGGAAAAAGTAAGATTACTCCAGCAGAACAGCATTTTGGCAATTCAGAAAAGAAGACAAAAAGCTTTGAACATTCCCAGGTATGGTATAAGGATGAGATAAAGGGATGGATTCCAGCAGTACTTCACTTCTTGGGGCGAGGGTATGCTTTTATTTCTGTGAATAATTCCAGGATCCGGGTTCCATTGAGATTGGTGAAGTTGCAGGATGAGCGACCCAATCATGTGCCAGTTTCAGGAACTGTCAATGCAGAGGACTTTCACCTTTGTGACAAGAGAGGCAGGTCCACCGACATGGGGACAGTTGAAGAAACTGACTCAAGAAGCTGAGAAAACATTGCAGGGATCATGACCCTCGTCTAGTTATGAATTTTTCAAATCATGTAATTGTAGATTGGAGTCCTACTCATGGAGAATTTTTAGAAAAATGGTCTAATCGATCTTTAAAATGGCTTCGCATAAATGGTACCTTGAGTGGTCAAGGAAATGAAGCTGTAATATGGCAACATTTTGCATTGGTTCCACCTCAATTACAAATGGATGGGCACCCTCAATTACAAGGAGATATATGGAAATTATGGGCAGTGTCAGGTGACCTTACTATATGGACAGGAAACTTTACTTTAAATATTAATGATCCTAAGGGGCCATTTCAAGTTCATTTGCATATTAATAAATCTTACTCTGCTATAGCATGTGTAAAATTTCCTTATTCTTTACTGTATGGGCAATGGATTTGGAATGAAATTTTGGGAGTTATATCATGTTCTGATTGTAACTTGACTCAGTGTATAAATCGTTCTTGGTGGGAAAATGTTGAAAACAAGATGGTCCATTCCAGTAATCGCTCTTCGGTCACTGTGAAAGCACGGGCTGGGCTCTGGTTGCCTGGGAACCTCACTCGGCCGTGGTCGGGCTCTTGTGCTGCCGCTCCTCTTGTGAACGCTGTTCACACTCTTCTCCATCGATCCCCAAGAATGCTTGGCGTCGTCATCGCATCAGTTCCCGCCGTGGCTTCAGTAACAGCAACAGCAACTGTAGCAGCTCTTGCTTTGCATCAGGGCATACAGACGGCTGATTTTGTCAGGGAGTGGCATAAAGATGCTCATTTATTGTGGCAACAACAGCATGATTTGGACGCTCAATTGGCTACTGATGTATTGAATTTACAGCACACTGTTTCCTGGTTAGGAGATCAAGTGACTGTGTTAGCTACAAAGAGTGTGTTAAAATGTGATTGGAACTCATCTCACCTATGTGTAACCCCTGTTCCCTTTAATATGAGTGAGGGTTAAGAAAAGGTGAAAAGGTCTTTAGTGGGACACCAGAATTTAACTGCTGAAATTATGGAATTGGAACAAACTATATTGTCAACTTTTAGTAAGACGCTGCCTGATATTCTTGGTTCTGATATACTGAAGAGTCTTCAAGAAGGATTAGATAACCTTAATCCTTTAGGGCATGTATCTACATTGTTAACAACATCCTTTGTGAATACTTTGTTAATTGTTGCTTTATGTTTTATTGCTTTTATAGTCTACCAGCGCTGGCGAAAAGGGAAACAATTGAAAGAAAAAGCTTTGCGTATTCAAGCGCTTATTCAGCATCTACAAGAAAAGAAAGGGGGAGATGTAGAGAACAAGGTATAAAGAAGGTTGAGAAGTGCTTGCAAACGAGACTCTCAACCAGGGCTGAACATTCTTGCAAACGAGATGTTCTGCCCAGTGTAGGGAACTAGGTTTAAGGAAGGTTGAGAAGTGCTTGCAAAAGAGACTCTCAACCAGGGCTGAACATTCTTGCAAACGAGATGTTCTGCCCAGTGTAGGGAACTAGGTTTAAGGAAGGTTGAGAAGTGCTTGCAAATGAGACTCTCAACCAGGGCTGAACATTCTTGCAAACGAGATGTTCTGCCCAGTGTAGGGAACTAGGTTTAAGGAAGCTTGAGAAGTGCTTGCAAACGAGACTCTCAACCAGGGCTGAACATTCTTGCAAACGAGATGTTCTGCCCAGTGTAGGGAACTAGGTTTAAGGAAGGTTGAGAAGTGCTTGCAAAAGAGACTCTCAACCAGGGCTGAACATTCTTGCAAACGAGATGTTCTGCCCAGTGTAGGGAACTAGGTTTAAGGAAGGTTGAGAAGTGCTTGCAAATGAGACTCTCAACCAGGGCTGAACATTCTTGCAAACGAGATGTTCTGCCCAGTGTAGGGAACTAGGTTTAAGGAAGCTTGAGAAGTGCTTGCAAACGAGACTCTCAACCAGGGCTGAACATTCTTGCAAACGAGATGTTCAGCTAAGAATCCTGTTTGTTCCCATGGGAAAAGAACATTGCTTGCACACAAGGATGTTTCTCTGATCCCTCAAAAGGAACAGACCCTGGGACAAAACAGATTCTAAGTTGATAAGGAAGTTCCCCAAAACAAAGTCTTAGCTGCAGTAAATAAGTCAAGGTAAAGGTTATCTCGCCCTGCACCTGCGCACTGTATAGTCTCTGAATCATAGTGCTTGGCAGCTTGCCCTGTAGGTTGTTGTGCAAGGGATATAAAATAAAGCAGCTGTAAGAAGCAAGTGTTAAAAATATAAAGATTTAAACCACTCTGCAGTGTTGGTGTTTCATTCTGTCGCCAGCACCCCTCCCCTGTCAGAGTCTCCAGGTGGAGCTGCCCCAGGTCCTGGCACTGTGGGGAGGCTGAGAGCAGACCACTGATGGGGACACAGAGAACTAGGGTGCAGGCCCAGTGCCGTGAGGTGGAGAAGGACAGGGCCTTCTGGGGTCCAGCCCACAGGCCGCCACCCTCTCCCCAAAGCCCCAGAGACCCCCCGTCGGCCCTTCCTTTGGAGCCTCAGGGACTGAGAGCTCCTCCTGAGCACACGTCCACCTGGATGGATGCTTCTCCTGCCACTGAACAATGCCCATCGTCTCCCTGGGCTCACCCTGCACTGGGATGAGGTCGGGAAGCCTGGGGACCCACAGTGACCTTAACTCCGGCTGATAGCCTCTAGTCTGGAGGTCAGCGCCCACCTCTGCCCAGGGCGCAGAGCCAGCTCACACCCTTTGACGTTGGCATCCCTGTGCAGCCAGTTACATTGTCCCCAGGTCTGCTCATGACCTCCAGGGTAAAACATTGGGCCAAACAGAAAATTAACAGGAAATTAACAGGTGAACTTTGTTTTCCCTAAGGAAGTGGAGAAGGAGCCTGATTTCCATCCCTCCTTCTATACAGCGGTCTCCAACCTTAAGGGCACCAGGGACCGGTTTCATGGAAGACAACTGCGGAGTGGTGGAGATGATTTGAGGATAATTCAAGTGCGTTACAATTACTGTGCACTTATACCTATTATTATTACATCAGCTTCACCTCAGGTCATTAGGCGTTAGACCCCAGGGGACCCCTCCTCTAACAGACCCTCAGAGCCCCTCCGGGGTGCCCACACTACCATGCCCAACCTTCTAGGGGCCTATGGGCACCCATGCCAGCTCCCATCCCTGCCTGCAAGCACCCATGGGAAAGATCACAGTGACCACAGAAAGATCAGCCAGGGTGACAGAGGAGGCCCTGGAATGACAAGGAGGACGTGGACAGTTTCTGAACCAAGGCTCAGGCAAGAGACACACAGAGGAAGAGTCTCCCAGAACTTGCCCTGAGGACCAGGGAGCCCAGAGTCAGCCCACCCTCAGCACCAGGTTCCTCTATTCCCAGGACACACAGGAAACCTTTCCCTTCTCACCTACCAACTGCAGCTCCTCCTGACACCCGATTCTGGGTCTCTGTTCCTGGAGAAGGCAATGGCAACCCACTTCAGTATGCTTGTCTGGAGAACCCTGTGGATGGAGAAGCCTGATGGGCTTCTGCCCATAGGGTCGCACAGAGTCGGACACAACTGAAGAGAATTAGCACGCATGCATGCATTGGAGAAGGAAATAACAACTCACTTCAGTACTCTTCCCTGGAGAGTCCCAGGGAGGGAGGATCCTGGTGGGCTGCTGTCTATGGGGTGCCACAGAGTCAGACACGACTGAAGTGTCTTAGCAGCAGCAACAGCAGCAGTCCCTGAGAACAGACGCCAGGCTGGTGACAAGCTAAAGTAGAGGTCAGGTCCCCTCTCCAGTCATCACTCATGTGACCCCTTTCTCTCCTCAAGAGTCAGTGTGACCTTCAGGCAGGTCAAATATCTGCAATCTTCCCAGATATTTGAGAACAACAGGAAGACCCTGGGCATCCAGCTGGGTTTCTGTGTCACAGGAACAATTACCACCAAAATTTGGAAACCCCTGGATCTGTGATTGTGCTGAGAGACCCCAGACCAAAACCCAGCAGAGGCCAAAACTGGGGTGTGTGGGGCGGGCTAACTGCTGTTCTGGGGTCTCAGCCAGGCTGGGACAGCGTGTGACCTGGCAGCTGCTGAAACAGCATTTCTAAGGTGTCACCAGGGGGTTCGCAGTCTTCATGAAGCTCCACAGGTGATTCCCATGCACCGTGGGGAGGACGTCCCTGTGACAAGCATTCCTGATGCACCCCGCACCCTCAGGCTCCTCCTCTGAAGGGAAAAGCCAGAAGGGGATGAGGGAGGGCCGTCGGGGAGGCTGAGTGTGCATCTGATCCAAAGCAGTGGGGACCCCGGACCTGGACACCCCAAGGTTGTGCTTTTCCAGACAAGGGTGTGTGTGTGCGTGTGTATAGATGTGTGTGTATCTAGGTGTCTGTGTGTAGCTGAGATGTAGGTATGTGTGTGTGGGGTGTTGTGTGTAGGTGTGTGTAGGGGTGTGTAGGGGTGTGTGTGTGTGTGTAGGTGGAGAATCCCTGCTCTAGAAGGCAGAGGACTCAGCAGAGTTCAGGGAATAGAAATACAGACAGAGGGGGAAGGGGGATGGGGGCCACGAGGGAGGGAAGGAGGAGAGGGGAGGCAGAGGGTGGGGCCTGGGCAGAGACCCCGCCCCTGGGCCACGTGACCCAGCCAAGTGCTCCTGCCCCGGGGCAGGCCCAGCACACAGGGGAAAGGACAGCAGAGCTCCTGCAAGGACTGCAGGGCTTGTGAGCGTTTCTGGAGAGAAAGTTCTCCTCACAGAGAGAGGGACACAGCAGACCGCAGGCACCATGGAGCCCCCATCAGGCTCTGCAAGCAGGTGGCATGTGCCCTGGAGCAGGCTCCTGCTGGCAGGTGAGAGGGGACAATTTTCAGGGAGGGGGCGGGGACTGGAGAACAAGAGCCTGGCTGGTCTCTGGGGGAGACGGGGCTCTGAGAGGGGACAGGGGGCTGCCGTTCAGACCTGAGGGCAGAGGGCAGGGGACGGGGGAGGGAGGGGCTCAGCCACAGGAGACTCTGCATGAGCTAGAGCTGGCGAGGGGCGGGAGGACTCAACTGCTGTAGGTTTTATCAGTTATTCTTCACTGAGCAGTTTGTTGCTAAGTGATGACAATAATAACAATTTATTATGTCACTACAGAAAAAGACATAACCAGGACAGTAAACACTGTCTTTACCCGGCACCCTTAGAAACTGACAAATAAAACCAGACTGTGGAATTCCTGGGAACTCTCCTTCCTTCATCCCCAGGTACTAATGTCTGGAGCCTGGTCCAGGTCCTAGGTTTCAAGCAGGATCAGACAAGCCCCTGCCCTCACGGAGCCCGCACTCTGTGGGGAGGAAGACACACAAGCAGAGAGATGGAGAGTGTGCTGGCAGGTCTTTAGGCATCACGCAGGAACCGGAGCCGGGAAGGGTCAGCAGTGAGCACGGAGGGTCTTTACAGCCGCTGGTCAAGGGGAGGGGCATCTCCCAAGAGGCCCTGAATGTGAGCAGGCGTGTGAGGGCAGCGAGGGGGTGAGCCAGGGGACAGCTGGGGAAGCAGAGGAAAAAAGGAGCCCAGAGGCGCTGAAGTGACGGGGGTCATGCTGCTGATCTTGAACCAGTAGGACACACACACATACATATACCTAGATACCATGCACATAAGCACACACACATGCACACACGTGCACACACACACCAAGGCTGAGGGATGAAGAGACCTGCTCGGGACCCAGGGCACCATTTTCCCATCCCCCACACAGGTCAGAAATTAACTGGTTTCTCTCTCTTCTCTCTTAGTCTCACTCTCAACTTTCTGGACCCCGCCCACCACTGCCCAGCTCGCTGTTAAAACGTTGCCCCTCCTTGCTGCAGAAGGGTCGCATGTTCTACTTGCCCACAACATATCAGAAAATCCTCTAGGCTATGCCTGGTACAGAGGAGAGAGTGTAGACAACACCCAGCTAATTGCATCATATAGGGTAGCCACTAATGCAACTACCAATGGGGCTGTGTACAGCAGACGGGAGACACTTTACCCCAACGGAACCCTGCTGATCCAGAACGTCACCCAGAAAGACACAGGATCCTACACCCTGCTCGTTACAAAGAAGGATTTACAGACAGAAAGACTAACTGGACATCTCTGCATATACAGTGAGTGCTTCCTCTCTGACCTCGGCGTACTGGGTGGGAAAGTGAAAGTGAAAGTCGCTCAGTCGTGTCCAGCTCTTTGTGACCCCATGGACTACACAGTCCATGGAATTCTCCAGGCCAGAGTACTGGAGTGGGTAGCCTTTCACTTCTCCAGGGAATCTTCCCAACCCAGGAATCAAACCCAAGTCTCCCACACTGTAGGCAGATTCTTTACTGGCTGAGCCACCAGGGAAGCCCAAGAATACTGGAGTGGGTACCCTATCCCTTCTCCAGCAGATCTTTCTGATCCAGGAACTAAAGCAGGGTCTCCTGCGTTGCAGGCAGACTCTTTACCAACTGAGCTATGGGTCGGGATGAATTCTGTTCACATTTGCAGGACTTACAGCCCCGGATGTTGCCCCCATCCTCCTCTGCATTATGTCCCGTGTCGGGGTTTGAACATTCAGTGCAGGACACACGCTGTGGAGACAAACTCCAAAGGGTCAGAAATGCTCCCAGGAAGCCAGGCCCTGCAGACACTGTAGAGAGAAGGACGGGCTGATGGAGGGACTCAGCAGAGGGACAGCACTCTCAGTCCAGCCCCCTGGCCCCTCCCCATGACCAGGACCCTGAGGAAGACCCTGCAGGACTCAGGGAAGACCCCGGCTTGAGGGCCCCAGGGATCCTCACAGAGAAGCTCAGCCCCAGGAAGCCCCTCCCACACCCTGTCCCAGGGCTCCTGCCTCCAGTAACACTGAGCCAAATCCCGAGGCTGCCAAGCTGGTCACCAGCCAGGGCTCAGCCCCGAGAGCCACATCCGCACAGGGGCACAGCCTGGTCCCACTCCTGAGACTCGGCATGGAGAGCACACAGGTACAAGGTCCCCAGGCCGTCAGTCAACTGCCCTGGGGGACCTGGAGACTCCAGAGAAATCTCAGCACCCCCAGGGAGGAGCAGAGGAAGGAAGACACTCCTAGAAGTTTCTCGTTCCCCAGAGTGCCACCCAGGGAGCTCTCTCCCGAGGCTGGTTGATAAAAACCAGGACAGACGCCAGGTGGTCTCTGAATCCCACCCAGGTCTGTCCAGCACTAAACGCTGCTGCACAATCGACCCCCGAGGAAGCCTGTGCTTCTCCCAGACGTAGAGCACATGGCCTCACACTCTCTGGGCTCAGGTCCCCATGCATTTGTCTTCGATGCACAGACCTGCCTTATTGAAGGGCTCAGTCTGGCTGAGAGGTGAGAGACGCCAATTCTGATTGAAGATGCTTGTAGAGAAGCCAAAGGTAGAAAAGGGGCAATGTTCTCTCTGTTATCTGCACAGCGCTGTTGCCTACACCCGTCATCACCAGCAACAACTCCAACCCCAGGCAGCACGAGGACACTGTGGTGTTAACGTGTAGGTTTGAGACTTGCGACGTCTTCTACATGTGTTCAGTCAACAATCAGAGCCTCCCCAACAGCATGGAGCTGGAACTGTGCAAGGGAAACAGGACTCTCACTGTGTTCAATGTGAAAAGGCATGACACAGGACCCTGTGTGCGTGAAGCTGGGGATCCAGAGAATGTCACCCATGATGACCCATCCACCCAGAATGGCCTCAGTGAGTAACCTCTGTTCCTACATGGTCCAGGCCTCCTGGCTGAATCTGCAGTGCCAGAGGCCAGGCCGTACCCATCCCTCTCAGGTCCAGGTACATGGACCCTCACCTTTGGACACCCAGGCTGGCCATGACTTCCTATCCCAGGCAAGCCCAGGCAGGCCCACCTTGAACCAAGACTAGGAGGGGATGGGCTGCTGTGTCTTGAGAGGCTCAGGGTCACCAGCCTGTGACGGAAGAAACAGGTTAATATCTCAGACTCAGGATGAGTGAACATGAGAGGTAATGGTTGAGACTTTCTACAACAAGGCTGTGATCCAGACAGAAGGACGCTGGGGCCCTAATACAGACCAGGAATTTCCTTTCCCTCTGATTGCATCACGTGTGGCTTTATGCTCTTTGCTTCAGATGGCCCGGACACCCCCACCACTTCCTGTTGGGCTCAACCTCTCCCACCACACAGCCTCTAACCCCAGCCACACCGTGTCCCTGGCTTATCACTGGCAGGCCCCCACAATCCATACAGGAGCTCTTTATCCCCGATATCACTGCAGATAAGAGTAGACCCTGTAACTGCCTTGTCCATAACTTCATCACTGGTCCCAGTAAAACCACAGTCAAGGCTATGACAGTCTCTGGTAAATGGCCCCTGGCCCATCAGTACCAAGCTTTGTGGTAGAGCCTGTAGGTTTTCAGAAACAAATCTGAAAGAACTTACCTCCTAACTTCCCAGAAGTTACAAGCAAATTGCGAATCAGCCCCTGAACCCTCCCACTACATCTCAGCAGACCCTTCTTCCCCCTGCTGCCTGATTTCTCCTGGCAGACCTTGGGTCCAGCCTGGAATGCGGGGAGGGGATTCTCTGAGCTCCTGACAGCCTCATGTAGGGGGAGACAGGAAACAAAGAAGGGTCCCCAGGGCCAAGTGCCTTTTGTTGTTGTTGAACTGAAGAAATGGGTATTAATCTCTTACCAGATGAAATATGCTACGTACTCAGTTGCTCAGTTGTGTCCGACTGTTTGCAACCCCATGGACTGTAGCCCACCAGCCTCCTCTGTCTATGGAATTTTCCAGGCAAGAATACTGAAATGAATTGCCATTCCCTTCTCCAGGGGATCTTCCCCAACCCAGGGATCAAAGCCAGGTCTCCTGAATTGCAGGCAGATTCTTTACTATCTGAGCCAGCAGGGAAGTTCTATGAACTCTGTTGATTTATTTAAGCGCCGTGGGTCTCAGATGTATGTACACACAGCAAGGATGACACCCCCTCCGTCATGGGGAGGGAAGGATCAGAACAGATGGACGTAAAGGATTTTCCCACAGTGCCAGCCACACAGAATGAACTGGAAACAGTTGGCTAATATTATTATTACTGGGCAGGAGTTGAGCAGACCTTCCCTCTAAGACTGACAATGGGGATGGGAAGGAAAAACAAGGGCGGGAGTGCATAATGTAAGAGGAAAGAGTCCTTAACAGGAATACCGATAGGACACGGAGCTGGCTACAGTGAGAGAGTGTTGAGTTAGAGAAAGTCCGAGGTTTCAAACGTGATTAAAATAGAGAGAGAGATGCAACCCCCTGCAGCAGGAGGGTTGGGAAGATACTGTGATGACCAAACACACAGCCACACAGACCTCAAAGCATCCCCTTCCTCCCTAACAGGCCCTCTCCCCTGTGAGACCTCTTGTGGTTTTCCTGGTCAGGTGAACTCAGGCCTTCATCTCCCTCTCTGTCTTCTCCTTTCAGGCGGAGAAAACAGCCCAGCCCTCAATAGGGAGATCGTTATCGTCATCATGATTGGGATCCTGGTTAGGCTGGCACTGGTGACCATTGTGGGGTGCTTTGTTTTCCTCAAGATGACTAGAAGGTACAAATGGCAATGCCCGATGCTAATCCTGTCCCCCAGGCTGATGCTAAGCCAGGAAGAGAGACATCCTACCCTTGGATTCTGGGCCTGGCTCTCCACAGCCTCTCCACTTCCCCCAAGGGCATTCCCTCTCATCCATCGGCCCCTCCTTCACCAGATGCTGACCTGGGGTAGCTTCCCAACACCTTCTGCATCAGTAAATTAGACACTCCCCACTGCTGTTGTCCAGGGTTTCCCCGCTGGCTCAGTGGTAAAGAATCTGCCTGCTATGCAGAAGATGTGGGTTTAATCCCTGGGTCGGGAAGATCCCCTGAAGGAAATGGGCACCCCCTCCAGTATTCTTGCTTGGGAAATCCCATGGGCAGAGGAGCCTGGCGGGCTAGAGCTCATGGGGTCACAAAGCATCGGACACGACTGAGCGACTGAACAACAAGAACAGCCCACTGCTGTCCTAGCTCCCGGAGCAGACCTGCAGGCGTGCTGGCAGGCAGTAAATGCTCAGTAAGCAGTACATCCTGCAGTTTATTTAAATCCAGTCACCCTGAAAGGAGAGGTTGACAGCCTCAGAACCTGAGCGTCATCGTGACCAAAGAGACTGAAGCCACCTGGACAGGCCAGGTCGGGTCAGAGTCTCCCAGGAGGCAGATGCGTTAACCACAGCCTGTGATATGTGAGATGGGAGAACATGGACCTGGCCAGGACAGCAGGTCGGGAGATGAGCTTTATGCCTCTTTCCAGGCAGATGAAGGTAGAGAAAGAGGCCATTGTCTAATTTCAGCATCTCTCAGCCTGAGGGGCTAGGCTGGCCACCGCAGAGCACCCCCCCCCCCAAGTCACAGGACCCAAGATGCACCGGCTCTCCAGGCATCCTCCGTGTGTTCTGGCCCTGCTCTCCTCTGAGGACCTGACCCTTCCGCTCAAAGCCTTTGGGCTGATTCCTTTACTGGGTCCTTTGTCCCTTCTCAGGTCACTTTCTCCCAGACTGCCACTGACCTGCACGTCCTTCCTCTCTGAGCCCAGGATGGATGTGGCTTCTTAAGGACTTTCCCTAGCTCCTCTCTGCTGGGCCCTCTCCCCCTAAACAGCATTGGTGGAGAATGGAGGTCTCTCCATTCCCTGATTGGGCTTCCCTGGTGGCTCCATAGTAACGAGTCCACCTGCAATGCAGAGACGAAGAAGACGCAGGTTTGATCCCTGAGTCAGGAAGATTCCCCTGGAGAAGGAAATGGCAACCCACTCCAGTATTCTTGCCTGGAGAACCCCATGGACAGAGAAGCCTGGAGGGCCACAGTCCACGAGATCCCAAAGAGCTGGACACGACTGTGCATCTGACCGCATATGTACACACTCCCTGTTTAGAAAAGGGAACCTTCCTTGTTCCCTGTTTTGACACCAAAGCTGTGACCTCCTCCTGCCTCCTGCAACCCTCAAAAATAATCTTGACCTTTTCTAGGGCCAGTGGCCAGAATGACCTCAGAGAGCACCGGCCTCCAGCAACCACCCTGGGTGAGTGTCTTCTCAGCCTGGGTGCAGCTGGGACACCCTGGTCCTATCCTCCAGCATCTGCTCCAGCCAGCTGCCCGCTGGGGCTTCATCACAGGGGATCCGCACTGACTGGTCTGCTAGATGTGCGAGTTCTGAGTCACGGGTCACCTCACTGGACCCTAAATGCCCAGAAGGTCTCTCCCTGGTGATGCCCCTTCTCCCATGGTTCTCTGGAAGCTGAGGACCCCCAGCCTCTCCTGGAGGGTGGGCTAAGCTTCCTCACACCCCTGGTGCTAACTGCTGTCTCTGCTCCTAGGACATGGTCCCTCTGGCAGCTCTGTCTCCCCGGTAAGCACATTCTTTCCTTGTCTCTTCTCCCTGTGGTCCCAGCTGTGCAGACTCAGGGCAGTGGGACTGTCCAACATTTCACAGTACAGACACCCTTCACTCCAGGGTAGCCAGCAATATGAACCCTATCCTGGTCAGGACTGGGACTCACTTCAGGGGCAGGACACCCCCATGCCCTGCCCTGAGCCTGCCTGGTCCCTTCACAGTTAACCCTGGAGTCCAGCCAGGAATAGAGTGGGCACTAGGAGCTTCAGACAGGGGTCTCGGGCTATCGAGGGTGGAGCATGCAGCCAGATGGGGACTGAGGTGAGGGCTTCAGGCTTGGAGGTGGCTGCTTGGGAGGCAGGGCTGGTCACTTCTGAGGAGAAATGACTCTCTTCCCTGTTCCCCTGACACCCACTTTCTCCCCTACCCAGGCCTCCCTACCCAGCCCCAAGCCAGCTGTTCCCATCTATGAGGTGAGTGTTGGGGATGAATGGTCTGATCCTGCACTTTTAAGGGTACTTTCCAGGAAACAGCAGCAAAAATGGGAAAATGGATGAAGAGGAGTGATGTATCTGGACCCAGAAAGCCTCCAGCACAGCCGGGCCCCCCACGAAGGAGCCCCGTGGACCCTGGGCCAGGGAGATCCTGGGACCTGTTCTGAGAAGTTTACAGGGGCTCAAAGGCCTCTTCTTTCTCTACAGGAATTACTCTATCCCAACACAGATATCTACTGCCAGATCAACCCCAAAGTAGATGTGGTTTCTTAGTTTGCTCCAGGAACTTCCCCTTAATGGGTGTGAAGAGCCCACCTGAGACCCCAGAGTCTGAGTGAGGTCAGACACCCAAAGCAGAGAAACAGCTGTGACCCCTGAAGATACTGGGGGGCCTGGGCTCAGCCTTAGTGTCCCTTCTGGCCTTCTGGAGGCCCTGACAAGGCTGCCCTGAGCCCTGGATGGATGAAGACAAGGACTTCCATTCCCCAAGGAACTGAGGGCTTCCAAGGAAAGTGGCTGGGCCTGTGACCCACTGTGGACCACCTGAGAGGTCTGAATAAAGAGGACTTTCCTCTCGTTTGCTCTTTTTGTGCACGTGGGCTCCTCCCACCTAAACTCACTCAGGTTCCACAGCAGTGGGACAAACTGTCTCCTCCTTGATGTGGCCCATGGGCCTCCTCCCACCTGGGCCTCATCTGCAGCCCCCTCCACACACCTGAAGAACTGAGGTCACCTGGGAAGGGTGATCTTCCCATGTAAGTTCACATGGGTCAGTTTACCCACATTCACCCAAACAAAAGTGGTCTGTGCACTAAGGCACAGAGCCCAGAGTTCAGGAGGATGTCTGGCCATTGCCTGAGTGTTGTTTGTTATGAGATAAGAGACAGTTACAAAACCTGCCAAGTTTCACATCCTGATTGGGCTCTAAGATACTCCTTATCTCGTATGCACACAATGTTGGGTTAGAGAAGGTGACACCTCTTGTTGTTTCCTATTGCTGCTGTAGCAACTTACCACAAACCTGTGGTATAAAACAACACAAATCAAGATGTCAACACAGCTCTGTTCTTTCTGGATAGTCTAGGAGAGAGTTTGTTTCCTTGCCTTTCCAAGCTGTGAAAGGCTACCTGTTTTCCTTGGCTTGTGGCCCCTTCCTCCATCTTCAAAAGTCAGCAGTGGACTATCTTAAATTCATGCTCTGCTTCCATCATCACATGTCTTTCTCTGGCTCTGCCTCTCCTGCCTTCCTTTTTCTTTATAAGGACCACCCTTCTGATTATGTTGGGCCCAATCAGATAACTCACCATAATCTCCTAATCACATGAGCCTTAATTTATAAATTCCCTTTATCTTGGGACATCTGCAAAGATTCTGGGTATTAAGATGTGGACAGGGACTTCCCTGGTGGCCCAGTTGATTTAGAATCTGCCTTGCAATGCAAAGGACATGGGTTCAATCCCTAGTTGGGAAACTTAAGATCCCACTTAAGCCACCTAAGCCAGCATGCCTCAACTACTGAACCCACACACCACAACTAGAGAGTCAGTGCACTGCAACAAAAGATCCTGCATGTCACAACTAAGACTCAATGCAGCCAAATAAATAAAATTTTAAAAAATATGTGTCAATTTTGAGGGGCCATTGTTCTCTCTATCACATCTCTCAAGGTTGTGGTCATCATCTTCTCTCACTGCAAACTCCTTATCGTGGTTTAGTCAATAAGTTGTGTCTGACTTTTGCGACCCCGTGGACTGGGAACCTACCAGGCTTCTCTGTTCATGAGATTCTCCAGGCAAGAATACTAGAACAGGTTGCCATTTCCTTCTCCAGGGGGTCTTCCCAACCCAGGAATCGAACCTGGGTCTCCTGCATTGCAGGGAGATTCTTTACCAACTGATCTACAAAACCACTACTCACGGGCAATCTGGAATTGGTCTTCCTGACTGTGGGGTTAGTTCCTGATTTGATGTGCACAGCACCCTCACTGTCCTTTAGCCATGGAACAGAAGCCAGTCAACACTCCCTGAAGCCCTCTCCACCTCTTTCTTGTTAGAACGCTGTGTTAAGACTATAAAGAAAGCAGATGCAGCTCCTTTGGGTAGCCAGTGATGGTCAGCACCATGGACAGGGGCTTCACTGTGCTCATCCCAGGGGCTGCACAGAAAGGACCCAACGAAAAGGAATGACTGGAAACCCAGCCCATTTCTATTCTTTCTATGAGAAAGATGCAACGAGGCAGAACAGTTAAGGCAGAGCCTGCTTTGCTCCAGTTTATGAGCTGTGAACATTTTGCGCATGTCTGGACAGTACTTATTGGCACATCTTTTACAGCTCGCCACAATCCTGCTGACCCTGCACCCACAGTATGGCCCTGGGGAGGCTGAGAACTTGACTCTGGCATCTCAGGGAATCTTCCCACCCATGAGAGTCAGGCAACTGTCTTGCCTACAACATTAAGGGAATATTTCATGATTAACTTATGAACCTTGGTGCCTGACCTTGGAAACACACCCATCCATCACCCAGCCTGGAGCACCACCTGAGCACAGCCTTCTGTTCCCTGAGCCCCAGCTGAGCTCCCCAGACAGCAGGCTGAGCAGAGCTCTAGGCTACTTTCCCAGCTACTCCAGGCTGAGAGCCCTGTGCCGGGTGTCCTTCCCAGCAGAGCAGACATTTTTCCTGAGGGAACAGTGGAGCATGAAGACATATTTTCCAGGGCAGAACACCAAAGAACTGTTCCATCTGCCGCAACCCTTAGATGAAGAGAAAAGACTGGGACCCTCACAGTCATCCCATCTCCTTGTTTCCATCCACCTCACACTCACAAAACTAAATCTGACCCTCCAGACTCAGCCCTGCCCTTCCCAGTGGCTCCAGTCATCCATTCACAGAACCTAGTGTAAGGATCACGGGTGCTCTTATTTTTATTAATTCTTCTGCTTTGGGTTGGATTCTTTTTGCTGTCATTTTTCTAGTTTCTTGTCATAGAATCTTAGATTATTAATTTAGGTGGTGTTTCCTGTTTGCTAATATAAGCATTTTGTTGCATAAGTACCCTTCTCAGCATTACATAAGCTGCATTCTACAAATGGTTGGAGGTTTTTTAATTCAGTAGTTAACTCAATTCTTTTTTTTAATTTCCTTTGAGGTTTCATCTCTGGCCATAGATTATTCAGAAATATGTTATTTATTTTCTATATGTTTCAGAGATTTTCATGTTGTCTTTCTGTCTCTGATTTCTACCGTGACTGTATTATTGTCAGAGAACATACTCTGTTGGATTTGTTTTATTTTTATTTATTATTTTTATTTTATTTTACATTGGTTAGAGTTTAGATATGATACCAAGCCTAAGCAATGAAAGAGGATGAACTGGACATTCTTCTCTTTGGCCAGTCTTTGAAAGGTCAGTTAGCAGCAAATCCCCTTAGTTTTCCTTCATCAGAGAATTTCCTGATTCTCCTTTCATTCCCAAAGGATAAATTTGCCAGATGTAGAATTCTTAGTTGACAGTTCTTTCCTTTCAGTACTTGAAAAATACGCCACTTCCTTCCATATTTTCAGGTACAAAATCTACTGTCAATTAAATTAGAGTTTCTGGGATTTCCCTAGTGGTCCAGTGGTTAAGAGTCTGAGTTTCCACTGCAAGGGGCAGGGTTTCAATCCCTGGTCAGGGAACTAAGATCCTCCATGCCTCGTGGCCAAGAAAAAAAAAAATCCTGAATAGGAAATGGGTTGTTTCTCTGAATTTTTTTAAATTGAAGGATGATTGCTTTACTGTATTGTATTGGTTTCTGCCATGAATCAGCCATAGGTATCCCTATGTCCCCTCCCTCTGATCCTCCCTCTCGCCTCCCTCCCCAACCCACTCCTCTAGGTTGTAAAGACAGTTTTCCTTTGGTGTCAGTTCTCACGAGTTTACCATGTATCTGAGTGTGAATCTGTTTAGACTGGTCCTGCTTTGAGTTCACTCAGCTTCGTGAGCCATTATTGTTTCATTTTTTCAGTCCTTGTTTTCTTCTCCTCTGCTTCTGGAATTTCAATGGTACAAAAGTTACATCTTTTTATTAGTACCGCCAAAGGCTCTGGGACTCTGTTCACACGTCAAATTCTTCCACAGAATAGAAAAAGAGATACAGTTCCCAACTCATTCTGAGATTAAAACCAGAACCAAAAGGAGACTGTCAGGCCAGTCACACTTATGAACAGAGAGGCAAAAATCCTAAACAAGGTTTTAGCAAACCAAATCCAGCAGTATGTGAAAACAGATAACACACCATGACCAAGTTTTGTTGGCCCCAGAAAAGTAAAGGTTATTTAGCATTATAAATCTGTAAATGGAAGTGCGCAGGAGCTTCTAGGGTGCAAGCAATGTTTCGTTTCCTGATCTAACTGCTAGATACATGGGGGTGTCGAATTTCTTAGAAGTTATTAAGCAATACACATATGACTTGTACGTGTCTTTGCATGTAATACATCAGTTTTTTAAAGTTTTAAAAAATCTACATTGTGTGCCATATTAATATCAAAGGGAAAACTCTTGATTATCTCAGCAGATATAGAAAAATAATTTGATAATATCTGCCATCAGCTTATATTTGTAAACTGTTGCACTAGGAACACAAGGGAAACTCCTTAATCCGATTAAGAATACCTAACAACATCTACCTTCTCGTGTTTTTTGCAGCATTGTTCACAATAGCCAAGACTTGGAAACAAGCTAAGTGTCCATCGGTGGATGACTGGATAAAGTTAGAAAGAGGATGCGAGACAGAAAGGTGAAATATCATTCAGCTATGCAAAAGAAAGAAAGCTTGCCATTTGCAAGAACACAAAAAAAAGGTTGATGGACTTTGATGGCATTATGGCAACCCATTCCAGTCTTCTTGCCTGGAGAATCCCAGGGACGGTGGAGCCTGGGGGGCTGCCATCTATGGGGTCGCACGGAGTCAGACACAACTGAAGTGACTATGGAGAAGGCAATGGTACCCCACTCCAGTACTCTTGCCTGGAAAATCCTATGGACGGAGGAGCCTGGTAGGCTGCAGTCCATGGGGTCGCTAAGAGTCGGATACGAGTGAGTGACTTCACTTTCACTTTTCATTTTCATGCACTGGAGAAGGAAATGGCAACCCACTCCAGTGTTCTTGCCTGGAGAATCCCAGGGACGGTGGAGCCTGGTGGGCTGCAATCTATGGGGTAGCACAGAGTCGGACACAACTGAAGTGACTATGGAGAAGGCAATGGTACCCCACTCCAGTACTCTTGCCTGGAAAATCCTATGGACGGAGGAGCCTAGTGGTCTGAGTCCATGGGGTCGCTAAGAGTCGGATACGACTGAGTGACTTCACTTTCACTTTTCACTTTCATGCACTGGAGAAGGAAATGGCAACCCACTCCAGTGTTCTTGCCTGGAGAATCCCAGGGACGAGGGAGCCTGGTGGGCTGCCGTCTATGGGGTCGCACAGAGTCGGGCACGACAGAAGTGGCTTAGCAGTAGCAGCATGCTAACGGAAATAAGTCAGACAGGCAAAGATACATACTATATGACAGTGGCCCCAACCTTCTTTAGCACCAGGGACTGGTTTCATGGAAGACAATTTTTCCACAGATGGGGGCTGGGGGATCATTTTGGAATGATTCAAACACATTACCTCTTTTGTGCATGTTATTTCTATTATTACATCAACTCCACCTCAGCATCAGGCATTAGATCTCAGAGTTTGGGGGGCCCATGCTATATGATATCACTTACATGTGGAGTACCAAAAAAAGCCAATGCCTAGAAACAGAAAGTAGGATGGCAGTTACCAGGAGTTGAGGGGTAGGGAGATGAGGAAATGTTGCTCAAAGCGCACGAACTTCCAGTGGTAAAATAAACAGGTTCTAGGAATCTTGCGTACAGCACGCTGATTATAGTTAATAAAACCGTTTCGTATACTTGAAAGTGCTAAGAGAGTAGACTTTAAACGGTCTCACCACAAGCAAGAAATGGTAATTATGTGGTGAGACCGACGTGTTAGCTAATGCTATGGTAGCAACCGTTTTGCAATACACTTGTGTTTCAAATCACCACAGTGTGCAACCTGAATAAGCGTCGCCTCTCCATCATATGGGGTTTCCCTGGTGGCTCAGTGGTAAGGAATCTGCCTTCCAATGCAGGAGACGCAAGAGACTCGGCTTCCATCCCTGGTCTGGGAAGATCCCCTGGAGAAGGAAATGGCAACCCACTCCAGAATTCTTGCCTGGTGAATCCCATGGACAGAGGAGCCTGGCGGGCTACCATCCACAGGGTTGCAAAGAGTCGGCCATGACTGAGCAACTGAGACATATCTCAAAAAGGCTGGGAAGAAAAAATTTTTTTTATCTATCCCCTTCAGAAAAGCAAACAAACAAGACTCAGCAACATTGTTTTCTAGAAAAATGGCAGTATTGCACTGAAAGTCAAGAACAACCCAAGAGTGCCCAGCGCCGTCACTGTCCTGGGATGTCCCAACCAGCACAGATCGACTGTCATTATCCACAGATGCTTTTTATCTACACAGAAAGCTCTGCCCAAAACCCTGTAAACAAATTATTAGAAGTAATAATATAGTCTAGCAACGTGTCTATCTTTAAGATCAATAAACTGTACAAACATTTATTGCATTTCCGTGTTAGAAACAAACAGAAAATGTAACTTTTAAATGACATCATTTATAACAATGAACACTATAGATTATTTTGGAATAAATTAATAAAAGATGTGCAAGATCCTAATGCAAAAAATGTTAAGCTCCCCTGAAAAATATTAAGGAAGACCTAAATAAAGAGTTGTCCCATGTTCATGGATAGAAGGGTTCAGCTTCGTAAAGATATAGACTCTCCCCTAAATTAGCAGTTAGTCAATGAAATTCCAACCAAAATCCCAACAAGAATTTCTTGGAACTTGACAAGTTGGTCCAAATTTACATGGAAGTGCAAAAAGTCCAAGAATAACCAAGGTTCTCCTGAAGATGAAGAACAAGTGGGGAGGGGGAATGACTTGCCTTATCAGGTAAAATGACTTATTAAAAAGCTATAAAAATAATACAGTGAACTGTTGGCACAAAAGTAGATAAATTGATCGATGGGAAGATAGGAATTCCAGAAATAGACTCACGCAAACACGAAACTTTGAAATACAACCAAGATGCCATTGCAGATAAATGGGGAAAGAAAGAATTATTCAATAAAAGGAGCTGGGCAATTAATTGTCTATATGAAAAAATGCAAATATCTTAAAGACATACAAAAATCAATTCTAAATAAATTAAGAACATAAATGCAAAAATTCAAACTTACTTTTTTGGAGGAAACAAAGGAGAGCATTTTTTGGATTCTGGGATAAATAAGAATCTCTTTTTTTAATGTTATTTCATCATGAGATAGTTAATAAGACACAGTGTATCTTATTGTGGAAGACAGTCTGAAACAAGAATGGAATCAGACTGTCAAGGGCTGTACTGTCATATTAAGCATGCAGCCTTTATTTTGTTTTAATTTTTTTTTGGGGGGGGGTGGTGTCCCACTCTGTGTCTTACAGGATCTTAGTTCCCTGACCAGGGATTGAACCCGGGTCCTGGCAGTGAAGGTACTGAGTCCTAACCAATGGACCACTGGGGAATCACCAAGAAGGATCTCTTAAGCAAAGCACAAAAAGAATCACCATAAAACTGGAAGGTTGATAAGTTCAACATTAAAATCCTTTTCTTCAAAACAGACCATAAGATATAAAGACAAATCATCTGACAAAGAATTAGTACATAAGATATATGCATACCTAAGGAAATCCTATGTATCCAGACAAAAAGGTTAAACGATCGTATAGAAAAAGAATACAAAAAATAAAATAAAATAAATAGGCATTTTACAGATGAAGCACAGGCAATACACATCTGAAAAAATGCTCAACCTACTTGAGAGTACCTTAGATAGCAAGGAGATCAAACCAGTCAGCCCTAAAGGAAATTAGCCGTGAATATTCATTGGAAGGACTGATGCTGAAGCTGAAGCTCTGATACTTTGGCCACCTGATGTGAAGAGCCAAGTCACTGGAAAAGACCCTGATGCTGGGAAAGATTGAGGGCAGGAGGAGAAGGGGACGACAGAGGATGAGATGGTTGGATGCTAGGAAAGATTGAGGGCAGGAAGAGAAGGGGACGACAGAGGATGAGATGGTTGGATGGTATCACCAACTCACTGGACATGAATTTGAGCAAACTCGGGGAGACAGTGAGGGACCCGGAAGCCTGGCGTGCTGCAGTCCATCTGAACAATAACAGCTTAGTAATCAGGGAGATATAAATTCAGACCACAATGAGATGCCATTTTACATCCACCAGATTGGCAAAAGTTTTAAAGTTGGAAAAGTTGGAGGTCATGTGGATGAACAAGAATTCTTTACTCTGTACCAGTAATGTATAATTGCTACAAACACCTGGGAAAACAATTTGGCATTATTTTCCAAAGCCAAACAAACCTACAGCCCAGTATTTCCATACCTGGTTGTACACCCAGGAGAATCTTACACATAGCACTAGGGGACGTGTACAAGAACATTCATAGCACCAGTAAGTGTCCCAAAACTGGGAGGGTGGGGAGAGGGGAAATCCAAGCATAATTGACAAGAATTAAATTGTGATACAAATAGCACAACAGGAGATAATATATCAGTGAAAATGCAGGAACAAAACCACACACTGGAACATGGATGAATATTATATATATGCATTATTTAAAGTTCCAGAAAACTACGATAATAAACCATTTTACAAAAGGAAACAATTCTAACATTTGTTGCTTAAACTTCATTGGTGCTCCAGTGGTTAAAAATCCATCTGCCAATGCAGGAGACATAGGTTCAATCCCTGGTCTGAGAATACTCCACATACTACCAGGCAGCTAAGGCTGTGCCCATGCTCTAGTGCCTGTGAGCCGCAACTACTGAGCCTCAGCACCCTACAGCCCATGCTCCGCAACAAGAGAAGCCACTGCAATGAGAAGCTTGCACACTGCAATTAGAGAGTAGCCCCTGCTTGTGGCAACTAGAGAAAGCCCTCACACAGCAACGAAGACCCAGTGCAGCTAAAAATTAAATAAATATTTTAAAATAAATATATATTATGCATATATGACCAAAGTATTAAAAACCCAAGCCAAGTAAAATGTAGGGCGGTGGTTACTTCATGAGAGAAGTCAAAGAGACGTGATAGGAAGCGCTATATAGGTAAGATGCAAGTTCCTCTTGATAGCCTATTTCTTAGGTTGAGTGATATGTTTGCGGGGTTCATTAAATTGCACTCCATAGCCAGTCGTCTTGCTACATATAATCTTCTGTACACGGTAAATATGTCCCATCTCTCACATCGTGATTGGCCTCCCATCCACCTAAAGATACCATGCTTCTGACTCACCAGTCCCCTTTGAAGGTTACTGATGTTCTCAAGCCATTTGGCCTAATGAAATAAGAGAATCTATGGGGGTTTCCCTGGTGGCTCAGTGATAAAGAATCTGCCTGCCAGTGTGGGACACACAGGTTCAGTCCCTGGTCCAGGAAGATCTCACACGCCACAGAGCAGCTAAGCCAGTGAGCCACAACTACTGAGCCTGTGCTCTAGAACCCAGGAGCTGCAACTACGGAGGCTGCTTGCTGCCACAACGGAAGCCTGCAAACCCTAGAGCCCATGCTCTGCAACAAGAGAGTAGCCCCTGCTCACCACAACTAGAGAAAAACCCTGGCAGCAACAAAGACCCAGCACAGCCAAAAATAAATAAAATCATTTTTAAAAAGAGAGAGGGAATATACACACATACGCCTTGGCCCACCCACGCCCTGGCTCAGCCCTCTAAAAGGATCTACTAGCTCAGCTGGTCAGAAGTACAGACGAGGAGAAGCCCAGGGATAAATGTCACCTCGCAGCCTCTTGCCACAGGCTCTCTCTGGTCTCCATTCAGACCTGACTCACTTCCCATGACCTCCTTTGGCTCCCCAACCACCCTTCCAAAACTCATTCATAGTAATCAAGGTCCTCATGACAGTCCAACTTCTGAGGTCAATGGCAGGCATTTCAGATCTCACTTCTCCAAGTCATTAACAGAGGTAGGATTTGAGGCCTCAGGTAGTTAAACCTATTTCTTCCACTGCAAAATGGAAACACAGAAGTGACAATATCTTCTTCATAGTATTGTACTAAGAATGAATGAGGTAAGGCACAGAAAATGCTTAATGCCAAAGTCTTTGACTGTGTGTATCACAACAAACTGGAAAATTCTTAAAGAGATGGGAATACCAGACCACCTGACCTCTCTCCTGAGAAATCTGTACACAGGTCAAGAAGCAATATTTAGAACCGGACATGGAACAACAGACTGGTTCCAAATCAGGGAAGGAGTATGTCAAGATTGTATATTATCACCCTGCTTATTTAACTTATATGCAGAGTATATCATGTAAAATGCTGGGCTGGATGAAGCACAAGCTGGCATCAAGATTGCCAGGAGAAATATCAGTAACCTCAGATACACAGATGACACCACCCTTATGGCAGAAAGCGAAGAACTAAAAAGTCTCTCAGTGAAAGTGAAAGAGGACAGTGAAAAAGTTGGCTTAAAACTCAACATTCAAAAAACTAAGATCATGGCATCTGGTCCCATCACTTCATGGCCAATAGATGGGGAAACAATGGAAACAGTGACAGACTTTATTTTGGGGGGGCTCCAAAATCACTGCAGATGGTGACTGCAGCCAGGAAATTAAAAGACACTTGATCCTTCAAAGAGCAAGTGTCCAACCTAGACAGCATATTAAAAAGCAGAGACATTACTTTGCCAACAAAGGTCCGTCTAGTCAAAGTTGTGGTTTTTCCAGTAGTCATGTATGGATGTGAGAGTTGGACTATAAAGAAAGCTGAGCACCAAAGAACTGATGCTTTTGAACTATGGTGTTGGAGAAGACTCTTGAGAGTCCCTTGGACTGCAAGGAGATCCAACCAGTCACTCCTAAAGGAGATCAGTCCTGAATATTCATTGAAAGGACAGATGCTGAAGCTGCAACTCCAATATATTGGCCACCTGATGTAAAGAACTGACTCATTTGAAAAGACCCTGATGCCAGGAAAGATTGAAGGCAGGAGGAGAAGGGGATGACAGAGGATGAGATGGTTGGGTGGCATCACTGACTCGACGGACATGAGTTTGAGCAGGCTCAGGGAACTGGTGATGGACAGGGAAGCCTGGAGTGCTGCCGTCTATGGGGTGGCAAAGAGTCAGATACGACTGAGCCACTGAACTGAACAGTAAACGTACCCTAAGTGTCTACCTCCCCACCTCGTAACAGAGTGCAGAGTTACACTGAGACTCCACAGGTAAATAGCCTAGCACAGAGTCTCCCATCACTATTTCTTACCTGTGCTCAGTCACGTCTGCGACCCCATGGATGGCAGCCCCTCCAGGCTCCTCTGTCTGTGGAATTTTCCAGGCAAGAATACTGGAGCAGGTTGCCATTTCCTCCTCCAGGGGATCTATCTGACTCAGGAATCGAGTCTGCATCTCCTGTGTCTCCAGCATTGCAGACGGACTCTTTATCCCTCAGCTTCTTCGGACACCCGCTTCCTCCTCTACAAAACCCTACCCTATTTTGAAGGCCCGAAGTTGCAGGGTCTGGTGTATCTGCCGCCCCCTTATGGCCAGAAAGGGGACTTACATAGTCCTCTCCTAGGAGCCTACAACTTGAACCTTAGGTGAGAACTAGCCACCCCCAGCACTCTTTCCTCCTATCTGCCAGCTTGCACGCACAAAAAAGCAACTAGCTGGCAGAGGAAGTCTTCCCAGATCTCCAAATGTCTCAACAAAATCCCCTCAGTAGGGACAGAGATCTTCCCAGGAGGCAAGAGGGATTCTACGCTGGACAGGTCGCTTAACCTTCCAGAGCCAGTTTCTTATTTGCAAAAAGGGGATAAAACCGATCTCACTGGGCTTTCGTGAGAGTTGAATGAAATCCTGTATTTAAAACCCTAGCCTCAGATAAAACTCTAATTCAAAAAGATACATGTACCCCTATGTTCATACCAGCACTATTTACAATAGGCAGGACATGGAAACAAGCTAAATATCCATCAGAGATAAATGGATAAAAATGGCGGCACTAGAGGTAAAGAACCCACCTGTGAATACAGGAGGCACCGTAGGAGACGCAGGTTCCATCCCTGGCTCAGGAAGTTCCCTGGAGGAGGGCATGGCAACCCACTCCAGTATTCTTGCCTGGAGAATCTCATGGAAAGAGGAGCCTGGTGGGCCACAGTTCATGGGATCAAAAAGAATAGGACATGACTGAAGCGACTTAGCACAGGACAGCACAGTGATGCATGTATACAATGGAACACTCCTCAGCCACAGGAAAAGAATGAAATTATGCCATCTGCAGCAACATGGATGCAACTAGAAATTAGCAGACTAAGTGAAGTAAATCAGAAAGAGGAAAACAAATACCATATGGTATCACTTTTGCGTGGAAGCGAAAACATGACGCAGATGACCCTATCTATGAAACAGAATATAGATAACAGACTGGTGGTTGCCAAGGGGGACGGGGTTAGGGGAGGAATGAAGGTGGGGTTAGCTGTTGTAAACTTTAATAGACAGAACAGATAAACAACAAGGTCCTACTATATAGAACACAGACCTGTATTCAATGTCCTATGATAGACCAAATGGAAAAGAATATTTTTAAAAGAACATATATATATATATGTATATATATGCATATATGTGTGTGTGTCATGTCCAACTCTTTGCGACCCCATGGACTGTAGTCTGTAGCCCGCCAGGCTCCTCTGTCCGTGGGATTCTCTAGGCAAGAATACTGGAGTGGGTTGCCATTTCCTCCTCAGGGCATCTTTCCGACCCAGGGGTTGAACCCGTGTCTCTTACCTCTCTTGCGCTGGCAGGTGGGTACTTTACCACTAGAGCCACCCGAAAAGCTATGCATAAGTAAATCACTTTGCGGGACAGCAGTAACTAACACACGATTGTAAACAAACTTTACTTCAATTAAAAAAGAAAAAAGGCAACAACAACAACAAAAAATACTGCCTGATATCACTTGTGAAATTCTAAAAATAGCTGAACTTGTAGAAACAGAGATTCAAAAAGTGGTTGCCAGGGGCTAGGGTTGGAGGAAATAGGGAAAACTTGGTAAAAGAATACAAACTTTCAGTTATACGATGAATAGGGTCTGAGGATCTAATGTATAATATATTGACTATTGCTGATAATACTGTATTGTATAATTGCAGTTTGCTAAGAAAATAGAGGGGTTTCGCAGGCGGTGCTAGTGGTAAAGAACCCATCTGCCAAAACAAGAGACATAAGACACAGCTTTCATCCCTGCGTCGGGAAGGACCGCTGGAGGAGGGCATGGCAACCCACTCCAGTATTCTTGCCTGGAGAATCCCATAGACAGAGGAACCTGGCAGGCTATGGTCCATAGAATCGCAAAGACTCAGACACGACTGAAGCAACTTAGCATGCCTGCACACAAGAGAGTAGAGCTTGTGTTCTCACCAGAAAAAGAAAAAAAGGAACATATGTAAGGTGGTAAATAAATGTGTTAGTTAATACAATGGTAGGAGTCCTTTTACGATATATATGTATATCAAATCTTCATGTTGTACACTTTAAATATATTGCAGTTTTGTCAGTTACATCTCACTAAAACTGGAAAAAAAAGTGACCTTGCAGCATGAGTTTAGCTGGCTCAAAACATATCTCACCCATGTCCCACACACCCTTTGTATACAAGTCCATTTTAATAAATTTTTTGCATCAAAAGAAAAAAGAAACCCTAGCAGACACTAACACAATATCTGACACATACCAAATAGATTGTATTTAAAAATCACCCTGTTAAAGTAAAAATAAAAAAAATTTTTAAATAAATAAATAAATAAAAATCACCCTGAAAGCTGCAGTTTGAATTTTATTGTCTTTAATGGAAACAAGTCTTTATTAAGTCACTTTTAATACCAGAAAAATGAAACTCTTAAAATTCTCTTTATAATAAATTGATATCCATGCTATGTCTATCTCTTTTTAATATTTAAATATATATTTATTTGGCTGCTTCAGGTCTTCCCTGATGTTGTTGTTCAGTCGCCCAGTCATGTCTGACTCTTTGCGACCTCATGGACTGCTGCATGCCAGACCTCTCTGCCCCTCACCATCTCCCAAAGTTTGCCCAAGTTCATGTCCATTGCATCAGTGATGGCTCAGCGGTAAAGAGCCACTGAGTGGCTTCCCCTATGGCTCAGTGGTAAAGAATCTGCCAGCTGCCAGTGCAGGAGACGTGCGTTCTATCCCTGGATCAGGAAGGTCCCCTGGAGAAGGAAACGGCAACCCACTCCAGTGTCCTTGCCTGGGGAATCCCATGGACAGTGAGCATGGCAGGCTACAGTCCATGTGTCCAGCGTTGGACACGACTGAAGCAACTTAGCAGCACGCACCCTCCAGTCTTAGTTGCAGCACACAAGCTCCGGAGCTCGCGGGCAACAGTTGTGGCATGTGGGCTTAGCAGCTTCCTGGCCTGTGGGAATCTTAGTTCCCCCACCAGGGACTGAACCCGAGTCCCCTGCATTGCTAGATGGATTCTTAACCACTGGACCAGGGAAGTCCCTTTTTTAAAAATTATATTTCCTTTTTAAAAAATATTTATTTGGCTGCATCAGGCCTTAGTTGTGGCCAGTGGGATCTAGTTCCCTGACCAAGGGTTGAACTCAGGCCCTGCTTTGGGAGCACAGGGTCTTAGCCACTGGACCACCAGAAGTCCTTTACCATTAAATGTGTGGTTTTAAACTTTACTCAAAGTGAATCCATAATCCCTATGGCTTCCCTGCAAGGCCTTCATTTTAAATACTGACCTGGCTGCACCGGGTTTAGCTGCAGCACGAGAGATTCTCAATTTTCGCTGTGGATTGTGGGATCTTCAGTAGCAACATGTGAACTCTTAGTTACGGCATGTGGGATCCAGTTCCCCGACCAGGAATCAAAGCCAGGCCTCTGAATTGTGAACACAGTGTTGCAGCCATTGGATGGCCAGGGAGGTCCCAAGCCTTAATTTTAAAGGGGAAGAAATGGAGGCCCAGAAAATAGAGGAGATTTGGCCAGGATCTCAGTCAATGGCTGAACCCAAGCTAGAAAACTAATGCTCCCAGGAGGAAAAGGGGAGCGTTTGGGTTCCTCCAGCACGCTGGCCATGATTCTGTCACTTTGCCAATGATCCTCCTCCCGGAGCACCCTTCACAGTGAGCACTGCACATTGCCTGTCCCTCCCCTCTGCCTGCCACCCCTCTTCAGCTCTTTCACAACCCCACAACCCGCAAGGCCCACAAGACAAGGCAGAAATGCAACTCTGTAACTTTATTTGGCTCTGTGAAAAGGGAGGGGTGTTGGCCTGGTCCAGCTAGATCCTCAGCCCTTGAAGGCAAAGAGGAGGCCTAAGAGGATGCCCCAAGAAGGACTCCGACAAGGGGTCCCTGCACCAGTGAACAGGGCCTTCTCTATGACGTTGACGACCTCAGTCACTCTGATGCTCCCGATATGGTGAAAATGGGCTAAAACACTGGTATGTTCACGCGCACAGCCCATGAGGAGGAAGGTGGTATTGAGAAACCCTGCAAGGAAGAGAGAGGGCAGTCAGGGACACTTGCAAAAAGCAAGTGCCCTGCCCCTCCTTCCAGACACACCTCACCAACCAGGACACCTGCTCGCCCCTCAAAGACCCGGAATCAGGCACCTTCCCCTGTTCCCCTTGGAATTCTGTGCCACGACCCCCAGCACCTCTCCAAGCCCCACCCGCCTCCCTCAGAGATGGAGAGGCAGTAGGCATGGAGCAGACATCTGAGAAAGTCTGTGTCCTCTCACCTGCCTGGAGTTTCACTGTGGAACTGTAACACTTAGTAGCGTCTCTGGGGCAAGACTCACTGGAGACGAAATTTGGGAGGCAGCTCTTAGAGTGCTCGCCCACACAAGTTGGGCAACTGTGGGAAGAAGATGTTAAAGTCTTGGGAGTCCTGGCCTTGAGGTGCAATATAGCATCCATGTTGGTGAGGTTATTGCAGAGATAGGTCCGGCAGACCCGGCTATAGGAGGCGACGGACAATCCAGGTGGCGGAACCAGGTAGGAGACTTGCGGGGGGTAAGATGAGGCTGGGCTGCAGCCTTTAAAACCCAGGATTCCCCTTCTGGTCCCTGCGGAGCAGAAGATTGGAGAGCTCTGATCAGTGTCATTGGCCACACCCAGTCCAACCTCCCACCCCCACTCCACCCTACCCCACCCTGCCCTTGCTGCTCACTCTGCCTCACCACCAGCTTTGCGTCTTCCCTCCTGTCCACTCGCTGCTCAGATCTCCCAGGTTTTATCTGTCTCTCCTCACCCCTTTCTCCACAGGAGGAGCCCCTCTGCTCCTCTCTCCCGTGTGTCCCAAACTTGTCTTCTCTCCCACCTCCATTCTGCCCTCTTATCCAGCCCACAGCACAACCAGCTGGGTCCTGCCCCTCTCCTGCTGGTGTCTGGAAGTTGTTCCCAAAATACCACCGGGTAAATATCTGGAACTGAAGTCCAGAGTCCCTGGGTGCTGGGAAGGGAGGTACAGGTCAGAAGAGCAAGCCAAAACAATGTAGCAAAGTCACCCCCGCCCACCTGCCTCGATGAACACCAGCGTCTCCTCACAGCCCTCATTCAGTTTACACACCATGCTCCTCAACAGAAACCATTGCCACCTATGGAGACCTACAGCTCTGAAGAGCGAAGATGTCGCTTCATAGCACAGAAGAGCTTCAGCCCCTAAAGAGAGAATCTTTATCTGGTCAACTGCTCCTCACATTGCTTTCTCAACCCTTGAGCTGCCAATCAAGAGCTCAGCCTCCACAGATCTTGTCCCCCAAGGGACCCAGATAGTCAGGTTTCCCTCCCCCAGTGGCAGGAATCCAGGCCCCCATCCTCCCCAGCCAAGAGGGTCCCAAAGCATCCAGCCCCACAGGACATACAAGGCAGAGAGGAAATGGCCCCCAGGAGACAGAGCAGTTGCATGGGGCTGAGATGCTGGGGCCCCATGGTCCTGTGTTTGGGTCCTGGATTCTGGAACCAATTTCAATCTAGGTCTCAAACTCCGTTCTTGTTGGCCTCTAGATCACTGTTTCTGAAGCAGAAAGTTGATTATCAGTTCCTGTGACATAGGCTCCCTGAAACCTTCAGGGACACAGGTCTTCATCTCCATGGTCTTTCCTCCAGCCTAACCTGAACCCACTCCATGAGCTTCTCAAATCCTGACTCTCACTCTCCCGCTTAGTTTCTGCTGTTGGAAATGGTGCTGAGCAGAGAAAGCTGGCTTATTCAAAGGATCACTATTTATACAGGCTGTTCTCCATCCAGAGACAAGGAGATCAGAACAACAAATGTGTGAAAGTCAACTGATGCATTACTAAGTAACCCCTGACGTAAAAAAAGAAATGAGAAAGTATTTAGTACTGAATAACAGCAAACATGCTACATGTCACACACACACACACACACACACACACACACAGGTGCATGTAAAATCTGATGAAAACTGAACAAGGTCTGTAATTTAGTTAAAAGTGTTGTTGTTGTTGTTTAGCCACTCAGTCGTGTCAGATTCTTTTGCAACTCTGTGAACTATAGATGGACAGGGAAGCCTGGTGTGCTGCAGTCCATGGGGTCGCAAAGAGTCCGACCCGACCGAGTGACTGACTGAACTGAACTAAACTGATGGACTGTAGCCCTCCCAGGCTCCTCTGGGAGAGGAGTCCATGGGATTTCTCGGGCAAGAATACCAGAGGTTGCTATTTCCTTCTCCAGTGGATCTTCCCAACCCAGGGATCAAACCCACATCTCCTGCATTGTGGCAGGATTGCTTACCACTGAGCAACCAGAGGAGCCCCAACATACTGTACCAATGTTAATTTCCTGCTCATTTACTACAGTCATACAGAATGTCCCTATGGGGAACCAGAAGAAGGGTTTTATGGATTCTATACACAATTTTTGCAACTTCTTGTGAGCTAATACTCATTTCAAAATCAAAGTTTTTTTAATTGGACAATGATTTCTAAATCAATATTTAGAAGTAAATTTATAATTTAAGTACATTTATCAAGAAACAATAAGGATTATAAAATATGCTTATGAATTAACTCAAGAAGTTATACAAGGGACAACAAAGCAACCTCCCCAGAAAGGAATAAAAATGATGACCAGAAATCAATGAAATTGATTACAAAAAAACTATTTACAAAAAACTAACATTCATTCTTTGACAATATTACTAAGATAATCCTCCAGCTAACCTACTCAAGAAAAAAAAAAGAGAAGATGCAAATAAAATGCAGAATGAAAAATAGGAACTGAAAGACATTATACGTTCTAAGAATAATAAAACTGTCATTAACAACTCCACATTTGGGACTTCCCTGGTGGTCCAATGGTCCAGAGGTTTGATCTCTGGCTAGGGAACTAAGACCCCACATGCCACAGAGCTACTGAGCCCATGCACTCTAGTGCCCAAGCACTACAACTAGAGAGAAGCCACAAAACGAAGAACCCTCATGTTGCAACAAAGACCCAATGCAGCCAAAAATAATTTTCTTAAAATATATATTTAAAAAACAAGTCTACACTTACAAATTTGAAAATTATCTGCTTCATAAGTGGATAAATTTCTAAAATAATATGAAATGCCAAAATGGTCATAAGAAGAGTGTATGCAAAGTCTTAAACCAAAAAGACTGGACAAAGATCTCAGGCGAACTGATGAGAAAAAGAGAGAAATTTCAGTAGGGAAATAGGCCAAGTATATGAAAAGGCAATTCTCAATTCTCAGAAAAGCAAACCAGAAAGGCTAACAAGCACATGAAGAAACACTCGTGCTCAACAATAATCATAGAAATTCAGTGTATCCAAATGAGCATCTACCAGACTGACAAGAGATCAGAAAGCTGGAAAAATATGAATGTTGGTAGAACTATGGGGCTGGAGAGGCCCTTGTGCATTGATGCTCATGGGGTAGTTGTGGCCAGGGATAGGATCCTCTTCTGGACCCTGAAGAATGGAGGCACCAAGGGTTCTGATCAGTGTCTCAAGCCCAAAGTATCATTCATCGTAAGAAGTCTGGCAATACTTAGCCAAATTAGTTTTCAGTTCAGTTCAGTTCAGTTCAGTCGCTCGTCGTGTCTGACTCTTTGCGACCCCATGAACCGCAGCACGCCAGGTCTCCCTGTCCAATACCAACTCCCAGAGTTTACCCAAACTCATGCCCATCGAGTCAGTGATGCCATCCAGCCATCTCATCCTCTGTCGTCCCCTTCTCCTCCTGCCCCTAATCCTTCCCAGCAGCAGGGTCCTTTCCAATGAGTCAACTCTTTAGATGAGGTGGCCAAAGTATTGGAGTTTCAGCCTCAGCATCAGTCCTTCCAATGAACACTCAGGACTGATCTCCTTTAGGATGGACTGCTTGGATCCCCTGGCAGTCCAAGGAACTCTCAAGAGTCTTCTCCAACACCACAGTTCAAAAGCATCAATTCTTTGGCACTCAGCTTTCTTCACAGTCCAACTCTCACGTCCATACATGACTACTGGAAAAACAATGGCCTTGACTAGACGGACCTTTGTTGGCAAAGTAATGTCTCTGCTTTTTAATATGCTGTCTAGGTTGGTCATAACTTTCCTTCCAAGGAGTAAGCGTCTTTTAATTTCATGGCTGCAATCACCATCTGTAGTGATTTAGGAGCCCCAAAAAATAAAGTCTGACACTGTTTCTACTGTTTCCCTGTCTATTTCCCATGAAGTGATGAGACCAGATGCCGTGATCTTCGTTTTCTGAATGTTGAGCTTTAAGCCAACTTTTTCACTCTCCTCTTTCACTTTCATCAAGAGGCTTTTTAGCTCCTCTTCACTTTCTGCCATAAGGGTGGTGTCATCTGCATATCTGAGGTGATTGGTATTTCTCCCGGCAATCTTGATTCCAGCTTGTGCTTCTTCCAGCCCAGCGTTTCTCATGATGTACTCTGCATATAAGTTAAATAACCAGGGTGACAGTATACAGTCTTGACATACTTCTTTTCCTATTTGGAACCAGTCTGTTGTTCCATGTCCAGTTCTAACTGTTGCTTCCTGACTTGCATATAGGTTTCTCAAGAGACAGGTCAGGTGGTGTGGTGTTCCCATCTTTTTCAGAATTTTCCACAGTTTATAGTGATCCACACAGTCAAAGGCTTTGGCATAGTCAATAAAGCAGAAATAAATGTTTTTCTGGAACTCTCTTGCTTTTTCCATGATCCAGCGGATGTTGGCAATTTGATCTCTGGTTCCTCCGCCTTTTCTAAAACCAGCTTGAACATCTGGAAGTTCATGGTTCACATATTGCTGAAGCCTGGCTTGGAGAATTTTGAGCATTACTTTACTAGGGTGTGAGATGAGTGTAATTGTGCGGTAGTTTGAGCATTCTTTGGCATTGCCTTTCTTTGGGATTGGAATGAAAACTGACCTTTTCCAGTCCTGTGGCCACTGCTGAGTTTTCCAAATTTGATGGCATATTGAGTGCAGCACTTTCACAGCATCATCTTTCAGGATTTGAAATAGCTCAACTGGAATTCCATCACCTCCGCTAGCTTTGTTCATAGTGATGCTTTCTAAGCCCCACTTGACTTCACATTCCTGGATGTCTGGCTCTAGGTGAGTGATCACACCATCGTGATTATCTGGGTCGTGAAGGTCTTTTTATTTTTTTAATATATATTTATTTATTTGGCTACATGGGGTCTTAGTTGTAGCATGTGGGCTCTGGCTCCCTGACAAGGGATCGAACCCAGGCCCCCTACATTAGGAGCTCAGAGTCTTAGCCTCTGGACCACCAGGGAAGTCCCGAAGATCTTTTTTGTACAGTTCTTCTGTGTATTCTTGTCACCTCTTTTTAATATCTTCTGCTTCTGTTAGGTCCATGCCATTTCTGTCCTTTATCAAGCCCATCTTTGCATGAAATATTCCCATGGTATCTCTAATTTTCTTGAAGAGATCTCTAGTCTTTCCCATTCTGTTGCTTTCCTCTATTTCTTTGCACTGATCGCTAAGAAAGGCTTTCTTATCTCTCTTTGCTATTCTTTGGAACTCTGCATTCAAATGGGTATATCTTTCCTTTTCTCCTTTGCTTTTCGCTTCTCTTCTTTTCACAGCTATTTGTAAGGCCTCCTCAGACAGCCATTTTGCTTTTTTGTATTTCTTTTCCATGGGGATGGTCTTGATCTCTGTCTCCTGTACAATGCCATGAACCTCCATCCATAGTTCATCAGGCACTCTATCAGATCTAGTCCCTTAAATCTATTTCTCACTTCCACTGTATAATTATAAGGGATTTGATTTAGGTCATACTTGAATGGTCTAGTGGTTTTCCCTACTTTCTTCAATATAAGTCTGAATTTGGCAATAAGTAGTTCATGATCTGAGCCACAGTCAGCTCCTGGTCTTGTTTTTGTTGACTGTATAGAGCTTCTCCATCGTTGGCTGGAAAGAATATAATCAATCTGATTTCGGTGTTGACCATCTGGTGATGTCCATGTGTAGAGTCTTCTCTTGTGTTGTTGGAAGAGGGTGTTTGCTATGACCAATGCGTTCTCTTAGCAAAATGCTATTAGCCTTTGCCCTGCTTCATTCTGTACTCCAAGGCCAAATTTGCCTGTTACTCCAGGTGTTTCTTGACTTCCTACTTTTGCATTCCAGTCCCCTATAATGAAAAGGACATCTTTTTAGGGTGTTAGTTTTAAAAGCTCTGGTAGGTCTTCATAGAACTGTTCAACTTCAGCTTCTTCAGCATTATTGGTTGGGGCATAGGCTTGGATCACCGTGATATTGAATGGTTTGCCTTGGAAATGAACAGAGATCATTCTGTCGTTTTTGAGACTGCGTCCAAATACTGCATTTCGGACTCTTTTTTTTGACCATGATGGCTACTCCATTTCTTCTAAGGGATTCCTGCCCACAGTAGTAGATATAATGGTCGTCTGAGTTAAATTCACCCATTCCAGTCCATCTTAGTTTGCTGATTCCTACAATGTCGACATTCATTCTTGCCATCTCCTGTTTGACCACTTCCAATTTGCCTTGATTCATGGACCTAATATTCCAGGTTCCTATGCAATATTGCTCTTTACAGCATCGGACCTTGCTTCCATCACCAGTCACATCCACAACTGGGTGTTGTTTTTGCTTTGGCTCCACCCCTTCATTCTTTCTGGAGTTATTTCTCCACTGATCTCCAGTAGCATATTGGGCACCTACTAACCTGGGGAGTTCCTCTTTCAGTATCCTATCATTTTGCCTTGAGCAGCAGTTGCTTGGGCACAGGAGGGCTGAGAGGAGCTACTCCATGTTCAAGGTCAGGAGGGGGAACCGTGAGGAGATACCCCTCATCCAAAGTAAGGAGCAGTGGCTGCACTTTACTGGAGCAGCCATGAAGAGATACTCCACATCCAAGGTAAGAGAAACCCAAGTAAGATGGTAGGTGTTGCGAGAGGGCATCAGAAGGCAGACACACTGAAACCACAATCAAGGAAACTAGCCAATCTGATCACATGGACCACAGCGTTGTCTAACTCAATGAAATTAAGCCATGCCTTGTGGGGCCACCCAAGACAGATGAGTCATGGTGAAGAGGTCTGACAGAATGTGGTTCACTGGAGAAGGGAATGGAAAACCACTTCAGTATTCTTGCCTTGAGAACCCCATGAACAGTATGAAATTAGGTTTACAAATAGCTATTTCTGGTATATCCTAGGTACACAAAACAGAGATTTCCACCTTCAACTACAAAAGAACACATAAAAGGATGTGGTAGTATGGTGGGAATAGTGAGCTGAAGGCAACATGGGCATCCCTCCCCAAGACCAAGTGAACACATAACACACAGGGGATGCATACCATGGAATATCATGTACTAGTTAGAAGTAACTGGTTAGCTGTACACATCACATGCACATGGATGGATCATAAAAACACTATGTTGATTATTTTTAATAATAAACAGCTCAATGTCACTTGCATAAGTTAAAACATCATGCATAGAAAACACTGCACATCCAAGAACACACACAGACTAAAAGAGATATGCGTGTGCCATCTTAAATGAGCACCTGTGGGACAGTTAGGGAATAAAAGTGGGGAACTGGGGATTACTGGAAATTAATAAAATGCTGTAGGTAGTACAAAGTTCTTAAGACTTTGAACTCAAAGACAGACCAAGGTTGGAATCTTTACCTCTCCACTGACTAGCTGTGTGATCTTATGCCTCCTATTGAACTCATTTATAAAACATATTAAAAATATATCTCATAGACTCACTATTAAGATTATTAGCATAAAGTTCCAGGCAAGTGTTAAGCTCTCCAAAATGTTGCCTGCCTGTTCCCCATCTCTCTCTCTCTCCACTATCTAAAAGATCAACGTCAATCTCTTTAGCTGGCATTCAAGGCTCCCACATACAGGCCACCCTTCATCCCTCAGACGGGCCCCAAAGAACCTTTCCAATTTTGTCTAGTACTGCTCCCCTGCACAGCAGTCCAGATAGAGGTCACTTCTGCCATACTTTTCTGACCAGAATACCTGACACAGAGGATCTTTAACCCAGAAATCTGCAGCAAACCAAGAAGCCAACACCAGCAGAAAAGATGGGGCACGGAAAGGGGGAATGAAGGCAGACAAAGGATCAAAGGAGTTGGACTGAGCAGGGGACAGGGCACACACCTGCCTGGAATGCAAAACCACAGGCCCCAGCAATCTGGGTACAAGCACGGACACAACCAAAAAGACCGGAATAAAACCCTAAAGAAAAAAGGGTTGAAGTAGTGATCAGAGGAGACACCATTCCTACAAGAGAAACCACACTGAAAAGGAGGAGCAAATTAATGGAACAGAAACTTGCAGGGAAAGAGAGGACGAGCAGCAGAGACAGCACACTCCGGAGTGGCAGAAAAATGAGAAGTTGGGCACAGAGATCGGGTTCTGGGGTGGGGAGGAGACTATCTGAGAGGCTCAAAGACAGAAAAGGAGACAGGGCAGGATGCATAGAGAAAAGGGGACAACACAGAGGATGGGGGTGGGGAAACAGTGAGATGGGTCTATTAGAGATGCACAGAGAAGGCTACAATTACAGAGTGGAGGCCAGAGAATGGGGTGAAACCCGGGAGGAAGATGAACACAGAGGGTGCAAAGTGTTAAAAATCACAGAAGTATCTCGGGAACCAAAGACAGGGATAGGAGGGGAAGGGGGACAGTCTATGAGAGGATGAGGCATATGGAAAGAGGGTTTCAAAAATCAGCAGGATGAACAGGCAAAAAGAGAGACTCCAGAGAAGGAAAACGTCAAATTTAGGGAAATCAGCACGGACACAGCCAATAAGAGACAGAAGGAAAGGGCCACAACGTTAGAAGGTGGGACCTGGGAGGGAAACACGGATATCACAGGTAGGGGAACATAAAAGGAGAAATGTAGATCGTGAGTTGGGGTAGTGGGAGAGAAGTGAAAAAACACACGGGCGTCCACGCAGTGAAAAGCCGCTCAAGTCAAGTCCTGGCCACCAAATGCTCCAGAGGCGGGGCGGCGCCGCTCAGGCCGGAGGACGAGACTGCGCATGCGCCGATGAGTCCAGGTCAACGTTCGCGGGAGGGCGGGCCAGGCGGCCGTTCCTGAGGGCGGGGCCAGCCTTGTACTGGCAGCGGTACTCGACGCCCCATTGGCCACCTCTCCCAAAAGGGGAAGAACAATTTGGGAAAGGCAAATCACAAGGAGAAGGGATAAGTGCGAGACTCAACTCGACGCGCTATTGGCTGGATTGATAGTCCAGCGCGAGGAGAAGCGGACCGGAGGTAAAGGGGTGGGCTGTCAGTGCAAGATCTTGAAGCGCATTGGTCGGTCGCCTCGGCGCAGGACTCGCTGCTTGAAGTTCATTGGTCCTTTAGAGAAGGGGCGGGAAAAGTGGCGCGAGCGCAGCCGTTCCTCACGCCACTGCCTCACCGCCTCCTTTCGCCTCCTCCAGATTGACTCTAACTCTGTTCCAGGCTGTGGTAACTCCGGACTGACGAGACTAACACGACCCCGCCCCTCCGTGTCTCTTCCCCTCCCTCTCTTGCTCTGGACTCCCAGCCCCAGGCATCCTCTCGCCTCCCTGCTCGCTCTCCTCGCGCCCCCTTTGCCCTTCCCCCGCCCCGCGGACCCTGGGCGCGCTCCCCGAGCCCCGCCCCCTCCCTAAGACCCTGGAGCGGACCCGGCGTTTGTGGGGGACAGCTCCAGAATGGGCTGCGCGCGAGGAACAGCTGAGTGGGGCGGTGGGGTGGTGGGGCGGGAGTGGCTCGAGACTACTTGTTGGGAGTCGGTGAAGGCGCGTGATAGCCGGGCGCAGCGACTTGCCCGGGTTTGCGTTAGTTTGGAAGGAGTGTGGGTGCAAGAGAGGAATTTGGGCCGTGGGGAGGGGGGGGGGTCTTTGGGCCTAGATCAGGGCCTGGCACGTGGAAGGGGCTCAGTAAACCTTTGCTGAGGAAATGAAAGTAATTCTTGAAAGTGGGACAAGGGATTCTTGCGAATGATATATTTACTGGGGTGCAAGGGGGTCTGATTAAAAGGGCTGCAGGGAGAAGTTGAATTGTACGGCACACATGAGGGTTAAGGATTGAAAGGGGAACGTGAAAGCATGTGTGGGAATTGCATAACTGAAGGAGGGAAGGATGATAATTGTGGAAGAGGATGCCAGGAAAATCATGGGAATGGGGTGGTGATGGGGAGTGTAAGAATTGTTGCAGGGGGCGTGAGAGTGCCTTAGTGTGCCCCAAACTGGTATTTGTGCTTGGGAAGGTACAGATAAGCAGAGAATAATGTTTGGATCGAAAGATACATAAGAAAGGAAAGAGGAGAGAGGTTCTTGGAGAGGAGGATGCCCCAGGAAGGGTGAAGAAGGGAGAGAGCCAGGGGGGAATCAAGGGTGACAGCTGAGTCCCGGGATGGGCAAAGTGGGAAAACCCTTCAGGTGTGGTCTCCCAGAGGCAAGAAGGATAGTCAGGACAGGACCCACGTGGCCACCCTGACCCTGCACTCCTGCCCCTAGATCCATGGACCCCAATGAAATGCCTGCTGTCCACCGCTGCCCTTCAGGCTCTGCCACAGGGGTTGAAACCAGAGCCCCCCAGGGCATGGAACTTATCCCCAGGAGAGCTGTCAGTCGCTCTCCAACCTGTGCCCGTTGCCGCAACCACGGTGTCACTGCCCACCTCAAGGGCCACAAGCGCTTGTGCCTCTTTCAGGCATGCGAGTGTCACAAATGTGTCCTCATCTTGTAAGTATGAGATCCAGAGAAGGGAGAGGATGGGCCTCATCTAAAAGGTGGCTGACTTGACTTTTGACTCACCACTCCCCCTTTTTAGGGAGCGCCGAAGGGTCATGGCTGCCCAGGTGGCCTTGCGTAGGCAGCAGGAGGCACAGTTAAAGAGGCACCTAGCCCAGGGACTCATGAGAGGGGCAGCTCCTCCCAAAGCTCCCAGCCGTGTCAAGAAGGGAGTCACTGGACCAGGGGTCCACTGTAAGTGTCACTGGCTGTGGCCAGATGAATAGGCAGGAAAAGCCTAAGTAGGGAAAAGAAGCCCAGTCTTGCCACTGAATTGAGGCATAATCTTGGGCAAGGAGTTTCTGTTCCCTGGGCCTCTCCCTCCCCAACTGTAAAATGTGATTAAGTGTTAGAAGGAATGTAATGAGATCAGGGGCTAGAAATGGGACAGAGGGAGATAAAAATTCAATTTGGGGCTGGAGTGGGAGGCACTCAGGAGAAAGAGCTCCCCAAAGCTCTCCCTGGTCCCTCACAGCTGGAAAGGAGAACATAGCACCCCAGCCTCAGACTCCCCATCATGTAGTTCCACTGGCACTGACACCTCCTGGAAAGGTAAGGAAGGCCTGTGCCAGCCCCACTGGCACATGGTCCCCCTGGGCCCTGAGGGAGTGACCCCTGTCCTAGCCCCTGTGCAGACCCCTTCCTTTGTGCCCTCAACACCTGGGTTCTAGGTCCAGCCCTGACTTGCTACGTAATCTTGGGCAAATCACTTCTATTCCATGGGCAAAATGATGCGGTGGGATTTTGCAGCCCTTGAAGCTGTGAAGTTTTGGGGTCCCAATTCTATCCTAGAACATTCCTTCTCCAGCCTTCAGCTTGACTCCAACCTGTGCTCCCTGCCCTTGCAGGAGAACTCTCGGGGCCCTCTGCTGCTCAGTCGTCCCCCAGAAGCCTTGCCCTTGCCCTGGACTCCAATGCCTCCAGGCCCTTGGGCCCCTGGGCACTGGCTGCCTCCAGGCCTTTCCATGCCAACCCCAGTGGTGTGCCGCTTGCTGTGCCAAGAACCTGCTGTCCCACTGCATCCTTTCCCTGGTAAGATGAATTCAACGTTAGTTCAACAGATGTTTGAATGACTGTGTACCACTGTGTCAGAAAGAGAAGAGCGAAAGGATACAGGGTAGGAAAAGGCAAGACAGAAGCCATGACCTCTGAACACTGTATACTCTGCATTCTCTTTTCCTTATTAGGTTTTGACCCTGGCACTGCCCTCCGGTTGCCCACTCATGGGCCTCTCCCAGCCTGCACAGGATCTCACCCAATACTGACAGCTCCTCTTTCTGGAGAATCCCAAGGGCCTTCTACCCTGCCCCGCACGTGAGTAGGGAGAAAAATACATGTGTTTATAATGTGCCTAACCCTGTGCTGGACACCATAGTAGATGATGAAGAAAAAAATCTCAGACTATTGTGTGAGGCAGAGCTCTCCTAACTGTCTAGCTTTGAATCTTTGTACAAGTATCTTTACTTCTCTGAGCCTATTTCCTGTTAGTAAATCAGAGACAGTACTACCTCTTGGTAATAATAAGAATTAGCAGTAATATATGGAATACACTTAGCACAAGCCCTGGCCTTAAACAAATAGTGGCTATTAAATCTGCTTAAACAGATAGGGTTGAACTGCCTGCTGACGTGAGGGGTCGGGGGACATGATGGTAAAAACTTCAGAGGCCTAGGAGAGAGGCCAGAGGCCATTAGACAGTTTCCTAAAGGTTGGCCAAGCTCCTCAAGTTCCGTGGGGATTAAGGAACTAGGAGGGAAGAAAATCAGACACTGGTAGGGCGGGAACAACCATTCAAATCCCTGTAGGTGTTTTGTCCATTATTTCTTAAACTGACACCAATTACTTCCCATAATCCTTACAGTAGCTCTGGGAGTAAGAAGCTATAAGATGTTTCCATTTTACAGGAAAAAAAGCAGGGCAGACAGAGAGAGGGACTTGCCCAAAGCCACAAAACCTGACCACAGGCACTCAGAATCGCAGATCAGAACACAGCAAAATCCTGTTCCTCTTTTCATGTATACATGTCTGTCAATGAGTTTAATCCTCCTGGCATCTTTTCTCCTTATTTCCAGATGCTCAACTCTGATACTCCAGCCCTGTGGCACCCCAGACCCTCTTCTGCTACAGCCACAGGTCCTGAAAAAGAAGTGGGATCCAGGACCCTGGGAGGAAGTTCAGCTTGGGAAAGGGAAGAGTAGGGAATAATGAAGTAACCAGGGACAGGGAGCCTCTGGAGGGTGGGTAGAAGTAGGGATTCCCAGTCTGCGTCTCTCCTTTGCAGGCCCCCGGACCCTCTCGCCTGACCTGGACCTCTGCCTCATCAGAGCGGCAGCTGCAGCAGGAGGCAGCTGAGGCTCTTGTGGGACTGAAAGATTCATCTCAGGCTCCCCGCCTGACTCCTGGCCCTGCCAACCCTGCCTGGATCTCCCTGCTCCATCCTTGTGGCCCACCAGGTAACCTGTTCTCTAAAACGAAAGGATAGGAAAGGCATGACTGAGAAACGGAGGTGCTGGAACAAGCAGGGACTAACCAAGGAAATCAGGAGGTCAGCAAGTTGAAGATCCCAGGCCCCACGCTTTTCAACCTAGCCCCTTAGATTAAAGTTGAGAGTTATTCAGTGAATTTATTTTTTTGTGTGCTCAAAAGCAAATGTCCAGTGCCCTGATGTCAAGAAAAGTGAGGCCCTGAAAGAGGCCTGAGAGCATATAGCAAGTCAGTGGCAAAGCCTGGTCTCCTCACTCCAGCCCAGGGCTTCTCTGGACCCACAGTGCCTGCTGAAGTCTGGAGAGGGACTGAGGAGGTATCAAGAATCTGGCCTGGACCCTTGATAATTGCTTTTAAAGAGTTTCCTATTTGGCAACTTGCCTTTAAAGCATCCTATTTGGAAAACCTGGATGCTTTCACAAAGTTTAGTGATAAACTTGGAGAGATCTAGAAGAATCTTGAGGCATGAGAAATACCTATGGGGAAAGAGAAGGCTGAGATTTCTCCTGTCCAAAATGATGGGTTGGGCATGCAATGCAGGTGAGGAAGCTAGCCTGAAGGAACTGCTGAGACGGAAGCAGGTGAGTCTGGAAGGGCTTCTGATCATGGAGGTAAACAACCAACCATACATGATGGGGAACAAGGGAATATTTCTGAGCTAGGCAGGGATGTATTCAGAGACTCTGAGCTTTAGAAAGATAAGTATGGTGGCTGTGATGGAGGGGTTGGATGAGGCAAGACTAGAAGTGGTAAAGTCAGTGAGGAGGAAGTGTTTGCTATAATCCAGGTGAACAAAGATGGGCCTGGATTAGATGAGGTAAAAAGGGAGGGTTTGCTGGGAGGGGAGATGGGTGTGACCTGGTCTTGCACTCTTCCTTCCTTCCTGTAGCTCCTGCTGGAGGAAGAGGATTCCAACCTGTTGGGCCCTCTCTCCGGCCCAGCCCAGCCCCTTCCGTGGCTCTGCATATTGGGCGACTGGGGTCCATTTCCCTCCTAAGCTAGAAGCCCAGAGGTGGAGGCCGCGGGGGTAGAGGGCAGCAGCCTGTACGCATTGCGTATTTGGTACTTTACTCACAGATTTCTGCATGGAATTTAACGTAATATGCTTCAGGCTTTTTTAAAGCTCTTAGGTGCTTTGTTAGCTTTTGGTTCCTTTTGTAGCATGGCCATTTCCTTGGCCAAAGGTGGATATTCTCTTACCTTCTTTGGGTCCTGGGACCTTTTAAAATCCCCAAAAAGTTGTGCAGTTCAAGCTAACCAGTATCTAAATAGACTTCCGCATGAGTTCATGTTCCAGGGTATTCATTTGACATGTGATCCTGTATATACCTGTGCACTCATGTCTGCCTCCATGCATGTGAAAACAGAAGAGTATTTTCGTTTTGTGTCTTGGTTTGTGTGAGTAAGCAAGAAATAAACCAGTATTGTATTAAGCCATTGAGATGTGGGAGTTGTTTTTTTACCACAGCTTAACCTAGATAGCATATTAAAAAGCAGAGACATTACTTTGCCAACAAAGGTCCGTCTAGTCAAGGCTATGGTTTTTCCAGTGGTCATGTATGGATGTGAGAGTTGGACTGTGAAGAAGGCTGAGTGCAGAAGAATTGATGCTTTTGAACTGTGGTGTTGGAGAAGACTCTTGAGAGTCCCTCGGACTGGAAGGAGATCCAACCAGTCCATCCTAAAGGAGATCAGTCCTGGGTGTTCATTGGAAGGACTGATGCTGAGGCTGAAACGCCGATACTTTGGCCACCTCATGCGAAGAGTTGACTCATTGGAAAAGACCCTGATGCTGGGAGGGATTGGGGGCAGGAGGAGAAGGGGACAACAGAGGATGAGATGGTTGGATGGCTTCACCGACTCGATGGACATGAGTTTGAGTGAACTCCAGGAGTTGGTGTGGGACAGGGAGGCCTGGTGTGCTGCGATTCATGGAGTCGCAAAGAGTCGGACACGGCTGAGCGACTGAACTGAACCTAGTCTATCCTGAGTGACAGAAAGGACTTGTTCACTTCACTCCTCAAAATGAAAGTCAGTTACTCAGTAACTACAAACTTGGATTTCTTTGTATTGCCAGGTAAGAAAGAGTGGTAGGGAAACACAGTAGGTGATTCACTGATTGAATAATTAAGTGACGGCTCTGTGCCAAGCATAGACAGTTTCCAGCTGTTCAGAGGGGCACAGGTTGAAATACCTACAGGGCCAAACAGATCATATAAATGAGTAAAGAAGGCCAGAGGAGCCCTGACAAACTGAGAATGCATGCCCCACCTAAGGGGGCAGCTTCCTTTTGGCCCTGGTGAATTGTTGCCAGGCAGGAATGTGGGCTCAGTACTGCCGTATCTTCTGATTTTTCAAGAGAAGCTGGAAAACTTAGATTTCTGTTTTACATTTCTTAATTTTCAAATGCTGGCTCAGTTTTTCTTTAAATCCTGTGCTGTGCTTAAATCCTATGTAGGTCAAACAAAACATACCTTCAGGCTAGCTTTGGTCAATGGAATGCCAATTTAATGCTCATCTGTTGTTGTTTAGTCGCTGTGTCGTGTCTGACTCTCTGTGACCTCATGGACTCTAGCCTGCCACGCTCCTCTGTCTGTGGGATTTTCCCCAACAAGAATACTGAAGTGGGTTGCCATTTCTTTCTCCAGGGGATCTTCCCAACCATGGGATCAAACCCACGTCTCCTGCATTGCAGGTGGATTCTTTACCGCTGAGCCACCAGGGAAGCCCCAGTGCTGATCTAACATATTTTTATAATGGGGAGACTGAGACCAATCAGAACAGGAGTAATCAAGCTAGTCTTTATAAAAGGTTTTTCCTGAACTCGGGAGGTTCATGTATCTAAGATTTGAAGGACCTATAAAAGGATGGTGACAATTATCTATTGAGTACTCACTGTATGCAGTTCCCACATATCCTCACAGCAACTCTATAAGCCATGCATGATTACTCTGATTTTACAAATAAAGGAACAAGCTTAAAGAGATAAAGTGACTTGTCCAAGTATTTTAGGAGAAATTTGTAGGCAAATACTGAAGAAAGTTTCCTTTTCCTTGCCAGGCCCAAATCACTTGTGCTTAGTTGCTCAGTCGTGTCCAACTCTTTGTGACCCCATGTAAGGCGCTAGGCTCCTCTGTCCATGGGGATTCTCCAGGCAGGAATACTAGAGTGGGTTGCCATGCCCTCCTCCATGGGAACTTCCCAACCCAGGAATCAAACCTGGGTCTCCTGCATTGCAGGTGGATAAATTGATTAATAGATAATTTTTATAATACATAGAGTGAAAGGAGACAGACAGACATCCCAAGGGTTTTTCAAAAAGTCTTTGCTTTTGCATTCAAGATAGCAGTAAGTAATAATATCTTACTCACGTTTGTTTCTTAGTCCTCTGCAAGTTTTTCTTCTTGAACTGTTACAAGTATATGGAGACCTATTGAGCTATTCCAAAAATATGAAGATTTGGAGACCCCCATACCCATTCCCACTCTTAGAAGGGCCAAACAGAAAGTTCATGCCTGGGAGGAGGATTCTGCCTGGGCACTGATTCTGTTTCCTAATGTTACCTACACACTTGTTTTTATTCAAGATAATTGATGGTGATGGCATCCAATTACAACTTGCTGTTTTCCAGTTTGGGGTCTTGAGAAGATGAGCTGCTTCTAATTCTAACAGATTACAGAGCAACAAATCTCCAACACATCTCAGGACTAGGACTCAGTGCAGGATAACCAAAGGATAATCTAAGTCAGTTCACACCTTCCTTCCCTGACCTTGTTTTAACTCAGATGTATGATTGCCCCTTAAGAGACCTGCCTAAGCCTTGTGCCATGCTCTCTCAGTGACAAATAGCCAAGCTCCATAATCAAGGGAGAGGGAAGCATTGCAACATGCAACGTGGCTAAGACCCTCCTGTTCAGGACTGACCAAAGGTCCCCAGTTCACCAGGCTCACACAGCTGGGAACAGTAAAAGAGAAAGTATAATTTGAGGTTAAAGGATGACATGAGAAAAGGGAGGGGAAAAAAAGAAAGTGATGAAGACTGGAGAAAGGATCTGGGGGCAGGCCACTCCTTATGGACCCATTTCTCTGTAGCCCATCTCCCCTTCTTGTCAGACTTGGCAGGACCTTTTACACTCCTGGCTAGATCTAGTTTGTCAAATTGTCAGGGCACCCCCATTGCTTCCCCAACCACTTCCCCAGGGAGAGAGGTGGAGGCTCTGCAGAGTGCAGGTGTGGGGGAAAAGGCAGGTTTACAGATTGTTCATGCTCCTACATGGCTGAAGCATCCTTCACCTGCAGTTGTGGGGAGCCAATGGGCTCTTGGCCTCTGACAGCCTTTGGAGATTAAAGCTAATAGACTGTGAGCACTGTTTCGTATGTTACTCCCTTTCCCAGCACCCATTAACAGGTGAGGAAAGGTGTTGCCCAGGTCCAACAGGGTACTGAGTAAATCATTCTCTTCTAAGCTTCCTTCATGTACCATCCTCATTCATGTTCTGCAGAAATCACCAATGAGTTTCCAGATTTGAAGCATCATCCTGCTCCTCTCCAAACAGACACCCATGTTTCACTTCAGGAGCTCCTTTTACATTCTGCCCTTTGGGATTCCACACTCTCTTTCACTCAGCCCTGTGTGAACCTGGTCCACTCCAGACTATGCTCCTTGACCAGTGTAGCACCATCATACCACCCACCCCTATCCAGTTTCTCTACTCAAATCCTCATTGCCTGATCCACGAGACCTCATCCTGCATCCCTGTCACACTGAGTGGCTGGCTCTGCAGCCGCCAACATATATTCACATAGACAGTTCTATAACCCGTGCCCTACATAGACCCTCATCCTTTTCATCTGACTTAATATCTCTAATAAGCCCCTTAGATAGACTTCCTTACATTCCTCAGGGGCCCTTGGCCCCTACTTTACAAGCCTAATCACCTTAAGCTGGGCCTGTCCAACCACGTCTTCCACTCTAACAGAGCTTGCATTCAACTCCTCTCTGGCCACTCAGCATAAATGACTGAACACGTTGTCTTGATTCCTTAGGAATTTTTTTTTTCCCTACAAAGTTAATGTACTGTAACATGGCTTCTCCCTTCACCACGACATGAACAACTTCCCACCCTCAAACCATTTTTTGAGTTTTTTTCTTTCAAGCAGTTTTTAGGTTCATAGCAAAATTGAGCAGAAAAGTAAGAGCTTCCATATTCCCCTCGCTCCCCAAAGCCTTCCCTCCTATCAGCATCACACATCAGAATAGTACGTTTGTTAGAATTGCTGAGTCTACGCTGACACATCGTAGTTTACATTACGATTCATATTTCAATATTTTCTCCTCGCAGCAAGTCAGCAACTTCATCAAACCACAGGTGTGTCCTCTGTGTTCTTGGACTTTAGCCGAATTAACCTAGATAATGCATGTAACACACTATACATGTTTACCTGTTCTTTGCAGAGTGAAAGTGAAGTCGCTCAGTCGTGTCCGACTCTTTGGGACCCCATGGCCTGTAGGCTACCAGGCTCCTCTGTCCATGGGGTTTTCCAGGCAACAGTCCTGGAGTGGATTGCCATTCCCTTTTCCAGAGGATCTTCCCAACCCAGGGCTCGAACCCGGGTCTCCCGCATTGTAGACAGACACTTTACCATCTGAGCCACCAGGGAAACCTACTCTTTGCAGAGTAGGCACGCAAAAAACATTTGCCGACAGAATTAGTATGTGTGCACTTTGTCTGTAGAGGGGCTTCCCAGGTAAAGAATCTGCCTGCAATGCGGGAGGCCTGGGGTTTGATCCCTGGGTTGGGAAGATCCCCTGGAGGAGGGCATGGCAACCCACTCCCCTATTCTCGGCTGGAGAATCCCCACGGGCAGAGGAGCCTGGTGGGATACAGTCCATGGGGTCACAAACAGTCTGACAGGACTGAGTGACTAAGCACATACACAAGTCCGAAGAGACTCGGGCTTTAGGAAGCAGAGCTGAACTTCGAAGGTCCCGCCTCTGCTTCTCTGTTCCTGCCCTTTTCTGCTCCCCGCCTCCAGGGCCATGGTGAAGCAATTTCCGCCCTAAAAAGGGTGGGGCTTCCGTCTCCTGCTCTCGCGAGTACTGCTGGTCGAGAAAGGGCAGGCTGGCCGCAATTCTTCCGTGTCCTTCCTCTGGGCTCCCGGTCACAGTTCCGCCCTTACTAGCCCCACCTTCGGCCAGAAAAGCCACTTCCACTGAGAAAAAGGGGTCGTCCCTCTGGAGGCGCCGGTCTATTTCCTGCCTAGCCAGCTTCCCCGTAACTTCCGCCAGGAGATACAGCCTCTACCGCTATTCGTTCCATCCACGATTGAGGCAAACGAAGCTAGATTCCCTCCTGCTCGAGATTAGAGCTCCTCACTCTATCTCGCTGCAGGAGAAAGAGCGAGGAAAAAAAGCCTCCGCCCTCCCACCCAACCCGCCCACGTCCGCGGAGGTGAAGCCGCCTTTGCCCTGAGAGAGGTGGAGCCACCTTTTTTGTAAACCCGTTCTCGCGAGCTCTCGGAACTCTCGCGATAACCGACGCCCGACTTGTGCGCCCGGGAAACCCCGTTGCTCCCTTTCCCCTTGCTGGCAGCGCGGAGGCCGCACGGTAAGAAGAGTGCTCCGGCACGACCCGGGCGCGGGGAGTCGGGGCTCGGTTTCCGAGCCCGAGGCACGTGCCTGGGGGCTCCGGGGCACCGGCGTGGGGCCGCCCCGCCCCCTAGAGCCGCGGCCACGTGCGAGCGACAGGCCCGGACATGTCTGACCCGCGCGGTCCGGGAACCGCGGCTGGGCCAGGTGGACACCCAGGAAAGCGAGGGCGGGGTGGGGGGCAGAATCGGGGGTTGGCGACGTACAGCGTCTTGACAAACGGGGTCAGGCACTGTTACTGCGCCCCAGAGAGACTGAGCTCTGTAAGACCCGCAGGCGCCGGGGCCTCTAAAGCGGGGAATTGCAGTAAGGCCTTCGGAAAGGAAAGCGAGTGCGGCGGCTACGTCGCCGTAGGGCTGGGCCCCGACCGTTGGCAGTCTTCTCTATCCATTCTGTGTTCTCATGCTCGACTTTGCCCGCAGATGCCTGGAGTTACTGTAAAAGACGTGAACCAGCAGGAGTTCGTCAGAGCTCTGGCAGCCTTTCTCAAAAAGTGAGTGTGGGGACTGGGTGGGGGTCTGGGCCCGCGGGCTTTCTTTTCCTGGCTGGAGAGGCTTGTTGGAGGTTAATGTGGAGTCCACTCTTTCTGCATGAGGCCTGGGTTGTGTTTGAGTTTGAGTGTTTTTCCTCTTCTGGGGCACATTGGGCTCCTAGTGATGTACACTTGTGCTGACAGAAGGGAATTGGGATAGAGTTCGTGGAGGCTCCTGAATTGTGCCTTTCTGGCTGTCCTGGTCCCAGGTCCGGGAAGCTGAAAGTCCCTGAATGGGTGGACACTGTCAAGCTGGCCAAGCATAAAGAACTTGCTCCCTACGATGAGAACTGGTTCTACACACGAGCTGGTGAGGAACTGGGGCCTTTGGATGGGGAGTGGAGGGCTGGGTGTCCCCTTTGTGAGTTCTTACTTGTTCCCCAGAAATTCCAAGAGAAATACTTGACTCTGTCAATTGCGTGCCTTGTGTGATGTAAGGTAATTTTGTGTTGTGATATTTGTTCATTTGTAAGCGATTTTACGTTAGGACCCTTGCTTTCCTCGGAGCCTGGAGGGAATCCCAGGGACAGTGAGTAAAGTGTTCATCTTTTGCCTAGAGGAAGTTCGTTTTCTAGAGAGTCGTTGGGCTTTCAATGGTTTTTTTCCTGTTTTCATTCAGGTCATCACACTAGCGCCTATCTCCTCTTTATCAAGATGTTCATAACAAAGGCGTTGGAAATGTGACCCAGTTATTCTAAATCTTGACAAGTACTGAGAAGAAAACGTTACCGTCACCCTGTACCAGCTGCTTCTCTTACCTTTTTATTAATCCTTCAGTAAGGACTGACTTAAGTATAGTTCCTGACTGCACAGCGTTAGTACTGTCTTACCTGTCTTTTCAATGATTGAAGTTTCTCCAAGCAGTCACCCCCATGAAGCTTACCTTGGGAGTAGGGCGTGGGGTTCAGCCCTGGATTGTGCCAAGGCAGCAGCCTCTGCACAGGCCTTCACTGCGGGCTCCCAGCCTCTTCCACTCTCAAGCCTTCCTCCTCTGTGCAGTGGGTTCTGTCCTGACCACAGCTTGTCTTCATGTGGAAAGTAGGTGGGAAGCAGCGTTTAGAAGTTGACAAAACTCCAGCATGACTTTGAGAAGAGTTCGTCTTGGTCAGGTTGCCCAGTACCTCAGAACATGAAGTGTTTTGTAGTCTGAGCCCTGATGACTGTGAGGTGAGTGGGGTGGGTAGCTTATCCACCTACTCACTTCAATGTTTTTAGAAAGAATGATGGGGAGTGGGACAGGGTGGACAAGACCACCACTGCCACCCCATCCACCCGGCTTGGGAAGCAAGGTTTGTATGGTGCTGACTGCTCTTTTGTGATGCTCAAAATTTGGAGAAAGACTAGAAGTTTTTCTCATTTCGTGGGTGAGTGTGCGTGTGTTGTGTAATCTGTACTTAACAGAAATCTCCCGTATAGGGACTGGTGGTAGCCGATTCGCTCTTGTGTCAGATTGGTTAAGACATGAGGTGTGCCTGCTCCTGAGACCACAACCCACTGGGCCTTGTCATCGCTTGGGGAGTTGGTGGTGGGCAGCTGTCTTCCCTTGGCTGCATTCTGTACTTTGCGTTCCTAGGTGCGGGAGGTGGGAGTTGGGGGAAGGGCTTGGGTAATGCACACCTGGCTGAGCCTGCTGGTCAGCTCCACAGTTGCTGTGGCCCCTTTGGCTGAGCCTGCTGGTCAGCTCCGCAGTTGCTGTGGCCCCTTTCTGTCCGGTGCACCTTCCCTAACACCTCACGCTGGGTGTGCGTCCTGCCCTGCTGGTCTCCCTCTGGATTTCCAGAACCCACTTTCGACTGGACTTTCCCAGCTGCCCTAGTGGCACAGATAGCGGTTCTAGACCAAGGTTTGTTGGGGCGCAGACACGGTTATTCGTTTACAGTCACAGCAGAGGCCAGGGTTGGAGCTATGACAGACTCCTTAACAGGACCCTTAACAGGAAAAGTTTGCCAACCTCTACTGAAATCTGGAGTGCTCCCACTGAGTTTGTGTAATTCCTACTCTGGAGGAGGAGGATCACGCAAGATAACTTGTCTGCCCAGGAGGAGACTGAGGTACTGACAGATGAAGGCCCTGGGAGCGTGTGGCAGGTTGATCTCAGGTGTAGATTACAGGGGCAGGGTGGGTGAGAGGGTGCTCTGGAAGAGGTGCGGTTATCTGTAGGGATGAATCGCCTCCAGGCAGTGGTGCTGGGGGGAGTGTGTGAGGGATGAGGTGTGGAGATGAACCGTTTCAGGAGAGCAGGGACCTCTGAGGGGAGGAGCGGGGTCAGGGGAGACACTTAAGGGCTTTGAATGGGGCACTGCATTGTGGGCTGGGTAGACATGAGTGCTCAGATGGGCCTGCTTGCGAGGGAGGTAAGAATACGGTGTGTGTCTGGCAGTGAGTGAGCCACTGCTGGATGGGGCAGCTGAAGCCCTTCTCCCGGCCACCCCGCCTCCCCCGCCCATGCCATACAGCTTGCAAAATCTTCGTTCGCTGACCGTGGATTGAACCCAGGCTCTGGGTGGTGAAAGCACAGAGTCCTAACCCCTGGACTGCCAGAGAATTCCCACTGAATGCATTTCATTGTAAGGTAGAGGCCAGTCCCAGTCTGAGCGGTTTCCTTTTCCCGTCTTAGGATTCAGTGGGTCAGGATGGAGCCATGAGCGGGAACTTAACACAGGCTGTTGGTTTGCTAGGCTGTGAAGACTTGTTTGGTCTGCCATTTGCCAAGTGGAGTGTGACCTGCCCCCTCATCCACTTTAGGGACCAACAAGACACCTAGCGGGGTGTGGGGTGCTGCGTGGTCCTTCCTCTACAGTTTGAGGTAGGAGTGACTCGTCGTCCGCGTCTCCCTAGGGGGAGCAGAAGGACGCCTTGGAGGGGTTGGAGGGAAGCCATTTGTAGCAGCCCCTCGTTCACTGAGGCCGCCATAAACACCGCTGGGGTGGCCTGGGTTTGTGCCCTTACAGCTCTACCTCAGGAGGAGGGGCTGGGGCCTCGGCCTAGGTCTGAAGGGCTGCAGAGAGGAGGTAAAAGGGGCCAGTGTTTCTGTAGAACTCAATATTTTGACTGTTAATTCCAACTTGTGAAGTTAATACTCTTGCTGTCCCTTGTAACGGGGTCAGAAAAATAATCTGCATGAACTGCTGTGATGGGGGGGCCCTGGTACCTGCCACACCAGATGGTCGGGGGGAGGGGGCCATTGCCATGCCACTTGGCTTATGGGACTTAGTTTCTCAACCAGGGGTCGAACACAGGCCCTTGGCAGTGGGGAAGCAGCATCCTAACCGCTGGACCACCAGGGATGTCCCCCGCACCTGGTAGTTGTAGTGGTGTTAAGTTGGGCTTTGTTGGAGTTTGTTCTCTGCCTTTTGCTGCTGGGACTGGAGTAAGTTGTCCCCATGAGTACCATGCCACTGACATGGGTGGGCTCTGTCACGGCTGACGTGGAGCCATGTTGGGGTTCAAACCCCAGCTACCAGGCAGCTCACCCCTTTCCGTGGTGAGATTGGGGCTCTCCTGGTTCAGCAAAATTCACGTCTAGTGTGCAGCCTCTTCGGGTGTTGGTGAAATCAGGGGTGTTCGTCTTAACCCTTCTGTGGGGCTCTCATTCCTTCCACAGCCCAAGTGGAGAGCGGATCTCCACATGGAACCAGGGCATGGCCAGACAGGTTGGGGAGGGGAGATGGCCACTGGGCATTTGCACTGGTCTTGAAGGCCATTTCTTCATGAGGTTACTCCCCTGGCAGAAAGGTTGTTGAGGGAAGGGGGCGTTTTATAAAAGGGGAGTCTTTTGATCTTGGCAGTGGGTAGGCTGCTTGATGCCTGGAAGAGGGCCAGAGCCCTGGTATAGAGGATGGCGTGGCTTCCCTGGTGGCTCAGACAGTAGAGCATCTGCCCGCAATGCGGGAGACCTGGGTTCAGTCCCTGGGTTGGGAAGATCCCCTGGAGAAGGAAGTGGCAGCCCGCTCCGGTACTCTTGCCTGGAGAATCCCAAGGACGGAGGAGCCTGGTAGGCTACAGTCCACGGGGTCGCAAAGAGTTGGACACGACTGAGCGACTTCACTGGCACCTACAGGCAGGTGGTCACAGTGCAAATCATGGGGACAGAACCAAGGAGAGTGATGTAAAGGAAGCAGGGCCAGAGGCAGTGACGCCAGGGAGAGGCTGCTCAGTGGTCCTAGGGGAGCGGCGGGAGTTAGTGCTCCGTGATAGGCTCCTGTAGCCTGTGTCCGTATCTGGAGGCTGGCCGACAGTGGGCTGTGTGCAGGAACTGCCCTGGGAGGGGCAGCTGGAGGTGAGGAGGAACCCACCCCCAACCCTGGCTCTTGACAGGAGGGTCGTGGACATGGCCCAGTGCCCTGTGACTCTTGGCAGCAAGTCATTATTGAGAGGATAACTTCTGACTCATCTTCAGGACCAGGGAGAATCTTAATGTGTGGGGAACTGAAGAGTCCCTACCCTTGAGCTTTCAGCCAGGTGGGGCCGTGTGGTGGCCAGCATCTGGGCCCCAGCTCTTTCAAACCTCAGTTGCTCCCTGAGGTAGAAAACCAGAACCATCTGTCAGGCTGTCTGTCTCTCCAGAGCGGCCACACTATCAGGCTGGCTCCTGAGGCCATCTTACTACTCACAGGAGAGAGCGTAAAAGCAGGTGGCGCAGGGCCTGGCGGGCCAGTGTTCCAGTTGAACAGGAGAGATTTCCAAGGAGACTGGCCAGGGGGCTTGTCCGAGCCAGTCTAGGGACCCGAAACCCCAGCCCACGGAGCAGGTTGACATACCTTCTAGGTTGGGATTGTCCACGGCGTTAGGATGTCAGCACCGCTGCCACTAGGAACCCGAGCTCTTCAGGGCAGCCCTGGGACGGCAGTGGGGCAATCAGTAGGTCCTTTCTGCAACTCTCCAGCCCTACGGAGCTCCCAAAGAGCTGTTTGTGGACAGCCACGGCTCAGAGGTTTTCTGGGCTCCATTCGTGAAACCTCAGGTCCACCTCACCACTCGGCTGGGGCAGTAGCGGCCAAGACAGTTCCAAGGGCAGCAGGAAACGCCCGGTTGCGTGGCTGCGGCAGCCCCTCCACTGCCGGCCCCCCAGGCTCCTGAGCCAGGGGCAATGGAGCCTTGTGTGCGTTCTCCTGTTCTCATTTCCCCAACTATAAGACGGGGAGACTCTGCTCCCTGTGGAATTCAGTGTATGACCCTGAGCAAGGCCCTTTCCTGTGGGCTTCTGTGCCTTCTGTGGAAGGGTTCTCAAGCCTCCCTTCCCTCCCACCCAGCTTCCACAGCACGGCACCTGTACCTCCGGGGTGGTGCTGGGGTTGGCTCCATGACCAAAATCTACGGGGGTCGTCAAAGGAATGGCGTCATGCCCAGCCACTTCAGCAGAGGCTCCAAGAGCGTGGCCCGGCGGGTCCTCCAAGCCCTAGAGGGGCTGAAGATGGTGGAAAAGGACCAAGATGGGTAAGCCAGTGAGGGGAAACTTGAGTGCATGAGGGTGCTTGGGCAGATCCCCAGTGGTGCCTCTATGGAGGACCACCCCCCTCTGCCCATCAGTGAGGTGTCAGGTGTGTCCTGGCCCTCGGGCAGGCAGGGGGTTCAGAAGAGCGAGCAGCCGAGGGGCCTCGCCCCAACCTCTCTGGCTGACTACTCCAGGCTCCAGGAAGGTAATTTAGCGACTGTCCGCTTTCATTAGCCTGCTCGTTAACTTTTCCCAATTGATTTTTCGGGGCTTTTGATCTATTGCTTGCAGAAACGACACCCCATCAGCTCAGGACGAGGGGGGGTTCCCACTGCAGCCTCCAGCTTGTTAGAATGCAGCCGACTGGGGACCTGAGTGGGACTTGGCTGGCGTCGTGAGGTCCTGCGGCCAGGTGCCTCCTTGGGAAGCCTGGCTCGTGTCCAGGAGAGGCCTGGCCGGGACCAGGGATGCTGGTGAGAGTCCATGCTCACCTGGGCCTGCGTGACCCTTCTCTCCCACAGGGGCCGCAAACTGACGCCTCAGGGTCAGAGAGATCTGGATAGAATTGCTGGACAGGTGAGTGGGGACTTCAGTCACCCCTTGGGGGCCTCGAGCCTGGATTTTGACAGTTTCCTCCTCTGGAGGGTACAGCCAGGGAAGCGGGGGTGCAGGAGAAAGAACATTTCTAACAGACTCCCCGTCACAGGGCTGGGAGACAGGTTGGAATGCGGGGCCCTGGGTGAAGGGAGGCCCGGGCCTGGGTGCAGCCAGCTGGTCCTCTTCTGCAGGGCACGTTCCCTCACAGGCCACTCCGTCTCCCCAGGTCAGCCTTCTAATTGTGACTGCAGGGTTTCTTCCTTACTCCTGATAAGGAGCATCAGGCAGGGTGCCACAGAACACGGCCTCCATGTGGAGGCCAACTGGCTAGACACCCTGGGCCAGTCTCCCTGTCTGGGGTAATGCTCTCAGCCACTTCACAAGGTGGTGGCGAGGATTCTTAAGCTACAGCAGCAGGAGCCCTGGGGCCTGGCATGAACTTGTTGTTGGTTTTCTTCTTTGTGTCATTAGCTTAGTAAGGGCCCCCTGGGAGCCTTGGACTGGAGTCCCTTAGTTTCTCAGTGTCAGACAAGAGTGGCATATTCAGCCCTCTGGGAGCGGGAGGTGGCCTGGCAGGGGCAGTGCAGGGCCCGGCACCAGCAGCTGTGTGGACTGGATTGATGGACAGAGGTCAGAATCATACTGCAGTGCTCTTGTGAGTCCCAGTTTCTGCTTCTGTAAAAGGGGGAAGTGCCCGAGGCTGTGAGCCTCTGGTGAGATAAATAATAGGAAACCACAAATCAGGAGGCCTGGTGCCCCCTGGTTAGTGAAGCACCCGAACACGGCGCCACAGCTGATCGTAACTATTTGTCTATCTTTCCCACAGGTGGCAGCTGCCAACAAGAAGCATTAGAACAAATGATGCTGGGTTAATAAATTGCCTCGTTCGTAACCCCAGTCTGGGTCTCCTGTTTTGGGGAGTAGGGCAGGAGGACGGAGTGCTTCCCTTCCCTTGTGAAAGAGGCGCCAGGGGCTTCCTGGATGGCTGTGGTACTCAGCAGCCCCCGAAACCTGAGGCCTGGCTTCCAGATTCAGACAGGTTCTACCCCAAGTGAGCAAGGTGCTGGTGCACGACCCAGGGCCTTTGCATCTCCGCAGAGCGAGTCTCAGAAAAAAGAAACTGAAAGTTCAAGCCGTGGGCCTGCTGGAGCAAAGAGGAGGGCCCCTGGGGCTCAAGCGCTGCTTCCCTGGAAGGAAGTGGGCGGGGCGGACAGCCCTAGCGACCCTTTGGTGCCTTCCGGCCCGAGGTTTTGACCTCTGCCTCGCATGTACTTCCTTTCCCTGATCCACATGGGACCCTTCACTTGGGATCTCTAGCCTGGGCCGTGCTATACCCCCTTCAACCAGGGGAAGCTGCAGCATGGGCCCGGCTGGGACCAGGGTGTTCAGACCTGCACAGAGGCTGCGGCCTGGGGCCCGCTCTGTGCTCTCTCCCCTCTGGGTCTCCATGGTGATTGGCTCTTGGCACTGATGGGACCTTCCCTGGTAGCTCAGTCAGTAAAGAATGCTTCCCTTGCAGAAGGGAACAGCTATCCACTCCAATATTACAGCCTGGAGAATTCCATGGACAGAGGAACCTGGTAGGCTATAGTCTATGGGGTCACAAAGAGAGGACACTGAGCAGTTTTGACTAATGGAACAGGAACTACCTGTGCCTGGGCCCCTGGTTGAAGCAGGACACCCTTTTAATCCTAGAGGGAGAAGCCTTGCCACCCTAAAGACCAGGCCCATCTCCGAGCTGGGGAAAGCTAAAATGCTGAGGCTAAACTGGCTAGGCCACAACCCCTGAGGTTCCTCCACCCCAAGTTACCACTGAGATAAGACCCAGTGCCACACTGACTTCTGGACTCTAATGACATGGGTTTGCATTCCACTACTGCCCATAATTGCTATGACCCTGAGCAGCTTACCCTCAGCTTGCTCTTGTTTGTAAAGCTACTTACTCCTGTCTGAGGGATTCTGGGAGGTTCCCTGTCAGCTCAAAGCAGCATACCTGGTGTACGAAGATGTTCAAAGTGAAAATAGCAGACCGCAGAGTCATACACCTTTGGCATTACTGTCCCCCAGCTCAAAAGTTGTCAGGGCTGGAAGTTACTGATGTGAACGCTGGACTAGAGCCTACCAGTGTGTTTCTACCCAAGTAACTCCAGTTCAGTCACTAGTGTCTGAAACCTTGTGACCCCACAGACTGTAGCACTCCAGGCTTCCCTGTCCATCACCAACTCCTGGAGCTTAAACTTATCCATCATGTAGGTGGTGCCATTCAGCCATCTCATACTCTGTCTTTCTGCCTTCAGTCTTTCCCAGCATTGGTCTTTTCCAATGAGTCGGTTCTTTGCATCAGGTGGCCAAAGTAATTGGAGTTTTAGCTTCAGCATCAGTCCTTCCAATGAATATTCAGGACTGATTTAGGTTGCACTGGTTGGATCTCTTTGCAGTCCAAGGGACTCTGAAGAGACTCCTCCAACACCAGAGTTCAAAGGTGTCAATTCTTCACCACGCAGCATTCTTTTTGGTCCAACACTCACATTCATACATGATTCCTGGAAAGAAACCATAGCTTTGCCTAGACAGACCTTTGTCGGTAAAGTAATGTCTCTGCTTTTTAACATGCTGTCTAGGTTGGTCATAGCTTTTCTTCCAAGGAGCAAGCGTTTTTTGATTTCCTGGCTAGTCACCATCTGCAGTGACTGTGGAGCCCAAGAAAGTCTGCCAGTGTTTCCATCGTTTCCCCATCTATTTGCCATGAAGTGATGGGGCCAGATGCCATGATCTTTTCTGAATGTTGAGTTTTAAGCCAGTTTTCACTCTTTCATCAAGAGGCTCTTTACTACTACTTCCCTTTCTGCCATAAGGGTGTGTCATCTGTGTATCTAAGGTTACTGATATTTCTCCCAGCTGGAATCTTGATTCCAGCTTGTGCTTCAGCCAGCCAGGCATTTCGCATGATGTACTCTGAATATAAATTAAATAAGCAGGCTGACAATATACAGCCTTGACATACTCCTTTCCCGATTTGGAACCAGTCTGATGTTCCATGTCGAGTTCTAACTTGCTTCTTGACCTGCATACAGATTTCTCAGGGACTTTCCTTGTGACTCAGCTGGTAAACAATCTGCCTGCAATGCGGGAGACCTGGGTTCAATTCCTGGGTTGGGAAGATCCCCTGGAGAAGGGAAAGGCTACCCACTCCAGTATTCTGGCCTGGAGAACCCCATGGACTGTATAATCCATGGGGTTGCAAAGAGTCAGACACGACTGAGACTGAAGTACTAGAAGTGCTGTATAACCACATCACAATACTTTTGTGAAGTAGGTGCCCAAACGCACCCACTGTTTGAGTTCAGTTCAGCCGCTCAGTTGTGTCCGACTCTCCGACCCCATGAACTGCATCACACCAGGCCATCTATCACCAACCCCTGGAGTCCACCCAAACCCATGTCCATTGAGTTGGTGATGCCATCCAACAATCTCATCCTCTGTCGTCCCCTTCTCCTGCCCTCAATCTTTCCCAGCATCAGGGTCTTTTCAAATGAGTCAGCTCTTCACATCAGGTAGCCAAAGTGTTGGAGTTTCAGCTTCAACATCGTTTGGAGATGGGAAAAAGAAGTCACAGGTTGCGTGATTTTCCTCATGACCTACAGCTAGGAGGTGGCAAAGCCGGCATTTGGTAGCTACAGCCAGCTACCTGGGCTGTAGCCCCTAAAGGGCTTAGAAATGAGGAAAATGAGACCCAAAGTGTTACACTCTTGGGCATGGCCTTGAGCCAGTCAGTCCTTGTTTGGGACCTAAGTTTCCTCTTTTGTCGATTGAGAATGAAATTTCCCAGAATCATCCTGGGGATGCAATGCCAAGCATCTGGTTAGCTTGCCCAGTGCCAGATACCAGGGGTGCTGGGTTAAGTGGGTTGTGGAAGTGCTGAGACAAACCAGCCTGCCTGAGAGGGCCTGCGATGCAGAGGCTGCACCGCTCTGGCCACTGGGGGGCAGTCAAGGGCCTGAAAACCAGCTTGGCCAGGAAGGATGCTGAAGGAGGTGAATTCCCAAGGGCTGCAGCAACTGGACCACCCAGGTATCTTCCTACGCGGGGGTCAGAAGGAGGAACTTTAGTACAGAGGGGCTTATAACCCGCTATACAGAGAGGAGCCCAACGGAACAGCTGGGTCCCTGGAGGGAAGCAGGGAGGGTCCGAGGACCAGAGAAGAGGAAGTGTGTCCTAGGAACCCTGCTCTGTGATATTCTTACAGCCTCACAAGGCAGAGGGGTTGTGCCCAAGTTACAGGAGGAGAAACTGAGGCTCAGATGACCAGAGCTGAGATTCAAACCCAGGAGGTGTGATCTCTTGAGGCCCACATTCTGTGTGGGTGACATTTGAACTTTTTTTAAATTACAAAAGACTTCAACACGCAGAACAGTATAATAGTGTAACAAGGACCCATGAACCCACTACCCAGCTTAAAAAGTAAAACGACCTAAATCTAAGAGAGACAAAGCCTTCTGTGTACCCTTCCCCCAGAGGGAACCCCCCCTTGCGAGTGGGGTGTCACTCCCCTGCATGGGCTCACCCCTTTCCTGCACACACGTTTCCCTAACAGCACACATTGCTTTGCCTTTTGAAAACAAGTCAGCTGGATCCTGCCACAGTCCATTTCTTCTCATTTTTCTGTTGGTCCTGAGATGCAGCCCTGTTGACAAGTGAAGCTTGGACTCTTCTGCTATGTGCTACTTTATTGACAACCAATACTTTGGCCACCCGATGCGAAGAGCTGACCCATTGGAAAAGCCCATGATGCTGGGAGAGGAAAGGGATGACAGAGGACGAGAAGGTTGGATGGCATCACCGACTCCATGGACATGAGTTTGAGCAAACTTCAAGAGATGCTGAAGGACAGGGAAGCCTGGAACGCTGCAGTCCATGGGGTCGCAAGGAGTCGGGTATGACTGAGCGACTAAACAACAACCAGCAGCCCACTCCAGTATTCTTGCCTGAACAATCCCTGGACAGAGGAGCCTGATGGGCTACCGTCTGTGGGGTTGCAAGAGTCAGACACAACTTAGCGACTAAACCACCACCACCATCAGTTCAGTTCAGTTCAGTCACTCAGTTGTGTCCGACGCTGCAACCCCACGCACTGCGGCACGCCAGGCCTCCCTGTCCATCACCAACTCCCTGAGTTTACCTAAACTCATGTCCACTGAGTCGGTGATGCCATCCAACTATCTCATCCTCTGTCGTCCCCTTCTCCTCCTGCCCCCAATCTTTCCCAGCATCCAGGTCTTTTCCAGTGAGACAGCTCTTCACATCAGGTGGCCAAAGTACTGGAGTTTCAGCTTCAACATCAGTCCTTCCAAAGAACACCCAGGACTGATCTCCTTTAGGATGGACTGGTTGGATCTCCTTGCAGTCCAAGGGACTCTCAAGAGTCTTCTCCAGCACCACATTTCGAAAGAGTCAATTCTTCAGCACTCAGCATTCTTTTTGGTCCAACTCTCACATCCATACATGACCACTGGAAAAACCACAACCTTGACTAGACACACCTTTGTTGGCAAGGTAATGTCTCAGCTTTTTAATATGCTGCCTAGGTTGGTCATAACTTTTTTTCCAAGGAGTAAGCATCTTTTAATTTCCTGGCTGCAGTCACCATCTGCAGTGATTTTGGAGCCCCCCAAAATAAAGTCAGCCACTGTTTCCATTGTTTCCCCATCTGTTTGCCATGAAGTGATGGTACCACATGTCATGATCTTACTTTTCTGAATGTGAGTTTTAAGCCAACTTTTTCACTCTCCTCTTTCACTTTCATCAAGAGGCTCTTTAGTTCTTCACTTTCTGCTATAAGGGTGGTATCATCTGCATATCTGAGGTTACTGATATTTCTCCTGGCAATCTTGATTCCAGCGTGTGCTTCATCCAGCCGATTTTTTAATTTTGGGGGATGCTTGGACTCTGCATATAAGTTAAATAAGCAGGGTGACAATATACAGCCTTGGCGTACTCCTTACCATAGCTCAATGTGTACATTCATTCTCCTATAAAAGAATTTCTCATGTTTCCCAGTTTTGGCTGCCAAAAATCTCCCTGCCATGAATTTCTTCCTAGGTGTCCCCTTACGTGTGTATGTCTTATATGTGTGTGCACATGTGTGACATGGTCCCCTAACAGCTCACAAACATCTCAACAACTTCATATCATTCTACTCCCCCGCCCCTCAGGCTTCATTTTCCTCCCAATTGACCTAAAATGATGTTCAAAGGAACCTGGGCACACGTAAGTGACTTGGAATCCCTGCTCCGCCACCAGAGTGTAACACTGGGCAAGTGGCAGATGGCGCCCCCTCTGTGATGGCCTCAGTTTCCCCCCTTTAAATTGGTGGGGGGTGGGGGCAGTAAGTGGCTGAAATGAAAGAACACCAGGAAAGAGCCCACTGTGGCCCCTGGATGTCAGGAATATCATCTTAAGTCACAGCACCAGGGAGATATTTTCATCCTCATCTCTTGGATTAAAAATGCTGAACCTCAGGGACTTCCCTGGTGGTCCAGTGGCTAAGACTCCATGCTCCCAATGCAGGAGGCCCGGGTTCAATCCCTGATCAGGGAACTAGAACCCACATGCCACAACTTACGAGAGTTCACGTGTCGCAATTAAGACCCTGCGCTGCCACATAAAATGATACATATATACTTTTTTAAATGCCGAACCTCAGAAAGGAAAGCCATCACGTAGGCACAGAGTTGGTGAGCCTGCCTCATTTATCCCTCATGTGTGTATGTTAGTCGCTCAGCCGTGTCTGACTCTTTGCGACCCCGTGGACTATGGCCCACCAGGCCCCTCTGTCCATGGACTTCTCCAGGCAAGAATACTGGAATGAGTAGCCATTCCCTTCTCCAGGGGTTCTTCCCGCATCTCCTTATATGTGTGTGTGCATGGGATTGAACCCTTGTCTCCTGCATTGGCAGATAGATTCTTTACCACTGAGCCACCAGGGAAACCCTTATTCCTCATAAGCATTAATAATAACCAACCTTTACTGAGCACCTATCCACGTGCCGGGGTCCTGTGTTCAGCGCTGTGCATGTACAACCTCTTTTGTTGGAAAAATTCTCTTTTCCAACCCCAAGAAGGGAGGACACAGAGGCTGAGGGACTCCCCATGCTCCAATGGTTAAGAAGCCGCCCTGCAAGGCAGGGGACGTGGGTTTGAGCCCTGGTCAGGAAACTAAGATCCCGCGTGCCATAAGGCAATAAGCCCATGGCCACAACTAGAGAATCTGTGTGCCCCAACGAAAGATCCCGCATGACACAGCAAAGATCTCATATGCTGCGACTAAGACCCAATGCAACCAAATAAATCAATAAGTATCTAAAAAAAAGAAGTGAGGACACAGGCTCGGAGAGGAGACAAGTTTTGCCCGAGGCCAATGAGAGGCAAAGACCAAGCTTGGAACCACCACCACCCTGTGTGCAGCAGGCCCCCCAAACCCTGGCTCCCTCGAGCAGGGCGGGTTTCCTTTCCAGTGACGAGCCAGGCCTTGAACCAATCTCTTCCCCCCACCCAAGCAGCCTCCTCTCAGGGGAGTTGTGGTGGCCACAGGTGCAAGAAGCGGTTCCTCTCCACTCACGGCCTGAAGCCTCCCCCACCAGGGGCTTCCCCCTAGCCTGCCAGCCAAAGGGCCCAGCAGTGGGGCCAGTGAAGCCCGTCTCCGCAGGGTCGGGCAGGAAGTGGGGCGGGGTTTGGGGCTCAGCGAGGTGGGATCTGGTACCCCAGGACTGCTGCAACCCAGACTAACCAACCCACTGGGAGAAGATGCCTGAGGGTCCCCAAGCCCTGCAAAGCCCGCCTGCCACCATCTTTCTCCTCCTGATCTCCGCTGCTGGCCTGGGTACGTGGTTAGCAGGCAGGTGCTGGGGGAGGCGGTAGTGGGAACTGGGAGACTGTTGAGAGGGGCCCCAGGCAGAGGGGGAGGGAGAGGAGCTGGCAGGAGGCAGGCTAGAAAAGACCCTGTAGAAACTGCATCTGTCTGTTGGATTGTCTCAAACAGGCCGGTGGGAGGCTGGAGGGGGCTCAGCGAAGTTGAAGGTGCGTCCTTTGCCTGGTGGAGGGAGGCAGGGGCAGGAGACACCTTCCCCAACCGCTCATCCCTCTTGATCAAAATAAGGAACTAAGGTTGCCCTTGACTGACTGAGCTCCAGAGCTGGGGTCAGGGAGGGGACGGTGGTGGGTAGCAGTCAGCTTCAAGGGGGAGAAAAATCTTTCTCCTTTTCTGCCTTGAATCCTAGTCCTCACCCCCTACTTAGGGAGCCCCCTTCTCAGTGCTGGGGGAGTAAGTGACCTTCCCCCTTGCCCTCCCACACAATGCCAGCTGGCAGGGCTGTGACCACCCTGTTTGACCAAGGAGTTGAGAGAGGCGTCCAGTCACCCCAAATTTCCACTGGGAGCTGAGATTGGAGTGACTCCTCAGGTTGCTATCTCTTACCCCACTTCTTCCTTCTTCTCTCTTCCCCACCTCTCCCCTCCTCCCTCCAAAAGAGGCAGAGCCAGCCATGCGGACTGGCCCAGGAGGAGGGGCACAGAACTGGGCCTTCCCCCCGTGCCTGGGCCGCCCCATCTCCTTCGACCCAGCTGAGGCCCTCCCAGCCCTAACCAGCCAGCTCAGCCCAGTCCCTGACCTCACCCCTGGCCCCCAGCATGACACAAGCAACCCAAGGAGAATGAGGGCCGGGCCCAGGGTCACAGGGCAGGGCAGGCTCACAAACTGGCAAGAAGAGGCCCAGGGCCAAGGGACGCCTGCTGCTGTGGGTCGCAGCTGGCCCACTGGTAGAATGGGTTGATGACAGAACCGATTTCTATGGGTTCTTTGATAATTATACAAAGTAAGTAAAGTGCCAGTGTGACGCCAGGCAGGGGCTGGGTGAGAAAATAATCCAGGAGGGCCTTCAGGAGGAGGTGATGCCCAAACTGATTTTGTAAGGAGCTTCCTGGCCTGGGGCACTGCTAGTCCTAGGGAACTGCCTATTCAAGTGCCAGCGAGCTCAGAGGGGGTGGAAGCACAGAGCAGGGGGCAGAGGGAGGAGGTGGCTCTGGAGGGGCAAGTGGGGACACCTCCCAGCCCCCCCTCCACTCTGGGTGTGTCACTCACACTTCTCCACACCCCACCCCACATACACATACACACACGCAGCCAGGAGTCCTGCAGCTACCAGGGGCCGCGCTGGGTCAGTGTCCCCGTTGGCTGTCTCCAACCCGCCTGCCTCCTCTCTGCAGGCCCTGGGTGCCAGGCCCTGTGGGTGGAGTGGGGCCCACCCTCGGTGACGGTGAGCGTGGGGGAGGAGGTGCGCCTCCAGTGCATACACAACGGCAGCAACACCAACGTCACGTGGTGGCGCGTCCCCCAAGGCAACTCCTCATGGCCCCCTGTGTTGCATCTCGGGAGCCTGGGTGCCGGGGGCGAGCTGATCTTCAAACAAGTGAACAAGAGCCACAGGGGCATGTATAGGTGCGAAGTCAGTGACGGCAAGAAGATGCAGCGCTCCTGCGGGACGTACCTCCGCGTGCGAGGTGAGTGCCCATCCCCATCCGTCGGGAAGGCGGGATGGAGCCCGTGCCGGCATCGCCTGCATCTCGGGCATCCTGGGTCTCCGGCTCTCACGCAGCGGCCAGTCTCCTCACCTGCAAAGCGGGAGCGGCTTCCAGGGTCTTGGGCCTCGCTGGAGGGGGCGTGGCCTAGGGGCGTGGCCAGCGGCAAGGTGGGGCTCTGAGCCGTATTCCCTCCACACAGAGCCGCTCCCCAGGCCCTTCCTGGACATGGGGGAGGGCACCAAGAACAACATCATCACCGCTGAGGGCATCATCCTCCTCATCTGCGCCGTGGTGCCTGGAACGCTGCTGCTCTTCCGGGTGAGCCCGCCCCCCAGGCCCACCCCGCGGGAACTAGCGGACCCCCAAGAGTCCCTCCCGCCTAGAACTTGGCAGAATGGCAGCGCCCACCTCCCAGGCGCCGAGGGCCTAAAAATTTAATAGAATGAACGCATTTAAACTGTGCTGGGACCAGAGGGGCGTCCTTGCTCAGTCTCCCCTCAGGGTTGTCTTCACCTCTGGCCCCAGGGATGCCTCACTGGCTCCCTCTATCCAGGAGGGCTGTACCCTTCAGATGTAGCCCAGGACGGGGAAGATGGGAGCTGGTGTCATCCCGGATGTCTGACCCCCACCGGCGTCTCTGGCATGCCTGTGGGCTCAGCCGCTAAGCGGTGTGTCTGGTTCTTTTGCGCCCCGTGGCCTGTAGCCCGCCAGGCTCCTCTGTACATGGCATTTCCTAGGCAAGAATACCTGAGCTTCCACAGTGGCTCAGCAGTAAAAGAATCCACCTGCAATGCAGGAGACGTGGGTTCCATCCTTAGGTCGGGAAGATCCCCTGGAGAAGGGAATGGCAACCCACTCCAGTATTCTTGCCTGGAGAATCCCACGGACAGAGCCTGGCGGGCTACTGGCCACAGGATCGCAAAAAATGTCAGACACAACTGAGCGACTAAAACAACAACAAATTCTCTTTAGGCCACAAGACAACTATAGCCACGTAGTATTATTGCTCTCACTATTTGTGGGGAAGAATAGGCAGTGGGGACAATCAAAAGGACACTGGCTTGGACCCAGAGTGGCCCTCCGCTTACAGGATATGTGACTCTGGGCATGTCCCTTAACTCCTCCTGGCCTCCACGAGGGTCTGAAAACACAATCTCTATCTGCCCGCCCTCCGCCCCCACTCACTGAGGCTCCCCATCCCACAACAGAAACGATGGCAGAACATGAAATTCGGGGCTGATATCCAGGATGACTACGAAGATGAAAATCTCTATGAGGTGAGTGGAAGGTGGGGGCAGGTCTGCGGGGTGGGATGGGGTTCTCCTAGGGCTCCTCCTTGAGGCTGGTTGGGGGCCTCTGGCACTGATGCCCATCACCTTGTCTCCGCCCCAGGGCCTGAACCTAGATGACTGCTCCATGTATGAGGACATCTCCCGGGGCCTCCAGGGCACCTACCAGGACGTGGGCAGCCTCCACATCGGAGATGCTCAGCTGGAGAAGCCGTGACCCTGCCAGGCTGACCCGCCATGCACCCAACCCGTGTTTCACCCTACTTCCCCCTGAAGCTGCTCTCTTTTCACAATCTTTCCTGGGAGTGTCCTGACTCAACTTCCCCCTGGGACTGTCCACTCTTCTTCCCTCTAGGTCATCCTCGTCCTCATCCCCTCCACACACCCTAACTCAATCCTCCCCTACTGCCTTCCCCTGGCTTCCCCCACCGACCCACCCACCCAGCGGGTAATGAGCCCTTAATCACTGCCTCTAGGGGAGCTGAACATAGCAGCCTCCTTAGTGTCACCTCCCCGCTGCCTGCTCTGTCACGGCCACTTAGTGATAATAAATCCTTCCCAACGGCAGACCTTCGCAGGAGTCATGGATCTCGTGGGGACCATTCCCCTTCCTTTTCTGAAACCAAGAAATCCAGGACCTCAGCCCCCTCCTCCCCCAGCCCCTGCCCACTCCCCACACCTGGGACCAGGTAGCCAGTCTTGGCCATCCCCTGAAAAAACAAGTAGTGTCTTGGGAAGGGTCCTACCCCAGGCTCTGTGCCTGAGCAGAGGAGGACACAGGGGGGGTCCCAGGTAACTGGTTATATTCATTTATGTGCATCTAAGTCGCCAAAACACAATGGAGTGCCTGCTGGGACTGGTACCAAATCCTGACCATAGCCACACCTGTTCTCTGCAAGTGGACTTGTAAAACAGGGATTTGGAGAGCTTGTGGCAGTAAATTGGGGATGGTGGGAAGACCTGGAGGGGATGACAGAGAAGGACAGAGGTACAGTGTGTCTGAGCTACAGAGGGGAGGGAAATTGAGACAGAGATAAGGATGGAGAGACACAGTGAGTGAACTGAAAGACACCAGGGAGACAGGGCATCAGAGACAGATGCCAGGAAGAGACAAAAAGGCAAGAAGGGTCCACTGAAAATGGACATGGAGAGGCTGACCCCTGAGACTCTAGGAAAAGCAACAGATGGGGAAATGACTGATGGTGATGCAGAAAGATCCAGACCCAGCGATGGGGAGAGAAGCCTCTGAGACAGAAAGTGACATAGAGTTGAAAAGACAGCAGGGAGAAGCAGAGGCCCGGGAGCAAGAGGGAAAGACCTCAACGGAGCAAGAGAGTCAGAGACAGAAGCAAAGAGAACACGGGCAGAAACACACAGAAGCAAAAACAGAGACCAAGAGACACACAGAGACTCAGAGCAGGGGCGGCCACACGCAGGTGGGGACGGACGCAGGGCCCCCAGCCTCGCCAGGGAGGTGACGGCCGACGTCAGGCAGATCTGAGAAATGTGCTGCCCGCGCCCCGCGGAGGGACAGACTGACAAAGCCGGGAGAAGCTAGGCGGTGTCCGGGTGGGGCCGATGCCCGCAGGTCCAGGGCGGAGCGGGGAAAGGAGGGCGGGGCCGGCGGCGAGAAGGGGAAGGAAGCGGAGGTGCCGGGCGGGCGCGGGGCGCGGGCAGGAAGCAAGGAGGGGTGGCGGGGCTGGGGCCTCCGGAAAAACGCCCCAACTTCCTGCCCCGCCAGAGCCAGGAAGCGGGAGCCGGGACACCGGGCCCGGGATCGCTGAGCCCGACCTCGGGCGCCCCGCCGGTCACCACCCCGCGCGGACACCAGGTACATCGTCCCTGGCCCCGCCCGGCCTCCCTCCCCTCGGCTGCTAGGGGAAGTGGGAAGGAGGAGAGAGGGGGCTGGGCGCTGCTGGCAGTGGAGGGGCCTCCTACCGGCCAGGCTGAGCCAGCAGCCGCCCCTCCCTGGGCCTCAGTTTTTCCATCTGTCAAAGGGGACAAAGAGAGGAGAAGTAATACTTGCTGAGGGCCCGGAAGGTGAGATGAGGGTTGCAAGCCCGGGGTCAAAGCTTCCCAACCGTCCGGCGGAGGACGGATGATCACTCCCATTGCACGAGTGGGGAAACTGAGACCCAAGGAGGAAAACCTACTCGTCCCAGGGCACGCACATCGTGAGACTGAGTGGAGTTGGGATTTGAACTCGCAGGTGCTTTCAGCCAAGCGCCGTCCTCCAAGCCTGCATACTTTCGAGCCACTCAAAGGGGAAAGTGGCAATAGGCCATAGGCTGTCTTGAAGCTGAAAGTTGCAGAACGCGTTTGAAAGCATTTTTTGGAAAGGTCTTTTTCTGGGTTGGGTCAGGAATTGTACCCTAGGAAATAGGTTGTAGGGGACAAAAACTGGAGATCGTTCCCCATTGTACAGATGGGAAGACTGAGGCCCGAAGAGAGGTATTTACTTTTTCTGCATGTTAGATAGAAAGGATTTTATTTTGCAGGATTTTGTTTGCAAAATCCAGGATTTTGTTTTGCAGCCCCAGCAGAAAGTGTGCGGGGGTGTCTGGGGGGGGTGGGCACTGCCGGGAGAATTAATGTATAGGCGTTGGGAATTCAAACGGTTCCACCTTAAAGCGGCGAGATAGGACGGGGACCCCAGTCTGCGGGGGGGCGGCTAGGGGTCGGGGCGACTCCGTGATCTCGGATTGAACGAACACTGATCTGGGGGCTGGAACTATCTCCGCCTTCGGCCAGGGGGCGGGGGGCAGGGGGCGGGGTCCAGGAGAGTGACGGGGGCAGTCGATATACGGAAACGCCAGCCCTCCTAGACAGGCCAGAGCGGCCCTATCTGGCCTGCGTGGCTCAGCGGAGAGCTAGAGCGGCCGGCAAAGAGGAGTAGAGTTTTCTGGGCTGGAGCCCGGCAGGAGCGGGCTAGAACGGCTGGCGGGAGGAGTGGAGCTGGACGCAAAGGCCTACTCTTGGCTGGCTAGAGCGACTCCGAGTCGGGGGTGGGGGAGCCCGAGCCGGCGCGCGGAAGCTTCGGTTCTGGCTGCTGCGGTGCTTCGCCTCCGACCTGGAGCAGGTGAGGGACGCGGCCCCCGGCGGGCGTCAGACCCTGACACCACACGTCCTCCCCAGCATCCCTGACCATGCACGCTGCCAAGTCCCGTGTAGGATTTAGGGCCCGTGTACACCCGCCACGTCCTACATATGATTTGGGGCTTGTGTAGACCTGCCACGTTCCATGTAGATCACTAGATCCTACAGACCCTCTAAAGGGTCCTGATGACCCCGCGTGGGGGTGCGGCTCCTTACAGAAGGGGGGTTTCGATACATCAGTAGCATCTGCTAGAATCCGGGGCCCTGTGGACCGTGCATCTCGGGGACCACCAAACTCCCCTATAGAATTCTGTACCCCTTTTAAATCTCCAGAGGTCCCACACACTGGCTTCTTTCCCTTATGGACATAACGATCCTGTGTGACTTATGGTCCTGTGGACCAAGGGTCCTTGTAGACCACCATGTGTCAAGCAGAATCCGGGGCCTTAGGCATTCCAAGGACTAACCTTGACTACTCTGTGTTTTAGTTTCTTTAAGGCTCCCAGAGGTTCTTGGAGACCAGGGTCATCCACTTAATATCTTATAGTCCCTGAACTGTGAGTCACTCAGTCGTGTTCGACTCTTTTCGACCCTGTGGGCTGTACAGCCCGCCAGCCTTCTCTGTCCATGGAATTCTCCAGGCAAGAATACTGGTAGCTATTCCCTTCTCCAGGGGATCTTCCTGACCCAGGGATTGAACCTGGTCTCCCTCATTGCCGGCAGATTCTTTGTGGTCTAAGCCGCCAGGAAAGCCTGATGTAGACCCTGAGCCCTGCATAATACGCAGGCGCCCATGTAGTCCTTGCGCATGCCCACTTTGTTCTCGGACCCCCACCGTTAAGGACCTTGTCAACCTGCCCTCATCTCCACAGCCCCATGCACACAGCATCCTCTCTGCTGGACCGCAGGCCTTGTCAGTTGCCTTTAGATCCATCTGACCGCTTCCACCTATCACTCTCTAACTTTGCAGGACTCCTTCATGACCCATCTTTTAAAGAGCCACCCTCCTCCCCAATCCTCTCTGAGCCCAGGCCTCTGTGGAGCAGCTGAGTCCAGTCTGAACTCCTGCCCAGGCCACGGTGTCCACGTACCCGGACACCATAGGGAGACCTGGTATCTCTCAGCTTTGATTAAGATTTCAGTTTCCTAAGGTGGGCGTGTGGATTCCCCATGCTCTCAAAGCAGCACATTCTGGGAGTTAAATGCATAAACTCTGGAGCCAGCCTGCCTGGGTCAGAATCCTGGCACTGCCTCTTATAAGGTGTGCCTCAGTTTCCTCCTCTGTAAAATGGGAATAATAGCAGTAATAAGACAACTGCTCAGGGTCACTGAGAGGATTGAGTTTATACCTGTCAAGCACTAATACTGTACTTCATGGCACTTAGTACACATTACACGTTAGCTATTATTTCCTATCGTGGTGATGAGGGATGAAGGTAGTAATACATATCAAGTGCATGTTCCGAGGCCTGCCTGGCACCTAAGCATTTGCTCAGATAAACCTTTGTCCTTGCCCTGGCCCTTTTGGAATCACCCTGCCTCTGTCGAACTTTTTCCACCCACCCCTGAGTGGGATGAGCGTGGACCCTCCGTGTCCATGGTCATGCCTTCCAGCCCAGAAGCTGCAGCTGGTGGCCTGGTGAAGGTTTTCTGTCTCGGATGGGAGTAATAATAGCTTGGGGCTGCTTGTGGTTATGAGGCTTCAGTGAGTTACTTGTGAGAAGCACTTAGAGCAGCGCCTAGCACACTGTAAGTGCAGTGTAGGTTCAGCTCTCATAATAAATAATTACTACTATTCTTCTGCCTTGGTTTGCAACTTTATTTATGTGAACATTTAACAATGCTCAGATCTGAAGTCACCCAAGCTTGGATGTTGGACAAACACACTTTATGGAAAAGAATCAAAATGAGGCCTGCTTGGGTGAACCCAAAGGATGGCCCTTGGACACTCCAGAAGGCATCATTGTTTAATGATCAGAGTCAAAAGGCCGGCTGCCGTTTATTGAGTGTTAGGGAGGAGGCCAGTGGAAGAGGAGAAGGATGGGACTCAAGCGACGAGGGTTATAAATAGCTTTGGGCTGTGGGGAGAACCGCCCCCCTCGTGGTACACCCCACCCGTTTCCACAGCTCCTTCCTGCCTGACACACGGGCTCAAGTGGCATTAGTCAGACTAATTAAGAACACCGACGATGTTGGTGGGAAGACACAGGGAGAAGTGGAGATTCTAAGGGAGACAAGATGAGAGAGACAGCGAGAGATGGGAGAGAGAGGCGAGACAGCGAGCGACACGGACAGGTCGGGGACAGTGGCTGCAGGGACCAGATGTGGGGAGACAGAGGCCGAGAAGAGCGAGGAGGGGAGACGGAGAGCAAGAGAAGATAGCGTGGGGCCTCGGCGGATGTGGGGGGAGGGGAGGCAGAGACGGTGGGGAAAATGAGCCGGGGCTGAAGGAAGGGAGAGCGAAAACGAAGAATCAGGGAGGAAAGAGGCAAAAGACAGGAGGCAGACTCAAGGGAGAGACAGCCAGGGAGCAGCAGCTGGGGAGAGGCAAGCTGGCAGACAGACAGACGGGACAGGTGGGTGTGGGGTGAGGGAGAGAGGCACCTGCGGGGATGAGCTCTCTGATGGCCGTGCCTTACTTCCTGGGATGGGAGCCGGAAAGATGCCAGGGCCCCGAGGGAGAGAAGTGGCTTTGAGGCCTCTTGGTCCATGAAGGAGGAGGGTTCGCAGTTTTGTTTTCTTGAGAGAGAGCTGGGGGTTGGGGGATTTGCTATTGTGATTTCCTGTCACAGGAAGTGGGGCTGGTGGGTTCAGAGGCAACATCCTGCCCCAAGCCTGTTGCAGGTCAGAGGCAAGCCCCCACACCCCAGTTGTCTCCCTCCCAGCTCCCCTCTAACTTTTCCAACTCTGTTGGCCTGCAAGCCCAGCCCCCCTAGGGCGCAACTCCCCAACCCCTCCTCCCTTACTTAGATCCAAGAGCCCCCAGGCCCTTCCTTCATCAGGAGACCCCAAATCGCAGGCTCTTGGGCCACAGCTCTCTCATGGACCCAGGCTCCTGGCCTCCAGCTCCCCCCAACACGCGGCTCCCTGTCCTCGGGCTCCCCGCCCTGGCTGGCCTCTGAAGGGCTCTTTGTCGGCACACAGAGGCCCCATTGAGCTGTGGAGGCCAGGATGGCGGGGGGAGAGGAGGCTGTTTACTCACCTTTGCACCTGGGCCAGGAATCTGTGAGTAACCGCCCTGCTCTCCCCACCTCCCACCCCTCTAACCGCGGCCCCTCCTCTTCCCCCAGCCCGGCAGTGCCCATGGAGGCAGAAGACGTCGCCCGAGGGGCGGTGAGTGGAGAGGGCCGAGGGGTGAGGGAGTTAGGTGGGGGGCGCTGTGCGTCGGGGAGCAATGTGGGCTGAAGCCATCCCTCCCCTTCCACAGGCCCCAGGGCCCCCCCGACCCGGCCTGGTGCCCATCAGCATCATCGGGGCAGAGGACGAGGATTTTGAGATTGAGTTGAAGACGGTGAGAGGGACGTGGGCTGGAAAAGCCTCTGTCTCAAGCTCCCCGGGGCCCCAGCCCTCAAGCCCCATGCTCAGCGTCTGTGCCAGCTTACACCCTGTTCTCCATCCTCTGATGCTGTCATTTGGCCTTCTGTCTCTGCCCATCTCTCTCTCTTTTTTAAAGATGTATTTAGTTTATTTTTTGGCTGTGCTGGGTCTTCATTGCTGAGCTCGGAATTTCTCTAGTTGTGGCAGGCGAGGCGGGGGGCGGGGGTGGGCTTCTCAACTGCAGTGGCTTCTCTCCTGTTGCAAATCACAGGCTCTAGGCACGTGAGGCCTTCAGTAGCTGCTGCACGTGGGCTCAGCAGTTGAGGCGCCCGGGCTTAATTGCTCTGCAGCATATGGGGTCCTCCCAGACCAGGGATCAAACTGGCATCCCTTGCATTGCAAGGCAGATTCTTAAGCACTGGACCAACAGGGAAGCCCCCATCTCTCATCTTCCTAATACCTCCTTCCTCATCCCCTCACCCCATCCTCAGTGCCTCCTTTTGATATCACAGCACAAGCTGTCAGCCGGTTTCCTCTGATCGCAGTTTTTATCGCTGCCCACTCCCCGTAATGACAGCACAGATCCTCGTACCATCTCTCCTGATTTCTCTCTTCACCACCCACCGTTAGAACATGAAGTCTCATCCATCCTCCCCACCCCCTGACTGGCCACCATCCCAGCAGTGGCACCATCAGCACCCCTACCCCCCCCAGCTTGGATCCTTTCGGGGAAGTGCCGGGGAAGAGGGGCGAGAATCAAGCCACAAGCCCCTCCTCTGTCCCCCTCTGTCTCACTCCCATCCCCACCCCACAGAATCCCGAGGAACAAAACAACCAGTTCCAGAACCTGGATCAGGTGAAGCGGCGCCCGGCCCACCTCATGGCCCTCCTGCAGCACGTGGCCATGCAGTTTGAGCCGGGACCCCTGGTGAGGGCGGGGCCGGGGAGGCACGGGGCGGGCGGGAGCACGGGGCGGGGCCGGGAGGCATGGGGCGGGGCTGGGACCAGCCGCAGTGTTCAGTGTATTAGGCCCGTGAGGATGGATGTCAGGAGGGTCTGGGAAAGAGACCCAGAGCACACAGCTTGAGAGCCAAGAAGCCAGCCATGGGGTCCAGACAAGGTTGCACCTGCCAGTGTAAATTTGAGCAAAGCAGGGTGCAGTTTCGCAGAGCATCGGAGAATCCAGCAACCTGGAGAAAAACCATGCCCCAGCTGCTCTCCCATGACCATGGCAGCATCACCCGTCAGTGACAGCGCCCTTGGCCCCAGAATCTTAAGTTCTCTGCAGGTGCTTCCAGTCAGTGCTTCAGGGCTGGTGGTTGGGAGAATGCCAGTAGCCTTCTCTGGCCTAGGCAGCACAGCAGGCCCTGGTCCAGAAACAAGGAGCCTGCTACAAGCAGCCTGCGAGGCACAGAGGATATAATGGATGCTACAGAAAACCTGTGTCAGGCAGAAAATACCGGGGTGGTGTGGATGCAGAGCCATACTATCTGGGAGACGCCTACAGAGTCTAGAGAACCCGGCAGGTGGCTTAGGGAGGAGGAAGGCTGGGTGCTGGCTGGAGAGGGCTCTGTGGGTTGGGGTCCTGCCCCATGAGGACCCCACACAGCCCAGCATAGGCCGGGAGTTGGGCTTAGACCAGGGCACTGCTCTGTACTGGACGTGGGTCGTACTGCTGGTTGCTCAGTCGTGTCTGACTCTGCGACCCCATAGACTGTAGCCCACCAGGCTCCTCTATCTGTGGGATTCTCCAGGCAAGAATACTGGCGTGGATAACCATTCCCTTCTCCAGGGGATCTTCCCAACCCAGGGGTCAAACACAGGTCTCTCACAAAACAGGCAGATTCTTCACCATCTGGAACCTCCAGGGAAGCCCCCTCCAGAAAACAAGGAAACTGATGGAAGTGGCAGAAAGGGATGCCTGGCGGTGGGCTGGGGTGGCGGGGGGGGGAGGCAGAGAGAAGGCTGTATTGACTGACACCAAAGTTTCAGAAACAGGAAATCAGGAAATTGCCAGAAAAATGCTCTCCCCCCCAAGCCTTCCCTAATGCCTGGGGGCACTGGCCCTCTGGGCAAAGGAGTCCCCCTGCTGAGCCTGAGTGTTTCTGGAACTTGCGCTCCTGGAACTTAGCCCAGGGATTGTGCTGGTTGCTGTGTCCCTTTCCAGATGTGGAAACTGAGGCCTCGCCAGGGCCGGGGTGTGACTAACGTGACCCAGATGGCCTTCGGCGTTTTGAGCTTTGTCCTCGTGCTCTTCTCTCACCTCATTGGCTGGAGCGGCCGGGAGATGGTTGTGGTCACCTGGGCTGTTTCCTGTTAGCCTCAGATGGAGTTTTTATTTTTTTGGGGGGTGGGGAGGGGGCAGGCATAGATTCCTGGGGCGAGTCCTTAGCCGACTGAGAGCATGTCCCTCACTGGATGAGAGTCTGCCAGGAGCCAGGACAGGTTGGAGGCCCCACAGCATTGCCAGTGTCAGCCAGCAGAGGGCTCCTCCGTGGGCAACCTCAGGGAATGCTTGACGAATGAATGAGTGAGCGACCGTCACTTGTCCTGTTTATGTGCTTAGCCCCGCTGTGCGCTAGGCCCTGAGACACCGATGAATCAGAACCTCCTGGCTGCCACACACACACACACACACACACACACACACACACACACACATCCCCTTGAGTAACACAGTATTGCTTTGCAATGGAGAGTCGCAGAGACAGACTGCCAGAAATCCAATCCCAACTTTGTCGCTTACTGTTTCCTCATTTGCAACACGGGATAATGATGGTCCTCCCCGTGGTTGAACAGATTAATGCAGGTAAAGGGTTTGGACAGTGTCGGGACGCACTGAGCCCTCTTAGTATAGCTGGGGGCAGTGTAACAGCAGCTGTTGTAACACCAGCAGCAGAGAGAAGACAGACCAAAGAACCATTTCACAGGAGAGAAAATTAAGGGAATGGTGGTGGCCCCGGGCAGCTGTGAGGGAGTCAGGTGTAGGGATGGGGGACATCGGGGAGCACTTCCCAGAGGGTTTGCACCCCGAGGCTTTCCAAGGGGCAGTGCATTTTGGGTGGGGTGGGAAGAGGATGGATCACGCTCTGTGTCCCCCAGCTCTGCTGCCTGCATGCGGACATGCTGGGCTCCCTGGGCCCCAAGGAGTTCAAGAAAGCTTTCATCGACTTCTACCACAGCTTCCTGGATAAGCACTCGGTGAGAGACACCTTCAAGGGGGCCCCCAGCCCCAACCCCCTGGGCAGCCACCCTGCTCCTCCCAACCTCCACCCTGCTGAGGGCAGCGTGAAGGGAGGCCTGGCCCACCCGGTGGGAGACCTCGTGCCAGCCTGGCTCTCCATCCACTGCTCCTCCCATCAGAGCATCATTCCCACCTGCTGCCTGGGCTACCATCCCTTCATCCCATCATGGCTGCCCCTTCACCGCTGCGTCCTCCCCTTCACTCCATTCTCTCTCCTGAGCAGATCCTACGAGTGATGGTCCCTCCTGCTGTGGCCTTTGAACTTGGTAAGAAGACGAAAGGGGACTTTGGGGTGAGGGAGAGGTCTCTAGCAGGGACCAGGAGCCCCCTGGGGTGGGAGGCCATGCTCTCACCATGGTCCCTGGACAGCAGAGATGCCTTCCTGTCTCATGGCCACCCCAGCCCAAGGAAGCATGGTTGTTAAGAGTCCAGGGGTGGGCAGGGTTGGGGCGGACTCACGGCCCAGGGAACTGGCCCCCAGCCCGGTCCCCATTGTCCCTGCAGACCGCACGCGGCCTGACCTCTTCCCTGAGGAGCTCCAGCGGCAGTTTGTGCAGGAGGTGGTGCAGAGCCAGCAGGTAGCCGTGGTCCGGCAGCTGGAGGACTTCCGCTCCAAGAAGCTCATGGGCATGACACCCTGGGAGCAGGAGCTGGTCCAGCTGGGGGCCTGGGTGGCGCGGGACCGTGCCAGCTACGAGGCCCGGGAGCGGCACCTGGCTGAGCGGCAACTGACCCACCTGGAGGAGATGCAGTGAGTGGGGCAGGTCTCTCCTTAGCCCAGGGGGCACCCTCTGCTATCCCATCCTCGTCCCATCCGCTTCCGGACTCCCTCTGCAGCTTCAAGGGTCATTTCCACGCATTTGGTGTCCTCTCCTGACTTCTGGGGCCTTTGTGTGCACGCTTCAGTGATGTCCAATTCTTTTGCAACCCCACGGACTGTAGCCCATCAGGCTTCTCTTGTCCATGGGATTCTCCAGGCAAAAATACCGGAGTGGGTTGCCATCCCTCCTCCAGGGGCTCTTCCTAACCCAGGGATCAAACCTGTGTCTCTTAACGTCTGTCTCCATTGCCAGGCAGGTTCTTTACCACTGGTGCCACCTGGGAAGTCTTTGCATTTTCACCCATCTGGTTTTGCATCTTCCCTTCCCAGCTTGGGGGTCCCTCCCAGTTCCCAGGTCCTGTCCGTGGTCTTGCATTCAGGCCTGTGCTTTGGGTCCTGCCCTTGCAACTCCCACCACCCCGAGTGAGGGTCTCTCCTCCAGCAGTTGTCTGTCCCAGATGCTTCGGCAGAGTGGCCCCCCCATCCCAGCTTTGAAGGGGACAGTGAGTGATCTGTTGTGCTGGGTAGTCAGGGACCCCAGGCTTAGCACATTGGTCACAGACTTCTTTCTTCTTACAGGCACACCATCTCTAACGATGAGGAGAAGAGGTGATGGAAGCAAAGAGGCCGGTGGGGAGTTTGGTGTCACGGCCCGAGGAAAGAGAGGGGGGCTCTAGCTGGGGGCCTGGGCGTTGAGCTGCATGCCTGGCTCCGTTCCCTAGAACCTCCTCTCTCTCCTTTTGCTCAGATGCTCAGCAAGAAGTGGTTGTGGGGTGGGGGTGTGAAGTGGGTGGAGGGGAAGCTGTAGGGGTGGCGGGGTCCCTGCGTCCTTGGGAGCCTGTATGTCTGTACGTGCGCCCTCACTGTCCCCTCCCCACAGTGCCGCCGTGGTCAACGCCATCAGCCTGTACATGCGGCACCTTGGGGTGCGGACCAAAAGCGGGGACAAGAAGTCCGGGAGGAACTTCTTTCGGAAAAAGGTGCTTCCCTGAGCGACCAAACCTGGCCTTCTCCTCCCCAGAGAGGGCCTTCCCTCCCGCCCCCCTGGGAAGCCTCTGCGCCCCTGAGGTTTGAGCCCTCTGTTGACATCGGTCCAGAAATGCCCAGCTCCGCCTCCCCCCACCCCTTCCCCAGATGATAGGGAACCGGCGGTCAGATGAACCGACCAAGACCAAGAAAGGCCTGAGCAGCTTCCTGGATGCCGCCCGCTGGAACCGGGGAGAGACCCAGGGTGAGGTGCCCAGCCTTGGCCCCGCCCTGACTTCCCCATGTTGCCCCCACCTCACGGTCCCATCTCTCGTTTCACCCCCAGATATTCGAAACCCGAAGGTCGAGGTTGATGGTAATGGTCCTGAATCTAGAGTGTCATCCATCCTGGGGACCTAAGAGGGGAGGTGGGGGGACCCACAAGGTCTGAGGGAGGAGGGACAAGGGGCTGGGACTCCTGGGTCCGAGGGTGGAGGAGGGGTCTTCTGGGCGATGGGGAGGACCGAGCAGAGCGGCCTGTTAGATCCCTCGGCCCTTGTGGATTTCAGTCGCTTGACTCTCATACTCCGTTTTCTCCCTCGATACATCCCCAGCTGAGAAGCCGGGCCTTACAGAACGTAAGGGAGGTCAGGGGGCGCCTTCCCGGGACCGGAATCTTGGAGGCCCTGGGCAGGACAGCCCCGGAGTTTCTCCGCATCCTCTGTCTGGGGACAGCCCTGACCGGGAGCCAGGTGAGTTTCCTGGACCCCCCAGGAAAACAGCCCCTTGGTCCTCCGCCCTCCCTGCTCCTTGTCACCAGTGTTACCGATAACCACATCCTTCCCCTGGTTTACCCTTTCCACGGCTTTCCTCCTAAGCTCTGACCTCTGTCCTGGTGATGGATTTCCCCACCTCCTTGGACTACATTTCCCATCAGCCCCCATGGTGTCATTTCCCAGAACCCTCTCTGAGTCCATGGCCGACCAGCCCCCTTAGACGGTGAACTTGGCTGCACTATGGAAATGTCTCCCACTCCTTGTGTGACCTCCCCCCCGAGAAGGCCACTTGGCCAGGGCCTGGGTTCAAATCCTGGTTCTGCAACTTGCTTGTGTCAGGTCTTAGAAGCCCCTCCTCTCTCTGAACCTCAGCCTCCTCCCCTCCAAATGGGATACATTCTCTTCCCACAAGTCCCAGGGAAGTGCTGGGAGAATGAATGAATGTGGAGGCATCCAGTCTCCTCTCCAGGTGGGAGACTGGCACCCCAGTGTTGCGACATCTTCGCCCACTGGGCCCTGGCTGCCCATGGCCATGTTTTCAGAGCTCTTTCCATCTGTCTGCGTATGTGCTTAGCCGCTCAGTCGTGTCCGACTCTTTGCAACCCCATGGACTATATGGTCCAGGGAATTCTCCAGGCCAGGATACTGGAGTGGATAGCCTTTCCCTTCTCCAGGGGATCTTCCCAGTCCAGGGATCGATTCCAGGTCTCCCACATTGCAGGCAGGTTCTTTACCAGCTTCCATCTGTCTGTCCCCCTAAAATACAGAGCAGCCACGTGGTGTCGGCCAGGCAGTGGATGGCTCAAGGAATGGAGGCCCCTAGGGTGTAGGGGGGTGGGGGTCTCACCACCGCAGGGGCCTTCCAGACAGCCTTGCTTCCCCCCTCAACATTGTCCCTGCAGGTGTTGATGCCCTCCTGGAGGTGGGGGACCCGCCTCCACAGGGCCCAGCCAGCCTGGAGGCCCCAGCGCCGCTAGAGAGCACGGAGGAGGCTGCCGACACAGAGAGGTGCCAGGGGCTGGGCGCGGGCTGGGTTGGGGTGGGGTGGGGGCGATGCGTGTTGGGAGTCGTACTGCCACTGCGCCTGCCGTCCCCAGCCGAGCCATCTCCACTCTGCCCTGCTCCTCCCTCTTCTCCTCACCCTTCTTCCTCCACTCCGTCTTTCCTCATCTCTCCCTCCATTCCTTCTTCCTCCTTTCTCCTTCCCTTCTTCCTCTCCTTCCTTTTTCACTGATTTTTTTCTCCTCTCCCCTTGCTCCCCCTCTTTCTCTCCTTTCCTCCTCCTTCCTCTTCTTCCACTTTACCCCCTCTCAGGTCTTCCTGGCCCCTCTCCCTCTGCCCCTACCACCACCCCATCTTCCATCCATCCCCCCCCATTCTTAAGCCTCCAGCCCAGCCTCCTTGCTCCTGCCTCCCAGCGCCCCCTCCCTCCCTCCCCCTAGCCCTCTGTGCTCCATGCCCGGGGGCCCTGTCCCCCTCACAGTTGGGGGGCAGGCTCTGCCCCCTGCCAGTCCTCGTGCCGCTGCTTTGGGGACCCTGTGGTGGGTGGGGGAGGTGAGTCGGGTTCCCTCTGGGTCCACCTCTGACCCTGTCCCCCTCTCTCCCCAGAAAGTGGAAGAGGTGGGTGCCTGGGCCCTGGGTAGGGGGAGGGCTAGCCCCTCCCCCATTTCTCCCAGCCCCTCCCCTCCCCCCGGGGGCCACCCCTTCCCCTACACCTCTGTGAGGGGTGGGTGGGGACACCACCCTCCCAGCCGAAGAGCTAAGTATTGAAACCGCTCCTCCCCGCCCTGGCCTCCTGGCTCTGCCCCCATCCCCCTGCCTCAGGGAAGGGAGGGGGCAGTCCTTCGCTCCCTACTGGGTTCCCCGTCCCTGACCTTCCTCCACCAGTTTCAGTATCCCTTCTGACCACCCCCTGCTGCCCCTACCCCAAAGTTACACTGGTCCTCCTGACTCTCTCCTCTCTTCTGTTGCATGTTTGATCCCTGTCCTGGTCTCTCCCGTCTCTCCCTGTCCTGGTCTCCCCGCGTCTCTCCCTGTCCTGGTCTCCCCGCGTCTCTCCCTGTCCTGGTCTCCCCCCGTCTCTCCCTGTCCTGGTCTCCCCCCGTCTCTCCCTGTCCTGGTCTCCCCGCGTCTCTCCCTGTCCTGGTCTCTCCCCGTCTCTCCCTGCACTGGTCTCCCCGTGTCTCTCCCTGTCCTGGTCTCTCCCGTCTCTCCCTGTCCTGGTCTCTCCCTGTTTCTGTCTGGGCCTGATTCTTTCCTGGCCTCGGGGTCCAGGCTGTCAGGGCGTCTGGGGCGCTCAGAGAGCCTGCGGGTGAGTGACCGCCGCCGGCCTTCCCGGGGTAGCCTCGGGGCTAAGGGCCGGGGTGGGGGCCGCTCCCGGAGCGACGTGGACATGGACCCCAGCTCCGCCACGGCCGTGCTTGGCCCTACCCGTCGAGCCACGTACGTCACTGCCCCGCTCCCTCCATCCACCAAGGCAGCCTGTAGAGTCAGGGAGGCCCGGGTGGGGGATATCGGATGCTGAGATCACTGTGGGCCTCCAGTGGTCACAGGAGAGGGGTGAGCGGCTGCTTTCCAGAGATCTGGGGGCCGGTCTACAGCTTGGGCCGCCCTAGGGGATGGGCGTGGAAGGAGTCAAAGGCTCTTTCCTGGGATGCCCTGAACCGGGGACCTGACGAGGCCTCTGTCCCACAGCCCGGAGCCTGGAGATGAGGGAGAGCCGGGCCGCTCAGGACTGGAGCTGGAACCGGAGGAGCCGCCTGGCTGGCGAGAGCTTGTCCCCCAGGACATTCTGCACAGCCTGCCCAAGAGCCAGGTGAAGCGGCAGGAGGTCATCAACGGTGAGTGCCACCCCCTTCAGCCTACTGCAGCCGAGGACACAGCCCACCTCTGGCAAAGACAGATGCAGGGGGATGGCCATCTTGGTGTTGCTTACACCAGAGCTTGGAGGCCGCCCAGTTCCCTCAGAGGGCCATTTGTTAGCTAAATTGTAGAACATCCCAGGGAACGAATGGGCAGGCAGCTGCTGGAAGTGACGTTTCCAAGGAATGGTTTTCTGTTTTGGCCATGCTGCACGGCATGTGGGATCTTAGTTCCCTGACCAGGAATTGAACCCACACTCCCTCCCTGCAGTGGAAGCACAGAATCCTAACCACTGGGCCACCAGGGAAGTCCTCTCTAAATGATTTTTTGTAGTGCGGGACGGTGTTGACGTGCACGGCCAGAAATGGTCTATAAAAGCTGCATTTCTAGGAAAAGCCTTTGTCTCCTTGTTTGTGAAATGTGGCTAGTGATAACTCCTCCTTAAAAGCCCCACAGAGATGAAGATGAGAGGATTCGTGCATTCAGCCCAATGATGGGTCCAGGGTCAGAGCATTCAGCTGTGACTGCTGTTACGACTATGATCTTGAGCAGTCAGGGGAGAAAAAGATTCCCACCCAGAAAAGTTTGGGAAGATAATATATTCTTAGCAATGCTTGCTTCTGAGCTGAGAGATACCATTTTTATCTTAATCCTTCCCTGTGATTTCAAATTGTATCTGTGTTGAGGGAGGTTTGCCAGATGTAGAGTGTTTTGGGAAGTTCATTTGGAAGTTAATTTACAGATTATTTAATGGCTGAGAAGGATTCTCATTCAGAAGTTTTATGGCAGTGGATAGATGCCCTTTGGGTCACAGATCCTTCTGAGAGTAATGATCAAAACATTCCCAGTGCCATCTGATAGAACCTTCTGGAATGATGGTAACATGCAATAAATATCTGTAGTTTCCAACATGGTAACCACCAGCCACATAACAGCTGTTGAGCATCTAAAGTGTGGTGAGCACAACTGAGAGCTGAATTGTGCATTATATTTCATTTTAATTAAGCAAAATTTAGAGTTACTACATGGCTAGTGGCTACCATGGTGGACCGCATGGCGGTTTCTCTCACCAGAAATACATGCTTAACGTACAAAATCATGCATTTAGTCTCGGGATTTGGGGGATCACTGGAACTCGGGCATGCACCCCCTGGAGGCCCCTGGATCCCAGGCCACCAACCTGTCAGAGTCATTGTGCCAGAAACAGCCTGAGAAACTTGCTGGATGGTTAGACTTGAAACGCAGCTACACGCAGTGAGGCGACCAACTTGTCCCCGATTTGCCTGGGACTGTCCTGGTTTGGGGACTTCCCAGGTGGCACAGTTGGTAAATAATCTGCCTGCCAGTGCAGGAGATACCGGAGACATGGGTTCGATTCTTGGGTTGGGAAAAATCCCCTGGAGGAGGAAATGGCAACCTGCTCCAATATTCTTGCCTGGGAAATCCCATGGGTGGAGGAGCCTTGTGGGCTACAGTCCATGGGGTCACAGAGAGTCAGACATGACTGAGCGTGCATGCCCACACGACCTAGTTAGCACTGAAAATCTCATGTCCTGGGAAGCCCATGGTATGCGGCAAACTGGGACTACTGGTCCCCTTGGCTGGCTGCAGCCGCCATATGAGAAAGGCAGTGGGGTGGAGGACTTATCAGAGGCTATTTCAGGGGCGAGTGGCTCCACCCAGAGTCATCCTTGTGCCATCCCCTCCCCAGCCTGCCTCTGAGAGGGCCCCCCTACACCCCCAGAGTCTGCATGCTCGCCAACCCCAACTGTTCCTCTGTCCACTGTCCCCGCAGAGCTCCTGGTGACGGAGGCTGCCCATGTGCGCATGCTCCGCGTGCTCCACGACGTCTTCTACCAGCCCATGGCGGAAGGGGGCTTCTACTCCCAGGAGGAGCTCCAGAACATCTTCCCCAGCCTGGACGAGCTCATCGAGGTGCATTGTGAGTACGGGGCTGTGGCCCTCCCATCGTCCCACTTTCCAGGTCTCTGTTCCGTTGCCTTGCCGTTGACCCCGGGCAGCCTCTGGTCTAGCACTGGGGAGGGCCACACTCCAGATCCCCAGAGCTCTTCTCCCAGGGGACACATCATCAACAGGCATGGGGCGGGGAGTCGGGGCCAGGGGGCGGTCGCCGGCCCCAAGGACCCGACACACCCACCTGCAGTCCAACCCCCCACTCCCCAGCACCAGACCAGCTCTGCATCCGATCTCGGGGACCCTGACAGAGCACCGCCTTTCCTCTCTGCTCCCTACAGCCCTATTCCTTGATTGCCTGATGAAGCGGAGGCAGGATAGTGGCTACCTCATCGAGGAGATCGGAGATGTGCTGCTGGCCCGGGTGAGAGCGCCCAGCCTAGGCACCGCCCACTTGCCCCTCCCCTCCCCTCCACTGCCCCGCCCCTCCCCTCCAGCGCCCCGCCCCACCCCCTCCTCCTGGCTGGGGAGCTGGAACCCAGGCCCGGGGTCTCAACCTTACCCGCATCCAAGCCCCAGGGGTCTGGGGCTCTAGCCCTGTCCTCCAGCCCACCTGAAACACCCTCCTTGGCCTGCCTCTCGCTGTAGTTCGATGGTCCTGAGGGCTCGTGGTTCCAGAAGATCTCCTCCCGCTTCTGTAGCCACCAGTCATTCGCCTTAGAGCAGCTCAAAGCCAAACAGCGCAAGGAGCCCCGGTTCTGTACCTTCGTGCAGGTGATGTGGGGTGGGAGGTGGTCCGGGCTCCAGGGTCCCCGGGGAGGGGGGCCAGTGTCCTGGTGTCTCAGAGCTGCTGTTCCTGCAGGACGCCGAGAGCCGGCCCCGGTGCCGCCGGCTGCAGCTGAAGGACATGATCCCCACGGAGATGCAGCGTCTGACCAAGTACCCGCTGCTTCTGCAGAGCATCGGGCAGAACACAGGTAGAGAGAGCGGCCCCACCCTGTCCTGCCGGACCCTGGCTCTCTGGCCTCCAGCCTTGGCGTCGGGACCCGGAGCTTCCAGGGTTGGGGTTCACCCCGGGGCCGGTCTCCCCTTTTGCCCACAGAAGAGTCGGTGGAACGGGAGAAAGTGGAGCGGGCGGCCGAGTGCTGCCGGGAAATTCTGCAACACGTCAACCTTGCCGTGCGGGACATGGAGGACCTGCTGGTGAGCTGCGCAGGGCCCTGGGCCAGGGCGGTAGGGTGTGCGTGTGCAGAGGTCTGTGGAAGCTAGTGACCCTCCCTTCCCTGCCCCTAGCGGCTCAAAGATTATCAGAGGCGTCTGGATTTGACCCACCTGCGGCAGAGCAACGACCCCATGCTGATCGAGTTCAAGGTGCCCTCCCCGCTGCCCTCCCCTCCTCTCTGCCCACCCTCGGCATTCTCTGATAGCACACCCAGGAAGAAAGAGGGGCCCCTCAGCTCTGACCCCACCCCCCTTATTTCCCAGCGGGGAATGGACTGACCTGACCGACCCCCCGTGGTCATCCCCACCTTCCCCCACCCCACCTTCTTCGGCCATCACCCCTTCCTTCCTGCCTCCAGAGCCTAGACATCACCAGGAAGAGGCTGATCTACGAGGGCCCACTGACATGGCGGGTGACGAAGGACAAGGCTGTGGGTGAGCGCCAGGGCAGCGAGCAGGGCAGGGGTGGGGGGGCCACCTCAGGGCCAGGGTGTCAGGTGGGGGTGCTGAGCCCTGACCCCCAACCCGCAGAGGTCCACGTGCTGCTGCTGAATGACCTGCTGCTGCTGCTTCAGCGCCAGGACGAGCGGCTCTTGCTTAAGTCGCACAGCCGGACGCTGACACCCACGCCCGATGGCAAGACCATGCTGCGGCCAGTGCTGCGGCTCACCTCCGCCATGACTCGCGAGGTGGCCACCGGTGAGGCCCCGGGCACGGCCATCCCCAGGATGGCGGAGGAACCCTCCGAAGAGCTGGGCGCACATGCTCTGCGCCCGGGGGCGGGGGGGTAGGGGGGATGGCTGGCAGCCCTGAGGCTGAGGCTGGGTAGGGGGACCCTGGACAGGACACGGCCGGGGTGCCAGGCTGGCTTGTGGATTTTAAGTTAAATGGGAAACTGCCCCCAGGTTTTTGCACAGAAGAGCTGCTAGTTCTAAGCAGTATTTTGAAAAAATGCCCTGGCCGCCTCTTGGGGGCCATAGGGAGCAGGAATTGAAACCTGGTGGGGCCATGATGTTGGGAGTGGTCCTGGAAGTCTTGTAGGTGGAGCAGATGGGGCACTTATTTCCTGATTAGATGAGGGAGGGTTCTGGAGGGGGACAGAGTGGGTGAGTTGAGTCCTGGGAGCCCTAAGATCGTGGGGGACTTCCCCAGGGGCACGTTGGGGTGACCCTGGCTTTGAGCCTTGCTTGTCCCTCCCCTTGCAGATCACAAAGCCTTCTATGTCATTTTTACCTGGGACCAGGAGGCCCAGATATACGAGTTGGTGGCGCAGACGGTGTCCGAGCGGAGGATGTGAGTGGGTCTGGGTTCCTGGAGTGGGTGGAGGACGAAGAGGAGGCCTGGGCCCCAGGGCTTCTGGGGACAGGGAAGGGAGGAATGTCCTGGCCCAGGGTCTGGGGGCTCTGACGGCCCAGGGGGCTGGCCTGTCTCCTCAGCTGGTGTACCCTCATCACCGAGACCGCTGGATCCCTGAAGGTCCCCGCCCGCACCTCCAGACCCAAACATCGGCCTGGCCCCAGCAGGTAAGGGGGCCAGGAGAGGGAACTAGAGGTCAAGGGGCAGCCCCCCCGTGTGTCCCCAGAACCTGAGCTCCAGCCCAGTCTCCATGTGCGTGCATGTGCACGTGTGTCTGTGTGTGTGCACGTGAAGGTGTGTGCGCGTGTGCACCCACCCCACCACAGCCCATCTGTCTCCAGTCCAGGCCTCTCTGTCTTCCACTGGCCAAGCCTCTCTGTCTCCCTGTCTCCCAAATTCGACCTCTGTTTCTATCTCCGGACCTCCCTGCCTTCCCCACCTCCAGCTCCCTGTCTCCCTGCCCCTGCTGCCTACCAGGGCCAGGGTGGTGGGATCACCCGGCACTTGCTCCCCCCAGCACCCGCGAACCCCTGCTTAGCAGCTCCGAAAATGGCAATGGCAGCCGAGAGATGCCCCCGGCGGATGGTGAGCCTTGATAGAGGGGTGATGAGTTGGGGGGAGGGTTCCACAGGAAGCCTGGCAGGGTCTGAGCCCCCTCTCCGCTCCCCGACCCAGGTCGGATGGAGAGACTCTTCACCTCCCTCCTGCCCTTCTCCAGACAAGGCCTCGAGGGCCAGCTCGCCGCCAAGGCCCTTCAGAAAGGTAGCTCAGCCCCACCCGCGCAGGGCGGCCACCGCCTGCCCCCACACTGCTTTCCCACCTGCCTGTGCTCAGGCACCGGAAGCAAGCCCACCCAGTCCACCACATGCACAGCCCCAGGCTGCACCGCCGTCCTTGGTGGCTCCGAGTTGCCGCCTGCAACCCCTGCCCCTGACCTTCAGTGCAGCCTCTCCCCGGGTGCCCTCCCCCTCGGCCCCAGCTTCACACCCCTGCACCCCTCCTCGCATCCCCCAGCCCCTTCCGCAGGTCTTGCTAACCAGAAGCTCCTTCCCACCGTAGGCCCTCACCCATCCCCAGCTACATCTCCCAGCCCTCGCCCCCCCACCTCTGACTCTGTCCCCTTACCCCTGTCCAGTGCTGACCCTGAAACAGCTCCTGTTGCCTTCAGAGGAAGACAGCGGGGCAGGGCCTCCCCTCGAAGGGGATGGGGTCCCAGGGGGCAGCCCCTCGACCCCAGCACAGCCCCAGGAAATTCGGGAGGAGCTGCTCAGCCTGGAGGAGACCATTAAACAGCTGGAGGTGGTGTGGCCTGGGAGTGGGAGCAGGGAGGAAGGGGCTGACTAAGTGGAGGAGCCCTTCTCACTGATGATCCCCCAAAACCAGGAGGTGGAGGAGGAGTTTTGCCGCCTGAGACTCCTCCTGTCTCAGCTTGGGGAGAACACCGTCCCCCAGTCTGGCTGTACCTGAGGTCCCCTGCCCCAGGCAGGTGAGTGGAAGACCGGGGGAGCCGGGCACAGTCCAGAGAGGAGGCGCCCGAGCTGCCGCATCGGATGCTAACGGCTGCACAGCCCCGTCTGGTTTCTCTCCCTCCGTCTTTGACTTTCTGCATCTCCCCACTCCGCCTCCTGTCTCCATCTCTGTTTCTCTGGCTCTTCTGTGCTGCTTCCCCGCCCTCTCTTCCACCCTATCCATCTCTCTCCATCTCTCCTCCCATCTCCCTTCTGCTCCTGCCTCTCCCTGCCCTCAGGTCTTTCGCAAGAAGGAGCCGGCGCCCACCACTGCACAACCGTGACTACCCAGTGTCTCCAACCCCAGGGGCCTGAGGAGAGGGAGCCGGGCTGCCCCAGGCCACGCCTTGTGGGGGTGGGGGGCGCCCAGATGGGATCACTGCCCCCGGCCACCTCCCACTGGCTTTGGCCTTCTCTCCCTCCTACTTGGGGGACTCAGGGCTTCATTCCGGGGGGGCACCACCTGGCCCCCATTCCTGGGCCATCTCAGTATTGCCTGGGTGGGGGGGGATTGTCCAGGCCCTCCAACCCCCACCCCCAAGTGCCTTTGCTCTGTTTTTATACCCTGAATTGGAGGTTTATTTTTTAATATATATTATCTAAGGAGAGGTCTGAGTGTGTGAGGGCGGGGAAGGGCCCCAGAATGGCGTCTGGAAACCGCCCCCCCAAGACTGTCTGGCATTGCTTTCTCTGTCTGTCCCACCGTATCGCCTCTGTGTTCATCAGATTCCGTGTCTTAATGTTGATTCCCCAGGGCCGCCCCCCGCCAACACACCCACCCCTTGCGGCCCCCACCCCCAAGCCACCTTGGTCACCCATGACGATGCTGGGCATCCAGCATCTCACACTTCTTTCTGTTCGTTTATTTTTGTAGTAAATCTCGGGGTGGCTGATGGGGGTTGGGGGAGGGGGCCCTCCTGGGTGGGGGCTGGGGCGGGGTTATTGCTCTGAGCTCCCTGTCCCCAGGGGGCCTGTCGGGAGGGGTGGGGGGCGGGCGTCAGCACTGGGGCCGGCACGGGGGAGACAAGGCCGCACAAACACTCAGGTCACAGCACAGGGGCAGGTGGGCAGGGGGGAGGCTGGGCGCCATATTGCACTTCAGGAGAGAGGGGTCAGGTGGGGACCCCCCCACTCAAACTGGAGCCTGGGGAGGAGGCTGGAGGTCATCGTGTCCCCTTCCCTCGCCAGAGAGGGGAGGTGACACCCCCCAGTCTGGAGCTGGGGAAGAAGCCTGGGGCAGTCATGCGCCTGGGCCCAGCCTCCCGCAGGACATCAAGGGCAGACCGGACCACAGAAGAGGCCCCGCGGGCGGCCGCCCTGGTCTCCGCCCCGGCAGAATCCATCTCCCTGCAGCGGCTCAGCTGCCAACCCCGCCTTTGCCCGCCTTGGCCTTGGGGGGCACAGGGAGGCCCTCGTCGCCGTCACTGTCAGAGCTGCAGCCACTGACGTCGGTGATCTCCAGCTCCGAGTCGCTGTCCTCCTTCCCGCCCAGCGCGGCCTCTGGACCCCCGGCCCCCGGCAGCGCCAGGCGCTGGGCCACAGCCAGGCCCGCGGGGCGCTCCAGGCCCTGGCCCTCCCCAGTGGCGGCCAGCAGGGGCGTGGCAGTGGGGCCGCCCCCTGCCCCTGCTGAGGGCAGGTGGCCCAGGGAACTGGCCAGGGGGTTGGGGTAGAAGTGTGGTGGGTAGAGAGGTGGGGGCAGCTTAGGGAAGGGGCCAGTGAGGTACGGGCTGAAGTTCCAGGGGTGCTCAGGGAAGGCGCGGCCGAAGTGCCCCAGCAGGCCAGGGGGCTTGGAATAGCCAGTGGCACCTGGGGAGAAGGTGACAGGCACAGAGGGGGTCAGGCAGGCCAGGTCATTCCTCCCTGCCGTGTTCCACCTGGTTTCTCCCGTTGTCCTCCCACACGGCATCTCCCCACCCTCACATGGCTCCCCTCATCTCCACCTCTCTGCCTGCCTCCCATTCACTTAGTGCCCCCCAAAAGCTCTGCTGTCAGCCTGACCCCTTCTCCAGCTTCCCTCCTCTCTGCTTCACCTCGCTCACGTTCTCCGACTTCTTGACTTCTAGACATGCATACACGCGCGCGCACAGCCTCGCCCAGGGCCTCCTCCCTGCGTTCTGGCTCCTCCCCCTTCTATCTTTACCTATCTTCTTCCCTCACACAGGTACAGCATGCCTGCCCACCCCTCGCCCCCACCCCAGGGGCACCCCTGGACTCCCAGGCCCTTACCAGAGCCCAGAAATGGGAAAGGGCTGTCTAGACGCAGTTTGTCTGTCTCGGGGGTGAAAAGGGGTGCCCGGGCCCCTGGCTCTCCCAGGCGTGGAGCAGAGAACAGGGTCTGCAGGGTCTAGAGAGGGAGGTGAGGGAATAGGTACCGCTCAGACAGGCTGCTCCCTCCCCAGGAGGTTCAGGGCTTGGGGACCCCAAGATCCAAACTCACCTCAGGGGTGAGGGGAGGAGCATCTGGGCCAGGGGCTCCCCCAAAGGGACCAGGGGTCAGCAGAAGCGGGGATCCCGTGGTGGCAGCTGCCACATCCAACAACGGGTAATTGACGAGCACAACTTTGCTGAAATTGAACTTGTAGGTGAACCTCTTCCCTTTGGTCTTGTGGAGAATCCGCTTGTTGTAGTAGTAGCTGTGAGCAGAGGGAGGACACTGATGCAGAGGTGAAGGCAGAGCCCCCAACACTTGCTTGGCGCCCAGCGCAGAGCACAACAGCTTGGGGAAACTGAGGCCGAAGTCACAGGGCCAGGCAGGGGCTGGGATCCTGCCCTGTGTGGCTCCAAAGTCCAGGGCTGGTCCTTCACTCACAAGTGGATACTTCTGGTAGCTACAGGCACAGAGCCCTGTGCACTGGGATCCCATAGGGTTCTGCCCCCAGGAAGTTGAGGGAAAGCCCCCAGAGGGACAGTGAGGGGAGAGGGGCAAGGTCCCCAGCCCCTCCTCACCGCAGAGCCCGGCTCAGCTTGTCATAATTCATGTGAGGCTTGCACTTCCGGATGCCCCAGAGCCGAGCCACCTCGTCGGGGTCCTTGATGACGAACTCCCCGTAGTCCCCCTGCCAGGCGATGACGCCCTGGTACTCCTCCTTCTGCAGCAGCTCCAGGATAAAGTGCCACAGCTGGATCTGCCTGGAGCCGGGGGACGACTCCGGCTTGTAGGCCCAGTCCGGGAAGGCAAAGCCTGGGGACGGGAGGCAGGGAGCTGCCCTGGGTCAGGGCGCCGAGTCGGGCACTCGGGCACCCGGAGGCGTCCCCCTCTCCCCTGACCCCTAGTCTCTAATGAGCAGCCTCAGGCATATTTGGGGAGCATCTCCACATCTCCCAGTCTCCACACCCCACTTGGTGTCCAGTCCCCAGATTGTCCAAACAGAGGGAGAGACCTCATCGTCCAGGGGCCCTGGGTTGGCACTTGCAGCCCAATCTCCTGCCTTGGCACAGCTGGGCTGGAGGGTGGCAGGGACCAGATTCCCCTGTCCTTGACATTGTGGAGGGCCTGGGAGGGGCTTGCAGGAAAGGGCACGCCCTCCACTGCATTCTCCTGCGCTGCCCCAGCCTGGTCCTGCCCCAGAGGTCTGATCTCTTGTGGACTCTGAATGGCCCCTGATTCCTGCTGTCTCCTCCCTGTCCCTTTTCCATCTCTCCCCGAAGTTCACCACCCTGCACCCCTCCATCGCCCCGGCTGACCTCACCCTGGAACATATAGGCTGGGCCTGCGTACATGTGTGCCTCCGTACTCGTCTGTGTATTTATACCTATCAGTTCCCTGTGTCCCTGCCATGCCTCTGTGCCATGTCCGTCTGAGAGCACGTGTGTGTGCAGATGCCCACACACACACAGCACACAGCCTGTCACACAGCACACAGCCTGTCACACAGACATCCACTCACCCTTGAGGGACCCCCTGGCTACCAGAGAGCCACACTCCCGCCGGAGCATGACACTACAAATGTGCCATCAAGGCATTCACACCAGACACACACAATTGCACACCTCAGGCCCCTCAGCACTGGGACCCACTGCGATGAGAAAGACACAGAACCCCAAAGGCCCAGATGAAACACCCTGTGGAGGAGACCGTGAGTGCTGCACCAAGACGTACGTGTCGACCTTACAGTCACACCCCCGTGACACCCTAACAGTAGAGCAGCCCCTCATCCCCGCCCCTGCCACAAACATCCAACTCTTGTTTTTTTTGGTTGCCTTCTGAGATCTTAGTTCCCAACCAGGGACTCAGCCCACGCCCCCTGCAGTGGAAGCTCAGATTCCTAACCACTGGACCTCCAGGGAAGTCCCACAACCAACTCTTAGCATCCACAGCTCCGATGAGCACTCTGCGCCCCAGTGTCCAGACACAGATGCTAGGTGGAGACCGAGGGGCTCACCCACCCCTATGTCTCACCGCCCACCCACAAGGCCCCAGGCCCTGGGTCCCACTTCTCCAGTGCCACAGCCTCTGTCCCCGTCCCCCTCCTCAGAGACCCCAGACCCAGGCATGGAAACAGAAGGCAGAATTAGGCCACAATCCGCAGAGAGCCTGCAGGAAAGGAAGGTGGTTGGGGTGGCAAGGGCAGGGTCTCTGAGCTGGGAGACTGTTGGTATCCACTTGCTGGTGTGGTCCCAGGAAATTCCTTGCCCTCTCTGGCTTGTTAGAATTTCAGGGATGGGAGGCAAGGAGAAGCAGGATCCCAGCCAGGCTGCCTGGGGTCTGCCCGAGGCTGGGGAAGCCCAGACAGTTTCCTCCCTAAAGAGAATTTCTCAACTGCGTCTGGGGGCTTTCTCATCTAAGAAGACAGCCAAATGAATCAACAACACACGAGCTCTGGCCCATTCCACACCTGGGACACGTCCCAGCGGCTGTATCACACAGACACGCCCAGCGACCCCGAAGATGATGACACACACAGACACACAACCCGGCCTGTCCTCCACGCGTGTTCTCGGGTGTGCTGTACGTGCCAACACACAGACACGAGGGAGGAGGACCCGCAATCTCAGCACACAGACACACATGCACATCAAGACACACAGCCCCCAGTGCGCAGCCACACTCAGTGACACACAGAACTAGCCCCACGCCCCAAACACAGACACAGCCCCTGACACACAGGCCTGGGGGACCCCCCCCTACACAACCCAAAATGCAGCAAGATTAGACCTCCGTTTGGTTCAGAATGCCACACACCACGGAAGGAGCAGTCAAAGGCTTTTCGCCTACTGAGGCAAGCTGGCAAACAACACCCCTGCACACAGAACCCAGAATTGTGGACAGTCAAGAGTACCAAAGACACACAACACACTCAGTCTGGAGACACACTTAGGTGACCTCAGACGTGCACGGACAAGCAGGCAGAACCAGTTCAACAAAGAGATGGACATACACCTCCCCGGTGCGACCCCTTCTTCTTGGAGGGTGACATAGACACACACCCCAGGATCCTAAATAACCAGCATGGAGTCTGTCTCATCTCTCACTTGGTGTTGTGGTGTACACACACACACACACACACCTCTCCCTCTCTCTCTCACTGCCCATCTGTGGAGCGTGTGACTTGGACTCAAATGCACGTCCAGGTCTTACGGTCGTCCACAGCCCTGGTCTGGGTGTCCACTTCCAAGCAAACCATCCTCTTTCCCGTTGCAGCTGGTTGGGCCGCGTCTCTGTGTTCCCCTGCCTGGGCCGTCCGGTCTGGGTCTGTCCACTTGTCCACCCGCGCCTGGTCTAGTGACCCCCCTCGTCCCCAGCCCTGCGCCATCAGCGCCTGTCTGTCTCAAGTCTCCCTGCTTCTCTTTGCCTGCAGGTCCTGGGTGGAAGCAGACTGCGGCCAGCCGAGACCCCAGGTCTTCAGGCCCCAGCATCCTTGTCCCACTCAGACCTCCACACCTCACCTGTCCTCCAAAAGACCCTCGTGTCCCAGCAGGCAGATGGCAGGGACATCTGGCCATGAAGTTTTTAGCCAAGTTTTTCATTAAGGGGGTTGGATTCAGGCGACTCTGACCGAGACCCCGGGCAGATGGGGGAAAGACAGTGAGAGATGCAGAAAGGAGGGGCCAGAGGACTGGGAAGGCCCCAGGGCTGGGGAAAGGGGTGGGGCAGGTTCTGGCCAGTTACCAGGGGTCCAGAGAGCCGGCAGGGCAGGTGGCGAAGAGAAGGTCGGAAACGCAGCTACAGTCCATGGTGGAGCCAGCCCTGCAGAGAGGCCAGACAGACAGACGGATGAACAGGATGGAGCAAGCAAGAGAGACAGACCCAAGTCAGTCGGGGGCTGGCACTCAGGGGGACGTCCCCCTCCACCCACCCAGCCCCGGCTGCCCTCGCCCCTTGCATCCTGCCCCTCTCCTCCCCCTGCAGGCACCCCTCTGCCCGCTGGTCCCGTCATTTCCAGTCCCTCCACCGGCCCTGCGCCTGGTCCTTCCCTCCCGGCCCGTCCTCCCCCGCAGCCTCCCCTTCCTCTGTGCCTCACACTAACCGCGGGCTCCCAGCCTCCCCTCCGCACTCCTCGCCACTCACTCACTCACACTCCCGGCTCTCACTCGCGCCCCGCACCGCCCCGCACCGTCTCTGCGCTGTCTCTCCATCCCTCGCCTCGCGCCTGACCTCTCGGGGTCCGTCTCTGCGTCTCGGGCTCTCCTCGGTCTCCCTCTGTGGCTGTCCCCGGTCTGTCCCGCTCCCCACCTCTGCGCCCCCACCTCCACCCCGCCCAGTTGGCCCCCGGGCTGGCTGGTCCAGCTCGCGCACCGCCCCGCGCTCTCATCTGTCCGCCCAGAGCCAGCCAGCACCGGGCAGGCGGGCGGCGGTGGCCTTCCGACGGGCTGGGAGGGGCCGGCCCAGCCCCTGCCGGCCCTGCCCTCCGCCCACCCACCCTACAGAGCGGCCCCCAGCACCCGCGGGAGTGCTCCCTCAGACGCCCTCCTTAAACCCGCTGCCCCACTCAGGCCCCCGCCACTTGGGCCTCTGCAGACGGCCCCTCAGACAGCCGCTTCCCCTTAGTCTGCCTCCCCAATATAGCCCTTCCCCTTGGATCTGCTCCCCCAGTCAGACAGCCCCACCCCTTGGTCTGCCTCTCCCCACCCCCCAGCCGCCTTGCAACAGGTCCCCCCTCTCAGACCCCCACTCCCTGGGACACCCCTCTCCCTGGTACCTCATTCTCAGATACTCTCTCACCCCCTGCTCATCCCAGCCTCTCAGACCCTTCCCGCCCGGCCCGCCCGCCGTTAGTTTTCTGTCACCCTTCTCCCTCAGGTACCCACCAACCCCGACAACACCACCGCCTTCAGACACCCACTCCTCTCAGACATCCGCTCCTCTCAGACTCCACCATCCCA